>NC_069501.1:477316280-477633780 GCF_027579735.1 Bombina bombina
TGTATACATCCCCCCCTGTTCAATAATCACCTTCCGGAGTCCCTTGATTCTATACAGATAAAAGGAGTCACACTGTGATCCTGTCTTCTTGCATTATCATTACAGGTATAAAAAAATTAAACGATCTTACCAGAATCTACGCTGTGGAACAGGAACACGGCCTCTCAAGTTTGACAGTGCTGTAGCATCACTCCTGACATGGACTTGAGTAATAGAAAGCAGGCAGTGAAACACTGATTGCTTAAGAAGCTGCTAATACAAGTCTGGATGGTTTCGCAGAAAGACTCTCCCTGCATCTGCAGACCCTAACATTTGTCAATGCTCTCACTGAGAGGCTGACAAGACTACTTAAAACTCCAGTCCCATTCTGAAGAGTACTACCCTCCATAAGAGACTACTCCGAAAAACTTCCGACACTTCTCTGCCATCCTCCTGTGACGAAAGGCAAAAAATGACTGGGGGATGAGGGGAGTGGGGGAGATAATTAAGCATTTGGCTGGGGTGTCTTTGCCTCCTCCTGGTGGCCAGGTTCTGTATTCCCACAAGTAATAAATGAAGCCGTGGACTCTCCTCGTATTAAGATGGAAAAAGGGAAGGTGTATTGAAGTGTATTTGTATATTGCTAGAAATATAGGAGTTGATTCCAGTCCATTAAAAAAGACATACAAACTGTCTTGCAATTGTGATGTTTTCCAATTTAAGCTCATTCCAAGTTATAAAAAGAATAGACAACCTAGGTCCCGATTCTCTAAAGCTTTCTGGTCTGGCAAGATTCTAAAAGATGCTTTGTCAGTGGTATGAGCCCCTCAGGGATTGTTTAAAGGCATCTACCATGGGAACTGTGTAGCTACCATGCTTTATGTGAAGGAGAGAAACTTACAATATAATGCTCAGTAAAATAGGCTGGTGATTTCCCTCCATGCTGGCAAGTTTTTATAAAAAGGGGTACTTAAAGGGACTCTCAATTCAAAATAGTTTATGATTCAGATAGAGCATGCAGTTTTAAGAAACCTTCCAATTAACTTCCATTATCAAATTTTGCACAGTCTTTTTATATTCACACTTTTCTAGCAGCTTTTCACATGAATTTTAGACTTCCCTAATTCAACAAGTGTGATCTCTTGAAAATTCATATAGGCCTTTTCCAAACTGTTCCCACTTTTTTAAGAATGTTATAGTTCTTTTGCATGCTTAGTTCATATATTAACAAACCCAATTATGTTCTTGTATAATAAAAAAACATAATTTATGCTTACCTGATAAATTTATTTCTCTTGTGGTGTATCCAGTCCACGGATCATCCATTACTTGTGGGATATTCTCCTTCCCAACAGGAAGTTGCAAGAGGACACCCACAGCAGAGCTGTCTATATAGCTCCTCCCCTAACTGCCATATCCAGTCATTCGACTGAAGACAAGCAAGAGAAAGGAGAAACCATAGGGTGCAGTGGTGACTGTAGTTTAAAGTTAAAAAATACCTGCCTTAAAATGACAGGGCGGGCCGCGGACTGGATACACCACAAGAGAAATAAATTTATCAGGTAAGCATAAATTATGTTTTCTCTTGTAAGATGTATCCAGTCCACGGATCATCCATTACTTGTGGGATACCAATACCAAAGCTAAAGTACACGGATGAAGGGAGGGACAAGGCAGGTACTTAAACGGAAGGTACCACTGCCTGTAAAACCTTTCTCCCAAAAATAGCCTCTGAAGAAGCAAACGTATCAAATTTATTTTTGAAGGCCCATGTGGAAGCCACAGCTCTATTAGAATGAGCTGTAATCCTTTCAGGAGGCTGCCGGCCAGCAGTCTCATAAGCTAAGCGTATTATACTCCTTAAGCCAAAAAGAAAGAGAAGTTGCCGAAGCCTTTTGGCCTCTCCTCTGTCCAGAGTAGACAACAAACAAAGCAGATGTTTGACGAAAATCTTTAGTAGCTTGTAAATAATACTTTAAAGCACGAACCACATCAAGATTGTGTAATAGACGTTCCTTCTTTGAAGAAGGATTAGGACACAATGACGGAACAACAATCTCCTGATTGATATTCTTATTAGATACCACCTTAGGTAAAAACCCAGGTTTGGTACGCAAAACTACCTTATCTGCATGGAAGATCAGATAAGGGGAATCACATTGTAAGGCAGATAACTCGGAAACTCTACGAGCCGAGGAAATAGCTACCAAAAATAGAACTTTCCGAGATAAAAGTTTGATATCTATGGAATGAAGAGGTTCAAACGGAACCCCTTGAAGAACTTTAAGGACCAAATTTAAACTCCATGGCGGAGCAACAGGTTTAAACACAGGCTTGATTCGAACTAAAGCCTGACAAAATGCCTGAACGTCTGGAATATCCGCCAGACGCTTGTGCAAAAGAATAAACAGAGCCGAAATCTGTCCCTTTAAGGAACTAGCTGACAAACCTTTTCCAATCCTTCTTGGAGAAAAGATAATATCCTGGGAATCCTGACTTTACTCCATGAGTAACCCTTGGATTCACACCAATAAAGATATGTACGCCATATCTTATGATAGATTTTCCTGGTGACAGGCTTTCGTGCCTGAATTAAGGTATCAATGACTGACTCGGAGAAGCCACGCTTTGATAAAATCAAGCGTTCAATCTCCAGGCACTCAGTCTCAGAGAAATTAGATTTGGATGGTTGAAAGGACCATGAAGTAGAAGGTCCTGTCTCAGCGGCAGAGTCCATGGTGGAAAGGATGACATGTCCACCAGATCTGCATACCAAGTCCTGCGTGGCCACGCAGGCGCTATCAAGATCACCGATGCTCTCTCCTGCTTGATTTTGGCAATCAGATGAGGGAGCAGAGGAAACGGTGGAAACACATAAGCCAGGTTGAAGGACCAAGGTGCTGCTAGAGCATCTATCAGCGTCGCCTTGGGATCCCTGGACCTGGATCCGTAACAAGGAAGTTTGGCGTTCTGGCGAGACGCCATGAGATCCAGTTCTGGTTTGCCCCAACGATGAATCAATTGTGCAAACACCACCGGATGGAGTTCCCACTCCCCCGGATGAAAAGTCTGACGACGTAGAAAATCCGCCTCCCAGTTCTCCACACCTGGGATATGGATAGCTGATAGGTGGCAAGAGTGAATCTCTGCCCAGTGAATTATCTTTGAAACTTCTAACATCGCTAGGGAACTCCTTGTTCCCCCTTGATGGTTGATGTAAGCCACAGTCGTGATGTTGTCCAACTGAAATCTGATGAACCTCATTGTCGCTAGCTGAGGCCAAGCCTGAAGAGCATTGAATATCGCTCTTAGTTCCAGAATGTTTATTGGAAGGAGTGTCTCCTCCTGAGTCCAAGATCCCTGAGCCTTCAGGGAGTTCCAGACTGCCCCCCCAGCCTAGAAGGCTGGCATCTGTCGTTACAATTGTCCAATCTGGCCTGCGAAAGGTCATACCTTTGGACAGATGGACCCGAGATAGCCACCAGAGGAGAGAATCCCTGGTCTCTTGATCCAAATTTAGTAGAGGGGACAAATCTGTGTAATCCCTATTCCACTGACTGAGCATGCAGAGTTGCAGCGGTCTGAGATGTAGGCGTGCAAACGGCACTATGTCCATTGCCGCTACCATTAAGCCGATTACTTCCATACACTGAGCCACCGAAGGGCGAGAAGTGGGAAAAAAGAACACGGCAGGAATTTAGAAGTTTTGATAACCTGGACTCTGTCAGGTAAATCCTCATTTCTACAGAATCTATTAGAGTTCCCAGAAAGGAGACTCTTGTGAGAGGGGATAGAGAACTTTTTTCTTCGTTCACCTTCCACCCATGCGACCTCAGAAATGCCAGGACTATATCCGTATGAGACTTGGCAATTTGGAAATTTGACGCCTGTATCAGAATGTCGTCTAAATAAGGGGCCACTGATATGCCCCGCGGCCTTAGGACCGCCAGAAGTGACCCCAGAACCTTCGTAAAGATTCTTGGGGCTGTAGCTAACCCAAAGGGAAGAGCTACAAACTGGTAATGCCTGTTCAGGAAGGCAAACCTGAGAAACCGATGATGATCTTTGTGTATTGGAATGTGAAGATAAGCATCCTTTAAATCCACTGTAGTCATGTATTGACCCTCCTGGATCATAGGTAGGATGGTACGAATAGTCTCCATCTTGAATGATGGGACTCTGAGGAATTTGTTTAAGATCTTGAGATCTAAAATTGGTCTGAAGGTTCCCTCTTTTTTGGGAACCACAAACAGATTTGAGTAAAATCCCTGTCCCCGTTCCTCCTTTGGAACTGGATGGATCACTCCCATAACTAGAAGGTCTTGAACACAGTGTAAGAATGCCTCTCTCTTCATCTGGTTTGCAGATAATTGTGAAAGGTGAAATCTCCCTTTTGGAGGAGAAGCTCTGAAGTCCAGAAGATATCCCTGGGATACAATTTCCAACGCCCAGGGATCCTGGACATCTCTTGCCCAAGCCTGGGCGAAGAACGAAAGTCTGCCCCCTACTAGATCCATTACCGGATAGGGGGCCGATCATTCATGCTGTCTTAGAGGCAGCAGCAGGCTTTTTGGCCTGCTTACCTTTGTTCCAGGTCTGGTTAGGTCTCCAGACCGACTTGGACTGGGCAAAAGTTCCCTCTTGTTTTGCATTAGAGGAAGTTGATGCCGCACTAGCCTTGAAGTTTTCGAAAGGCACGAAAATTAGTCTGTTTGGCCCTTGATTTGGACCTATCCTGAGGAAGGGCATGACCTTTTCCTCCAGTAATATCAGAAATGATCTCCTTCAAACCAGGCCCGAATAGGGTTTGCCCCTTGAAGGGAATGTTAAGCAGCTTAAACTTTGAAGTAACGTCAGCTGACCATGATGGAGTCTCTACCTGTAAAGCCTCTTCCAGAGACTCAACCCAGAAAGCCGCAGCAGCAGTGACTGGGGCAATGCATGCACGGGGCTGTAGAATAAAACCTTGTTGAATAAACATTTTCTTAAGGTAATCCTCTAACTTTTTATCCATTGGATCTGAGAAAGCACAACTGTCCTCGACAGGGATAGTAGTTCGCTTAGCTAGGGTAGAAACAGCTCCCTCCACCTTAGGGACTGTCTGCCATAAGTCCCGTATGGTGGCATCTATCGGAAACATTTTCTTAAAAATAGGGGAGGGGGAGAGAACGGCACACCTGGTCTATCCCATTCCTTATTAATAATTTCTGTAAACCTTTTAGGTATTGGAAAAACATCAGTGCACACCGGCACTGCATAGTATTTGTCCAATCTACACAATTTTTTTGGCACTGCAATTGTATCACAGTCATTCAGAGCAGCTAAAACCTCCCTGAGCAATACGCGGATTTGTTCAAGCTTAAATTTAAATGTTGACATATCAGAATCAGGTTGAATCCTCTTCCCTGAGTCAGAAACATCACCCACAGAAAGAAGCTCTCCTTCCTCAGCTTCTGCATATTGTGAGGGAGTATCAGACATAGCTACAAAAGCGTCAGTATGCTCTGTATTTCTTCTAACACCAGAGCTATCTCGCTTTCCTCGAAACCCAGGTAGTCTGGATAATACCGCTGACAGTGTATTATCCATGACTGCCGCCATGTAAATTTTTTAAAGACAGAATATGATCTTTATTACTTAAAGTGAAATCAGTACATTTGGTACACATTCTAAGAGGGGGTTTACCATGGCTTCTAAACATAATGAACAAGGAGTTTCCTCTATGTCAGACATGTTTAAACAGACTAGCAATGAGACCAGCAAGCTTGGAAAACACTTTAAATCAAGTTAACAAGCAAAAAATAAAAACGGTACTGTGCCTTTAAGAGAAACAATTTTTGTCAGAAATTGAAAAACAGTGAAAAAAAGCAGTAAATCAAACAAAATGTTTTACAGTGTGTATAATAGGCTAACAGAGCATTGCACCCACTTGCAAATGGATGATTAACCCCTTAGATCAAAAAACGGATCAAAAAAACGATATAGACGTTTTTTAACAGTCACAACAAACTGCCACAGCACTTCTGTGGCCCTACCTTCCCAAACAAACGACTTTGGAAAGCCTAAGAGCCCTTTAGAGATGTCCTATAGCATTCAGGGTACTCCTGGAGGAAAGCTGGATGTCTCAGTCTGCAAAAGTTACTGCGCAATAAAGCGCTAAATTAGGCCCCTCCCACTCATGTCTAAACAGTCAAAAGCATAAGGAAACTGTTTCTGGGCAAATTTAAGCCAGCCATGTGGAAAAAAACTAGGCCCCAATAAAGTTTTATCACCAAAGCATATATAAAAACATTTAAACATTTCCAGCCAACGTTTTATATTGAAAATCTATAAGAGTATTACCTCTGAAAGTAAGCATGATACCAGTCACTATTAAATCACTGTATTCAGGCTTACCTTACATAAATCTGGTAACAGCAGCATTTTCTAGCATTTACATCTCTAGAATTTTTTTTTAACTGCACATACCTCATAGCAGGATAACCTGCATGCCATTCCCCAGCTGAAGTTACCTCTCTCTTCAGTTATGTGTGAGAACAGCAATGGATCTTAGTTACAACCTGCTAAGATCATAGAGATCACAGGCAGATTCTTCTTCTATTTTCTGCCTGGGACAAAAATAGTACAACTCCGGTACCATTTAAAAATAACAAACTTTTGATTGAAGAAAAAAACAACTTTGTTTCACCACTTCTCTCTTACTACTTCCATGCTTGTCGAGAGTTGCAAGAGAATGACTGGGTATGGCAGTTAGGGGAGGAGCTATATAGACAGCTCTGCTGTGGGTGTCCTCTTGCAACTTCCTGTTGGGAAGGAGAATATCCCACAAGTAATGGATGATCCGTGGACTGGATACACCTTACAAGAGAAACCTAAATATAGCTAAAATGACACTTCTAAACCATGAAATTTATAGAAAACTAAAAGATGAAGATGATCATCAGATTGCTGATTAATGATTGCATTTAAATATTTAAATGTGTATGGTGGACATTAAAAAAAATATGAATGATAAAAATTAATTATAAAATTACTAAAATGATAGTCGTCATTAGGTCAAAAACATCGCTGAATCAATTAGTTGATTTCTGGGCAGGGGTATTGGTGGTGCACATAAAGAAAGGACAGAACTCACAAACTTGGAAATAATCTTTTTAAGACAATCTTTTTTAGTTTTTCTGGAAGATATTATTTTAATGTTTTATAGCGATTCATGTTAAAAAAAACAGCCACAGGCTATAAAGTCCACCAAGCACAAGTTTCAGAACTGTAGCAAAGAAAAAAATGCTACTCAATGGGGTTGATTTATCAACCCATCAAGCTGCTAATTCCGTGCGAGCCTTCAGGCTCGCCAGAATTAGGAGTTAAGAAGCAGCTAGCTGTGCAGGGGGAGTACTGCACAAGCATTTCACGAGAAATACTTGTGAAATGTTAAATGCCGACAGCGTATGCTGTCAGCGTTTATCGATGTCCGCCTGCACAATGATAAATCAGCCCCATATGAGCTTTCAAGAGGAATCTTGAAGAAACTTAGCTTCAAACTCAATGGAGACTTTGGCTAAAAAGAAGATACTAGACAATAAATGTGTCTTAAAAGAATAACTATTTGAAAGAGGGAGAGCTGCCACCACTTAAGGGTAGAGTTAGCGGATGTGAAAGGAGATATCTCCACACCCATCAGACACGTTTTCACTAAATAGGAAATATTTATTACCACGTTACTATACCACTTTAATGCCAAATAATTATGCCATTTTCCTCTTCAGAATTTATCTTAGAAGAGATGCTTTGTGGAAAATGGGCAGCCTTACAGAGGCAGGAGACCATTGAGAGGGAGGTATAGAGTTCTAAGCTTCTTACAAGCAATTAGGCCTGACACACCTTACTCGCTCAGCTTGCTTTTGGGGAAGACATGACACAATAGTTTTGGATATTTTGTAAGTTGTTAATGTTATTTTGTGTATCGCATGTTACTTTAGTTAAAAGTGAAACCCTGAAGCTGTTGGACTTACATATTGTCATTGCATCTAGAACCTTCTTGATGGACAATGTTTCTTTATTTTAACTTGCTTACCATTACTGCATTGCTTTGATATCAAGTACTGTAAATGTACAACTCATATTTATATGTAACAGTCCTATGCTTCTTATCTAAATAAAGTTATAAAAAAAAACAAGAATAAATATTGTTATCCTTATATAAATTCCAATTTTTCAATGGATCCTCTTCTCCATTCTTCAGCTCAGAAAATCTCAACTATGGCTGAAATATTTTCCAAACTTGCAACAAAGACGTGTGCCCCACACTTCAGCCCAGGATCTCGCTTCTAAGTTGACTTTACTTTACCAGGGACTTTTCAGCAATTTTTTCAAAATACAAGCCTGGCTTCCTTTCATCTCAAATAGAATGTTGTGCGTCTGGAGACCATTGGCACTCAGTTACCATTCACTTTTCTCTCTCCAGCTCTCAGTTCAGATCTCTATAGTCAATGAGTCAACTTCTGCTTGAGGTAAGGAGATGAGAAAGCAAAGTAGGGTAGCTTAAACCTAGAGCTATTCATTGTTAATGTGGCAAGTTGGAATTTGCATGGGTTTCGGTAATCAAAAGAGCTTTGAGTTTAATGCTCAGCTCAGTGCAGCTGTGTTGCCCTTTGTGGACACTGAGGCTGCATACATAACCCTAGAGTGACATTAGTTGCCCTTCACTGATTTACAGAAAATCCATTAATATGTGAAACAACAGCTTTAGCAGACTGGTCAGAGGCTGCTCAGTTAATGATTTCTTCCCATGGAGATAAGCAAACAAATTAGTTTCCAGACCAATGATCTGTATAAATGATCAGTTAAATCTAACACATTACTGAGTTAATTAGTTTAAGTACTGAGCTGTCAGGAGTTCACACTAGAGTATTATTGTTATTATGATGACTCAATTTTTAATACAGTTACTCGCAGTCCCTTTACAACTTATACACTGACTGCATGTGGCCTAATTTTGTTTATTTCACATGAAGAGACGGGTTCTTTTTTATCCATTTCTAATTTATACAAAACACCCAGGCACTATATCAGGACACCTGTATAAGTCAACTTGTTTTAGATGTTTACATCACATAAAAATAAATATAACACAGACAAACACTATATATATATATATATATATATATATATATATATATATATATATATATATATATGTGTGTGTGTAAGTATTATATTTATTATATTTAATACATATTTACAACTTGATCCTGTAGTTTAAAGAATTCATTTGCAAAGACATAAAGATACTTCTAGAATCAAGACAACTAGTCTTTTAAAGCATACCATGATGTTAATACAAAATTCTGTAAGAAAAAAAAAACAGTCTAACAAACTATCTAGGAATTTTGCCCTGATTGCAAAGTTGCGGCTGTTAAAATAATTGCCACAGTATAACCATGGACAGAATGCAGCAATAGTAGTGGAGTAGGAAGGTCACTGCACTCTTTTGCAACCATGGGGTTACCTCTAATATCAACCCTTCCCCTTGCACATAAGCTTTACCTGCACATCAGTCAAGATTGTCTAGTACAACACTGTGGCAGTAGGACATCACAGGTGGATTTTGCCAAGCATAAGATCAATGCCAAAGAGATTCTAGCCGCATCATTGTGATTGGAGATCTCATGGCTGTTGCATAGCAACCAGATTCTATTGAAGTGCTTTCTTACCATGTATGGGAATCCGTTGAGAGAGAACTGATGCTGAAGACAGTCCATGATTGGAAACCGAGAAAAGACACAAAGGCCACTTCCAATAACTCCACTAAAAAAAAATATAATAAGATAAAGAGTTAAGAGGAAAACAAAAGAAAGTGTAAACATATAAATAAATTATATGTAAAAAGAGGGAAAGAGAAAAAGATGGAGAATTTCCTCAAGCTAGAAAATGATTTGGGCTCTATTAGTCTTATGGGCTACTCACACACCTCTTGAAGTGGTGAGTATATGGGAATTCCACAGAAAGGCGTTGTTTTAGCTCTGAATAGTCAATGTCACTCCAGATCTACAAAGAAAAGAAAAGTATAAGACTGCAGAGTTAAAAAAACAAAAACAAATTTGAAGTCCAATCGTATTTGTTCACTCACCTCTTGAAGTAGAACCAGGTCATATTGCCCCTCTATGACTAGATAACCAATCTTAGCAAGGCGCTCCTTGCGCTTCTTACTAAGGATGCGAAGGGCCCTGAAAAGGGGAGAAAATAAATACATATATATAGTAACACAATGGAAGCACTCTCTGGTCCTTTTTTAATCCTGTGATATTTATTAATGTGACGTTTTGGGGACAAACTCACCTTCCTTAGACAAGCCAACACAGCAAACAAATGTGTTTAAATACCATAAGCCCCACTCCCAGTGAGTAAAAATTTTGCCATAATAGTTGCCATGGTGATCCTTATAGTGTATATACAAAGTATCCCTTTATAGTATAAGTGGCATATAGTTGCTATTATTCAAATACATTGGTTAAAAAAAAAAATCAATATTTAGAGAGTACTCATATATTAATGTGTGTTTGAAAAAAAAAATACATACTGTGTATTGAATCGTTAGTGTATTACCAGTGTCTTTATCAGATAACCAGCATATTATGTACCAAACATGACCGGACAATGTAGATAGGATAACGCCAAGATTTATGTACACTCGAGATCATTAGGACAGTAGATGATTACCCCAAGAGTGGGTAACAAACATAGACGTCGCACCGGTAACTATAGCAACCGCCTGTCAACACAAACAGAGTGTCTGTGGATGATGACGTAGGAGATGCACCAGGAGTTGGCCTTACACGCTCCTGCCATAGATCATCGTGCTGGTTCCGAAAATAAATTTAATGGACTGTTTTGTGTAAGACCTGTGAGTGCCTTTCTCCTATATTGATCATATATATATATATATATATATATATAGACACACTCTAGTGTTAAAGCCTGTGTATACCTATATATACCTATCCCTCTATCTCTATTTCTATCCCTATCCATCTATCCCTCTATTTCTATCCCTTTATCCCTCTATCCCTCCATCTATCTATACCTATCCTTATATCTCTATCCGTCTATCTCTAACCCTATATCCCTATCCCTCTATCTCTATCCATATCCCTCTATCTCTATCCATATCCCTCTATCTCTATCCATATCCCTCTATCTCTATCCCTATATACCTATCCCTCTATCTCTATCCATATCCCTCTATCTCTATCCATATCCCTCTATCTCTATCCCTATATACCTATCCCTCTATCTCTATCCATATCCCTCTATCCCTATCCCTCTATCTCTATCCCTATTTCTCTTTATTTTTCTCCAGTGTAGGATCCCCCTAACCATCCAATCTCCTTGATCCCCCCTCAAACAGCTCTCTAACCCTCCCCCCTATTGCCACCATCTTAAGTACTGGCTGCTGTCTGCCAGTACCTATAAAATCTTTTTTTTATTATTATTAATTTTAAAAAAAATTCTGTAGTGTACTGGTCCCACCACCTCCCCCCTCCCTCGATCGCCATTAAGTACCGCACCCCAAACCCTTTTCTGTAGTGTAGCTGCCCCATCCCTCCCAGTTCCTTTAAGAAAATAATTTCTGTAGCATAAGGCCCTACCACTACCTTTCCTTTTCTCCCCCCTCCGCTGCTGAGCCCCCCACCTGCCACCCGCCTCCAGCCCACACCTCCCGCCGTCACCATCCGGCCCACAGTGTCACCAATAGCGCTCTGGCTCCATATGCGGCAGATGCCTGGAGCTTCAGGAGCTCCAGCTCTCGGCTGTAACTTAACAGCTGAGGGTGCTAGAGCTTCCTGAAGTTATCTTGCGCCTGCGGTTAAGGCCAGGTTTGTTTGTCCTTGTGCAGTCTCTACTGCTCATGACTGCATCGGACAAACATACTTGGCCTTTTATAATATAGGATGTATGGAAAGTAGGTCAGGAGTGCATGAATATTCAAGTGAAAATTGAAAGCGAAAAAATTAAAATCATCTAAAGATAATATCCTTTTAAAACTCACCAGCAATTCAGGTCAAAAATTTTGAGCTCTACAGAGTTCTGTGGCTGCATCCTGAGACTGGCTCTTAGACTTTCTATAAAGAAAACAGAGAATGGTAAGCTATAAATATGATTTCAAATTTCTGTATAAAAAGAGTCATAATTTAGTACCTTGTACGTAGTCTTTTATCACGTTATTAATCTATCTGAAGAAATTTTGAATACTTAAAGGTACATTGAACTGTACATTTGGTTTCCTCTAAATATGTTTCCAATTACTTGTTATACCAGCTGCAGGGTATAAAAATATGGGATATTGCTCCTTTAGGTTTAGAGCTTGTAATTTTTGCACTACAAAGTCCCTTTAAAGGGGCAGTAAACACCTTGAAAATATTTTAAATAAAATAATTATGCATAATGAGATAACTTTACATTATGATTATTTATTTATCCCCTTATGTCATTTAGCTCTGAAAAACAGAATTTATGCTTACCTGATAAATTTCTTTCTCTTGTGATGTATCGAGTTCACGGATTCATCCATACTTGTGGGATATTCTCCTTCCCAACAGGAAGTGGCAGAGAGAGCACCCACAGCAGAGCTGTCTATATAGCTCCTCCCTTAGCTCCGACCCCCAGTCATTCGACCGAAGGCTAGGAAGAAAAAGGAGAAACTATAAGGTGCAGTGGTGACTGAAGTTTTTAAAATAAAAATATACTACCTGTCTTAAACAGACAGGGTGGGCCGTGGACTCGATACATCACAAGAGAAAGAAATTTATCAGGTAAGCATGAATTCTGTTTTCTCTTGTGAGATGGATCGAGTCCACGGATTCCTCCATACTTGTGGAATACCAATACCAAAGCTTTAAGACACGGATGAAGGGAGGGACAAGACAGGTACCTTAAACGGAAGGCACCACTGCTTGTAGAACCTTTTTTCCAAAAATAGCCTCCGAAGAAGCAAAAGTATCGAATTTGTAAAATTTGGAAAAAGTATGAAGCGAAGACCAAGTCGCCGCCTTACAAATCTGTTCCACATAAGCCTCATTTTTAAAAGCACATGTGGAAGCCACTGCTCTAGTAGAATGAGCAGTAATTCTTTCAGGAGGCTGCTGGCCAGCAGTCTCATAAGCCATACGGATGATGCTTTTCAGCCAAAAAGAAAGAGAGGTAGCCGTAGCCTTTTGACCTCTCCGCTTACCAGAATAGACAACAAACAATGAAGATGTTTGACGGAAATCTTTGGTTGCTTGTAAGTAGAACTTTAAAGCACGAACCACATCAAGATTGTGCAACAGACGTTCCTTCTTTGAAGAAGGATTAGGACACAGCGAAGGAACAACAATTTCCTGATTGATATTCCTATTAGAAACAACCTTAGGAAGGAACCCAGGTTTGGTACGTAAAACCACCTTATCTGCATGGAAAACAAGATAAGGGGAATCACACTGTAAAGCAGATAACTCAGAAACTCTTCGAGCCGAAGAGATAGCTACTAAAACAAAACTTTCCAAGATAGAAGCTTAATATCTATGGAATGCATAGGTTCAAACAAAAACCCTTGAAGAACATTAAGAACCAAGTTTAGGCTCCATGGCGGAGCAACAGGTTTAAATACAGGCTTGATCCTGACCAATGCCTGACTAGATGATTGAATGTCTGGAACATCTGCCAGACGTTTGTGTAAAAGAATAGACAAAGCAGATATTTGTCCCTTTAAGGAACTAGCTGATAATCCCTTCTCCAATCCTTCTTGGAGAAAGGACAAAATTCTAGGAATCCTAATCTTACTCCATGAGTAACCCTTGGATTCACACCAATAAAAATATTTGCACCAAATCTTATGATAGATTTTCCTGGTGACAGGCTTTCTAGCCTGAATCAGGGTATCAATGACCGACTCAGAGAAATCACGCTTTGATAGAATCAGGCGTTCAATCTCCAAGCAGTCAGACGCAGAGAAATTAGATTTGGATGCTTGAACGGACCTTGGATTAGAAGGTCCTGCCTCATTGGCAGAGTCCACGGTGGAACAGATGACATGTCCACCAGGTCTTCATACCAAGTCCTGCGTGGTCACGCAGGTGCTATCAGAATCACCAAAGCTCTCTCCTGCTTGATTCTGGCCACCAGACGTGGGAGGAGAGGAAACGGTGGAAATACATAAGCCAGATTGAAGGACCAGGGCACTGCTAGAGCATCTATCAGTACCGCCTGGGGATCCCGGGACCTGGACCTGTAACGAGGAAGTTTGACGTTCTGTCGGGACGCCATCAGATCCTATTCTGGTGTGCCTCATAGCTGAGTCAGCTGGGCAAATACCTCCGGATGGAGCTCCCACTCCCCCGGATGAAAAGTCTGACGACTTAGGAAATCCGCCTCCCAGTTCTCTACCCCTGGGATATGGATTGCTGAGAGATGGCAAGAGTGATCCTCCGCCCATCGTATTATTTTGGTTACCTCCATCATCGCTAGAGAACTCTGTGTTCCTCCTTGATGATTGATATAGGCTATAGTCGTGATGTTGTCCGACTGAAATCTGATGAATTTGGCCGCAGCTAGCTGAGGCCACGCCTGAAGCGCATTGAATATCGCTCTCAGCTCTAGAATGTTTATCGGGAGGAGAGATTCCTCCCGAGACCATAAGCCCTGTGCTTTCAGGGATTTCCAGACTGCACCCCAGCCTAGCAGGCTGGCATCTGTCGTTACTATGAGCCACTCTGGCCTGCGGAAACACATTCCCTCAGACAGGTGGTCCTGAGACAACCACCAGAGAAGAGAATCTCTGGTCTCTGGGTCCAGATGCAGTTGAGGAGATAAATCTGCATAATCCCCATTCCACTGTTTGAGCATGCATAGTTGCAGTAGTCTGAGGTGTAGGCGGGCATAAGGAACTATGTCCATTGCCGCTACCATGAGTCCGATTACCTCCATACACTGAGCCACTGATGGCCGAGGAATGGAATGAAGAGCTCGGCAAGTGATTAAAAGTTTTGATTTTCTGACCTCCGTCAGAAATATTTTCATTTCTACCGAGTCTATCAGAGTCCCTAGGAAGGAAACTCTTGTGAGAGGGACGAGAGAACTCTTTTTTATGTTCACCTTCCACCCGTGAGATCTCAGAAAAGCCAACACGATGTCCGTGTGAGACTTGGCTAGCTGGAAAGTCGACGCATGAATTAAGATGTCGTCTAGATAAGGCGCCACTGCTATACCCTGCGGTCTTAGAACCACCAAAAGAGACCCTAGCACCTTTGTGAAAATTCTGGGAGCCGTGGCCAACCCGAAAGGAAGGGCCACAAACTGGTAATGCCTGTCCAGAAAGGGGAATATGAGAAATTGATGATGATCTCTGTGAATAGGGATGTGTAGATACGCATCCTTTAAATCCACGGTAGTCATATATTGACCCTCCTGGATCAGAGGAAGAATAGTCCGAATAGTCTCCATCTTGAAAGATGGTACTCTGAGGAATTTGTTTAGAATTTTGAGATCCAAGATCGGTCTGAAAGTTCCCTCTTTTTTGGGAATCACAAACAGGTTGGAGTAAAAACCTAGCCCTTGTTCCGCTCTTGGAACTGGGCGGATTACTCCAATGGTATGTAGGTCTTCTACACAGCGTAAGAACGCCTCTCTCTTTGTCTGGTTTGCAGACAATTGAGAAATGTGAAATCTCCCCCTTAGGGGGGGGGGGGGAGTCTTTGAAGTCCAGAAGATATCCTTGGGACACAATTTCTAAAGCCCAGGAATCGTGAACATCTCTTGCCCAAGCCTGAATGAAGAGAGAGAGAGTCTGCCCCCTACTAGATCCGGTCCCGGATCGGGGGCTACCCCTTCATGCTGTCTTAGAGGCAGCAGCAGGCTTCTTGGCCTGTTTACCTTTGTTCCAAGCCTGGTTAGGTCTCCAGACTGACTTGGATTGGACAGAATTCCCCTCTTGCTATGCTGCAGGGGAAGCTGAAGCGGGACCACCCTTGAAGTTCCAAAAGGAACGAAAATTATTTTGTTTGGTCCTCATCTTATTTTTTTTATCCTGAGGGAGGGCATGGCCTTTCCCTCCAGTAATGAAATAATTTCTTTCAGTGCAGGCCCGAATAGGGTCTTTCCTTTGAAAGGGATGTTCAACAATTTAGATTTTGATGACACATCAGCAGACCAGGACTTAAGCCATAACGCCCTGCATGCTAAAATGGCAAAACCTGAATTCTTTGCCGCTAATTTAGCCATTTGGAAAGCGGCATCTGTAATGAAAGAATTAGCCAACTTAAGGGCCTTAATTCTATCCATAATATCCTCTAATGGAGTCTCCACTTGGAGAGCCTCTTCCAGAGCCTCAAACCAGAAAGCAGCTACAGTAGTTACAGGAACAATGCATGCAATAGGTTGGAGAAGAAAACCTTGATGAACAAAAATTTTCTTTAGGAGACCCTCTAATTTTTTATCCATAGGATCTTTGAAAGCACAACTGTCTTCAATAGGTATAGTTGTACGCTTAGCAAGAGTAGAAATTGCTCCCTCCACCTTAGGAACAGTCTGCCACGAGTCCTGTATGGTGTCAGATATGTTAAACATTTTCTTAAAAACAGGAGGGGGAGCGAACGGAATACCTGGTCTATCCCACTCCTTAGTAACAATAGTCACAATCCTCTTAGGGACTGGAAAAACATCAGTGTAAACAGGAACCTCTAAGTATCTGTCCATTTTACACAATTGCTCTGGGACCACTATAGGGTCACAATCGTCTAGAGTAGCTAATACCTCCTTGAGCAATAAGCGGAGGTGTTCAAGCTTAAATTTAAAGGCCGTCATATCAGAATCTGTCTGAGGGAGCATCTTTCCTGAATCAGAAATCTCTCCCTCAGATAACAAATCCCTTACCCCTACTTCAGAACATTGTGAGGGTATATCGGATATGGCTACTAAAGCGTCAGACGGCTCAGCATTGGTTCTTAACCCAGAGCTGTCACACTTTCCTTGTAAACCAGGCAGTTTAGAGAAAACCTCTGTGAGGGTTTTATTCATAACTGTGGCCATGTCTTGTAAAGTAAATGAATTAGACGCACTAGAGGTACTTGGCGTCACTTGTGCGGGCGTTACTGGTTGTGACACTTGGGGAGAGCTAGATGCTAAACCCTCATTTCCTTCTAACTGAGAATCATCTATTGCAGTATTTTTAAGTGCTAAAATATGCTCTTTATAATATATATACATATTAGTGCAAGTGGGACACATTCTAAGTGGGGGTTCCACAATGGCTTCTAAACACATAGAACAAGGATTTTCCTTGGTGTCAGACATGTTAAACAGGCTAGTAATGTAACAAGCAAGCTTGGAAAACACTTTAATCAAAGTAAATAACACTTTAAACAAAAACGGTACCTTTAAGAGAAAAAAAGCTGCACAAACTCTGCAAAACAGTGTAAAAAAGCAGTAAACAAAACGAAATTTTTACAGTAGCATCATAAAGCCTTAGTAACTTTGCACCACTAAGCAAATAAACAACCCCTTAATGTAAAAACCGGATTGAAAAAACTTCAAAACCGGTAAAATAACGTTCAGCACCTTGCCACAGCTCTGCTGTGGCGCCTACCTGCCCTTTAGGAACGATTTGTGGGGGAAAAAACCTCTTTACAGCCCTCAAATACAGCAGGAACCTCTGGAGAAGTAGCTGGATGCTTCTGAGGTAAAGTTAACTAGGCCCCTCCCACCTCACTCGATGTTATGGGGCCTAAAAGAAACTCCACAGTGTGTTTCTTAAACTAGCCATGTGGGTAAATAACCCTTAAACAAGCCACAAAGACCCCTTAAAGTCCCTCAAAAAAGGTTATATTTGTAATTAAACCAAAACGTTTTTTCATATCAGTGTCACCAGTAACTATGAGCCCTTTATGCAAGCTTGGATTCCTCTTTTACTGAATACAGCTTACCTTTCCCTCATGGGGATATTTCCAGCCTTTTCTAGAAATAACACAGTCTGTCTAGAAAAAAATAGACTGAACATACCTTAATGCAGTTTAGCCTGCAAACTGTTCCCCCAACTGAAGTTTTCCTGTACTCTTCAGCCCTTGTGAGAACAGCAGTGGATTTTAGTTACAAAATGCTAAGATCATCATCCATTTTCTGCCAGAGAGTAAATAGTACACACCGGTACCATTTAAAGTAACAAACTTTTGCTTGAGAAAATAAAAACTAACATTTTTGTCACCACACTCACTTTGCCCTTCCCAGCAGTTAAGCAGGCCGAGAGAATGACTGGGGGGGGCGGAGCTAAGGGAGGAGCTATATAGACAGCTCTGCTGTGGGTGCTCTCTCTGCCACTTCCTGTTGCGAAGGAGAATATCCCACAAGTACGGATGAATCTGTGGACTCGATACATCTTACAAGAGAAATTGAGGATTTTTTAATGCTCAGAATTTAAATTGCACCCGTCAGATTAATCAAAGGATAACACTGCTACATATATGTCCCTAATAGGCTTTAGCTGATAACAACTGCAAAACAATGCACTTTATACTAATATTATGACCACGGCTGGCTAACCGTGTTGTCTGCAAACTAAAGCCCAAATTAGCTACTTCAAATAAGGCAATTGGTGGGTGGGGCTTGGCTATTGAAAGACATATAAAGCAAACAAGATGTTAATCTACCCTTCAAAGAAACATACAGGTGTAAAAACAAAAACAAAATTTATACATACCTGATAAATTTCTTTCTTTCCAGACATGGAGAGTCCACAACATTATTCCAATTACTAGTGGGATATTCAACTCCTGGCCAGCAGGAGGAGGCAAAGAGCACTCCAGCAAAGCTGTTAAGTGTAACTTCCATTACCCATAAACCCCAGTCATTGAGCCAAAGGAAAATGGAAAAAGAAGAAACACAAGGGTGAAAAGGTGCCTGAGGTTTACTCAAAAAAACTGCTGAATTATAATTAAAAAGAGGGCGGGGTCGTGGACTCTCCATGTCTGAAAAGAAAGAAATTTATCAGGTAAGCATACATTTTGTTTTCTTTCCTATGACATGGAGAGTCCACAACGTCATTCCAATTACTAGAGGGAACCAATACTCAAGCTAGAGGACATGGAATGAACAGGGAGGTTGAAAAAGCCAGGACCTAAACAGAAGGCACCACCGCTTGAAGAACCTGTCTCCCAAAGGAAGCCTCGAAGGTAGCCTTGTAGAATTTGGAAAAAGTATGCAGAGAGGACCATGTTTCCGCCTTGCAAATCTGTTCCACAAAAGCTTCATTTTTGAAAGCCCAAGAAGAGGAGACAGCCCTAGTGGAATGAGCCGTAATTCTCTCAGGAGGCTGCTGTCCAGCAGTCTCATAAGTCAAACAAATTAAACTTCTCAACCAGAGAGACAGAGTAGTAGAAGTGGCCTTCTGACCCTTACGCTTTCCAGAGAAAACAAGAAACAGGGCAGAAGATAGACGAAAATCTTTAGTAGCTTGTAAGTAAAAGTTTAGAGTCTACACAACATTTAAGTTATGCAAAAGAAATTCCTTATGAGAAGAATGATCAGGACAAAAGGAAGGAACAACAATTTCCTGATTAATGTTTTGATCCGACACCACCTTAGGGAGAAACTCCAATTTAGTCAGAAGGACCGCCTTATCAGCATGAAAAACAAGGTACGGGGAATCAAACTGCAGCGCTGAAAGCTCAGACACTCTGCGAGCTGAAAAAATAGCAACAAGAAACAAAACCTTCCAAGATAACAATTTTATATCAACAACATGCATGAGCTCAAACGGGTTGCTGCAAAACTTTAAGAACTAAATTAAGGCTCCACAGGGGAGCAACAGGTTTAAACAAAAGCCTGATTCTAACCAGGGCCTGAACAAAGGCTTGAACATCTGGTAAGTCTGCCAGACGTTTGTGCAAAAGGATAGATAATGCAGAAATCTGACCCTTTAGAGTACTGACCGATAAACCCTTCTCCAGGCCTTCCTGAAGAAAAGACAAAATCCGGGGAATTCTCACTCTGCTCCAGGAGAGCCCTTTAGATTCGCACCAATAAAGATATTTACGCCATATCTTATGGTAAATCTTGCGAAAAACAGAAAAAAAACATGTCTAGACAGAACTAGGTGTTCAATCTCAGAGCAGTCAGCTTCAGAGAATCTAGGTTTGGATGGAGGAAAGGATCCTGAATTAGAAGGTCCTTCCTTTGAGGTAACCTCCAAGGAGGTAGAGATGACATCCTTACCAGATCCGTGAACCAGATCCTGTGAAGCCATGCAGAAGCTATTAGGATCACTGATGCTCTCTCCTGTTTGATACGAGCAATGACTCGTGGAAGGAGAGCAAACGGAGCAAAAAGATATGCCAGAGAGAACATCCAAGGAACTGCCAGAGCATCTATCAGAATGGCCTGAGTATCTCTTGACCTTGAACCGTACTTTGGAACGTTGGCGTTTTGGCTGGACGCCATCAGGTCCAACTCTGGAACCCCCCACCTGACGGTTATTTGAGAGAACCCTTCCGAATGGAGAGCCCACTCCCCGGGATGAAAGGTCTGTCTGCTCAGAAAATCTGCCTCCCAGTTGTCCACTCCTGGAATGTGGATGGCAGATAGGAAACAATTGTGAGCTTCCGCCCAGTGCAGAATGCGAGTCACCTCCTTCATGGCTAAGAAACTCCGAATCCCTCCCTGGTGGTTGATCTGATGAAAAAGACAGTTGAGGCCATGCTGATAGAGCATTGAAGATGGCTCTCAACTCCAAAATGTTTATGGGAAGAGAGGACTCTTCCTGAGACCACAGGCCCTGAGCCTTCAGAGAACCCCAAACAGCTCCCCAGCCTGACAGGCTGGCATCCGTAGTCACAATTTCCCAGGAAGGTCTCAGAAAACAAGTGCTCCAAAACAGATGCTCCTGTGACACCCACCATGAGAGAATCTCTTGATAGGGAGTCCAGATTTCTCCTTTGTGATAAATCCGAATGGTCTCCATTCCATTGACGGAGCATGCAAAGCTGCAGCGGTTGCAAATGGAACCGAGCAAAAGGGATGATGTCCATGAATGCCACCATCAAACCAATCACCTACATACATTGAGCCACTGATGGACAAAATGCAGACTGGAGAGAAACACAGGAAGCAAGAAGTTTGTTATTTCTGACATCCGTCAGGAAAATCTTCATAGACAGGGAATCTATTATAGTCTCTAGGAAACACACTTTGGTAGATGGAACTAGAGAACTTTTTTCCAAATTCACTTTCCACCCGTGGGAACGTAGAAAAGACAACAGCATCTCTGTAGGAGATTGGGCTAGTTGAAAAGATGATGCCTGCACCAAGATGTCATCTAGATAAGGTTCCACAGCAATTCCCTGGGATCTGATCACTGCCAATAGTGCCCCCAAAACCTTTGTGAATATTCTGGGAGCCGTGGCCAGATCAAACGGAAGTGCAACAAATTGGAAGTGCTTGTCCAGAAAGGCAAACCTCAGATACTGGTGGTGTTCCCTGTGAATGGGAACATAAAGGTATGCGTCCTTCAGGTCTATGGTCGTCATAAACTGACCTTCCTGAACCAAAGGAAGAATGGAACGAATAGTTTCTCTTTTGAAGGACGGAACCCTGAGGAATTTGTTGAGACACGAGGTCTAGAATGGGCCAAAAAATTCCTTCCTTTTTGGGAACCACAAAGAGATTTAAATAAAATCCGAGACCCTGTTCTCTTAGAGGAACTGGAACAATAACTCCCAGGGAGGATAGGTCCTTTACACAGTTTATTTGGTTTGAGGATAGTCTTGACAGGAGAAATCTGCCCCTTAGAGGGCAAGACTTGAATCCCATTCTGTAAAGCTGGGATAATATGTCCACTGCCCAAGGATCTGGGACATCGCGTATCCAGGCTTGACGAAAAAGAGAAAGCCTGCCCCCCACGTGATCCACACTGGAATCGGGGGCCGGCACCTTCATACTGATTTAGAGTCAGCAGAAGGCTTCTTGTTCTGTTTTCCCTTGTTCCAGGGCTGGTTGGATTTCCAAGTGGATCTGGATTGGTCAGGTTTGGAAGAGGAGGACTTTTGTCCCTTAAAGTTACGAAAGGAACAAAAATTAGAAGTCTGACGACCTCTAGGTCTTTTTTTCTTGTCCTGAGGTAGAAAAGATCCCTTTCCGCCCGTAATCTCTGAAATGATCTCCGCCAGACCAGGTCCAAACAGAGTCTTTCTCTTATAAGGTAAAGCCAAAAGCTTGGCCATAGAAGAAACGTCGGTCGATCAAGATTTTAACCACAGAGCCCTGCAGGCTAGTACTGTGGAGCTAGACATTTTAGCTCCCAGACAAATTATCTGCATGTTGGCATCACAGATAACGGTATTGGCCAATTTGAGAGCTTTGATCCTATCTTTGATCTCCTCTACTGTAGTTTCATCTGCAATAAGATCAGACAATGAATCGCACCAATAAGATGCTGTTCCCGCAACCGTAGCAATACTCGCTGCAGGTTGCCACTGTAATCCTTGAAGGATGTACATCTTTTTTAAGTAAGCCTCTAGCTTCTTATCCATTGGATCCTTTTAAAGAGCAACTGTCCTCTATAGGAATGGTAGTTCTCTTGGCAAGAGTAGAAATAGCTCCTTCTACTTTAGGAACAGTGCGCCATGAGTCATGAATAGAGTCAGCAACAGGAAACATCTTCTTAAAAACAGGGGAAGGGGAAAAAGGAACCTCTGGCTTATCCCATTCCTGAGCAATAATTTCAGACATCTTCCTAGGGACAGGAAAAACCTCCTCAGAAGATGGGGAATCATAAACTCTATCCAATTTAGAAGACTTTGTGGGGTTGACAGCAACCGAAGGTTCAGAGTCGTCTAAAGTAGCTAGAACCTCTTTCAGTAGTAACCGGAGGTGTTCAAGCTTAAATCTAAAATTAACCTCTTCAGTTTCTGAAGATGTTTCCGCTAAAGTGTCAGAGTCGGAGATCTCACCTTCAAAAGCTACTGAAGTATTCTCCTCATCAGACACCTGAGAAAAATTGGCTAACACAGACCTAGAGTCAGAAGCCTTTACCATCAGGCAGATGTTTAGATTTCCTCTTACGCTTACCCGAGAAAGGGAAAGCTGACAAAGAAGAAATCTGAGCGGCAAAATCCCCAGGTAAATAAACACCCCCAGGTGGATGTCACGCACAGCATTATCCTGAGAGACAGTAGGCTCAGAAGGGAGTAATTTGTCTTTAAATTTTAAAGTCTTAGACAAGAGGAGCAAAATTGAATTGGCAATTTGGGCCTCTAAACATAGTAAACATTTATCCATAGAAATTGACTGATCCTGTTCTGAGTCCATGGCTGTAATGTAACAGGTTCCACAAGTAAACGTATAAGCAAATAAGCCCTAATAGTCCCTATAATCCTCAATTGCCTTAGAAATAATTATAAAGACCCAGGTTACATAATAAAGGATATCCTTTACTGTTAACCTCTTACATCCCTTAGCCAAATGTCAGATCTAATACTATGTGCCAAATATATTGCCCCCATATAAATCCTTTAAATGATAAGGATTATTATGTCCCAGAAAAAAGGATCTGAAAAACAGAATTTATGTTTACCTGATAAATTTCTCTCTCCTACGGTGTATCCGGTCCACGGCTTCATCCTTACTTGTGGGATATTCTCAATCCCTACAGGAAGTGGCAAAGAGAGCACACAGCAGAGCTGTCCATATAGCTCCCCTCAGGCTCCGCCCCCCCCAGTCATTCGACCGACGGTTAAGAGAAAAAGGAGAACCATAGGGTGCAGTGGTGACTGTAGTTTACAAAAAATAAATTTAAACCTGACCAAAATGCCAGGGCAGGCCGTGGACCGGATACACCGTAGGAGAAAGAAATTTATCAGGTAAACAAAAATTCTGTTTTCTCCTACATTGGTGTATCCGGTCCACGGCTTCATCCTTACTTGTGGGAACCAATACCAAAGCTTTAGGACACGGATGAAGGGAGGGAACAAGTCAGGTAACCTAAACGGAAGGCACCACTGCTTGCAAAACCTTTCTCCCAAAAATAGCCTCCGAAGAAGCAAAAGTATTGAATTTGTAAAATTTGGCAAACGTATGCAGTGAAGACCAAGTCGCTGCCTTACAAATCTGTTCAACAGAAGCCTCATTCTTGAAAGCCCATGTGGAAGCCACAGCTCTAGTAGAGTGAGCTGTAATTCGTTCAGGAGGCTGCCTTCCAGCAGTCTCATAAGCCAACCGGATGATGCTTTTCAGCCAGAAAGACAGAGAGGTCGCAGTCGCCTTTTGACCTCTCCTCTTGCCAGAATAGACGACAAACAAGGACGATGTTTGTCTGAAGTCTTTAGTTGCTTTTAGATAAAATTTTAAATAACGAACCACATCAAGATTGTGTAACAGATGTTCCTTGTTAGAAACTGGATTAGGACACAGAGAAGGAACAACTATTTCCTGGTTGATATTCTTATTGGAAACCACTTTTGGAAGAAAACCAGGTTTGGTACGTAAAACGACCTTATCTGTATGAAACACCAGATAGGGTGAATTACACTGCAAAGCAGACAATTCAGAAACTCTTCTAGCAGAAGAAATAGCTACTAAAAACAAAACTTTCCAAGATAGTAACTTAATATCTATGGAATGTAGAGGTTCAAACGGAACCCCTTGAAGAACTGAAAGAACTAAATTTAGACTCCATGGAGGAGCCACAGGTCTGTAGACAGGCTTGATTCTGACTAAAGCCTGTACAAACGCCTGAATATCTGGCATGGCTGCCAGACGCTTGTGTAACAAAACAGACAGAGCAGATATCTGTCCCTTTAAAGAACTGGCTGACAGACCTTTCTCCAATCCTTCTTGGAGAAAAGATAGTATCCTTGGAATCCTAATCTTACTCCATGAGTAACCCTTGGATTCGCACCAGCAAAGATATTTCCGCCATATCTTATGGTAAATTTTCCTGGTGACAGGCTTTCTAGCCTGGATCAGAGTATCTATAACTGATTCCGAAAACCCACGCTTAGCTAGAATCAAGCGTTCAATCTCCAAGCAGTCAGTTGCAGAGAAACTAGGTTTGGATGTTCGAATGGACCTTGAATTAGAAGGTCCTGCCTCAAAGGCAGCTTCCATGGTGGAACCGATGACATATTCAACAGGTCTGCATACCAAGTCCTGCGTGGCCACGAAGGAGCTATCAGAATTACCAAAGCCTTCTCCTGTTTGATCGTGGCTACTAGCCGGGGGAGAAGGGGAAACGGTGGAAAGACATAAGCTAGATTGAACGACCAAGGCGCTACTAAGGCATCTACCAATGTCGCCTTGGGATCCCTGGACCTGGACCCGTAACGTGGAAAGTCTGACGACTCAGATAATCCGCTTCCCAGTTGTCCACTCCTGGGATGTGAATTGCTGATAGATGGCAGGAGTGATCCTCTGCCCATTTGATGATCTTGGATACCTCTCTCATCGCCAGGGAACTCTTTGTTCCCATCTGATGATTGATGTACGCTACAGTCGTCATGTTGTCCGACTGAAATCTGATGAATTTGGCCTCCGCTAGTTGAGGCCATGCCTGGAGCGCATTGAATATCACTCTCAATTCCAAAATGTTTATCGGGAGAAGAGATTCTTCCTGAGACCATAGACCCTGAGCCTTCAGGGACTCCCAGACCGCGCCCCAGCCTAAGAGGCTGGCGTCGGTCGTGACAATGATCCACTCCGGTCTTCGGAAACTCATTCCCTGAGACAGGTGATCCTGAGACAACCACCAGAGGAGTGAGTCTCTGGTTTGCTGGTCCATCTGAATCTGAGGAGACAAATCTGCATAATCCCCATTCCATTGTTTGAGCATGCACAGTTGCAATGGTCTTAAATGAATTCGAGCAAAGGGAACCACGTCCATTGCCGCAACTATTAGTCCTATTACCTCCATGCACTGAGCTATGGAGGGTTGAGGAATGGATTGAAGAACTCGACAAGTGTTCAAACGTTTTAATTTCCTGACCTCTGTCAGAAAGATTTTCATTTCTACCGAGTCTATTATTGTTCCCAGGAAGGGAACCCTTGTGAACGGGGACAGAGAACTTTTTTCTATGTTCACCTTCCACCCGTGAGACCTTAGAAAGGCTAGAACAATGTCCGTATGAGCCCTTGCTTTGTGAAAGGACGACGCCTGTATTAAAATGTCGTCTAGGTAAGGTGCTACAGCAATGCCCCTTGGCCTTAGCACCGCTAGAAGGGACCCTAGCACCTTTGTGAAAATTCTGGGAGCAGTGGCCAATCCGAAGGGAAGAGCCACGAACTGGTAATGCTTATCCAGAAAGGCGAACCTCAGAAACTGATGGTGATCTTTGTGGATAGGAATATGCAGGTACGCATCCTTTAAGTCCACGGTAGTCATATATTGACCCTCCTGGATCATTGGTAAAATTGCCCGAATGGTTTCCATTCTGAATGATGGAACTCTGAGGAATTTGTTTAGGATCTTTAAGTCCAGGATTGGCCTGAAAGTTCCTTACTTTTTGGGAACTACAAACAGGTTTGAGTAAAATCCCAGTCCTTGTTCTGCTGTTGGAACTGGGTGTATCACTCCCATTTTTAAAAGGTCTTCTACGCAATGTAAGAATTCCTGTCTCTTTATCTGGTCTAAAGATAAGCGAGACATGTGGAACCTTCCCCTTGGAGGAAGGACCTTGAATTCTAGAAAATACCCCTGAGAGACAATTTCTAGTGCCCAGGGGTCCGGAACATCTCTTGCCCAGGCCTGAGCAAAGAGAGAAAGTCTGCCCCCTACTAGATCCGGTCCCGGATCGGGGGCTACCCCTTCATGCTGTCTTGGTAGCAGGCTTTTTGGCCTGTTTACCCTTGTTCCAGCCTTGCAATGGTTTCCATGCTGGTTTGGGCTGGGGTGTGTTATCCTCTTGCCTAGTGGCTGAAGAGGTAGAAGCCGGTCCGTTCCTGAAATTGCGAAAGAAACGAAAATTAGACTTACTTTTAGCTTTGAACGACACATCCGCCGACCACGATTTTAGCCAAAGCGCTCTACGCGCCACTATTGCGAAACCAGAATTTTTCGCCGCTAATTTAGCTAACTGAAAAGCGGCATCTGTAATGAAAGAATTAGCCAACTTCAGGGCGTGAATTCTATCCATGACTTCATCATAAGAAGTCTCCTTCTGGAGCGAGTTTTCTAATTCCTCAAACCAAAAAGCAGCTGCAGTGGTTACAGGAATAATGCAAGAAATTGGTTGAAGAAGAAAACCTTGTTGAAAAAAATTTTTCTTAAGTAAACCTTCTAATTTTTTATCCATAGGATCTTTGAAAGCGCAACTGTCTTCTATTGGTATAGTTGTGCGCTTAGCTAGCGTTGAAACTGCCCCCTCTACCTTAGGGACTGTCTGCCACACGTCCCTTCTGGGGTCAACAATGGGGAACATTTTCTTAAATATAGGAGGGGGAACAAAAGGTACACCTGGCTTCTCCCACTCCTTATTCACTATATCCGCCACCCTCTTAGGTATCGGAAACGCATCAGTGTGTACTGGGACCTCTAAGAATTTATCCATTTTACACAATTTTTCTGGGACCACCAAAGGGTCACAATCATCAAGAGTAGCTAGGACCTCCTTAAGTAGAGCGTGGAGGTGTTCTAGCTTAAATTTAAATGCTATGGTATCAGGCTCTGCCTGCTGAGAAACTTTTCCTGTGTCAGAAATTTCTCCCTCAGACAGGCCCTCCCTCACCGCCAAGTCAGATTGATGTGAGGGCACTACATTGAAATTATCCTCTGCGTCTGCTTGCTCATTTTCTGTATTTAAAACTGAGCAATCACGCTTCCTAGGAAAAGCTGGCAGTTTGGATAGAAATGCTGCGAGAGAATTATCCATTACTGCTGCTAACTGTTGCATAGTAATAGCAATTGGCGCGCTAGATGTACTGGGCATCGCTTGCGCGGGCATAGCTGGTGTTGACACAGAAGGAGAGGATAGTGAGCAATCCTCACTACCTTCAGCTAAAGAATCATCTTGGGCTATATCTTTAAGTGTGATTGTACGGTCCTTAAGCTGTTTGGACGCTATGGCACACTTCACACATAAATTTAATGGGGGAACCACCTTGGCCTTTGAACATACAGAACATAGGTTATCTGAAGGGTCAGACATGTTTGACAGACTTAAACAGATCTTCAATGCAATAAAAATTATTTTTGACAAAAACGTTACTGTGTCTTTAAATAATAAAAGTGCACACTTTATTACTAAAACATCAAAAAAACATCAAATAAACATCCGATTTTAATGAAATTTTCACCACAGTGTCTTAATGCTTTGAAAGGATTGCTCACAAATTTTCAGACCAATTAACCCCTTAATGCCCAAACCGGAGCTAATAACAGCAATTAACCGGTTAAAAACACTACAGTACTATGCCACAGCTTCCACTGTGACCCTTACCTTCCATAGGCCTAGATTTGGAGTTCGGCGGTAGCCGTCAAAACCAGCGTTAGAGGCTCCTAACGCTGGTTTTGGCCGCCCGCTGGTATTTGGAGTCAGTGATTAAAGGGTCTAACGCTCACTTTACAGCCGCGACTTTTCCATACCGCAGATCCCCCTACGCCATTTGCGTAGCCTATCTTTTCAATGGGATCTTTCTAACGCTGGTATTTAGAGTCGTTTCTGCAGTGAGCGTTAGAGCTCTAACGACAAAATTCCAGCCGCCTGAAAATAGCAGGAGTTAAGAGCTTTCTGGCTAACGCCGGTTTATAAAGCTCTTAACTACTGTACCCTAAAGTACACTAACACCCATAAACTACCTATGTACCCCTAAACCGAGCTCCCCCCACATCGCCGCCACTCGATTAAAATTTTTAACCCCTAATCTGCCGACCGCCACCTACGTTATCCCTATGTACCCCTAATCTGCTACCCCTAACCCCGCCGACCCCTATATTATATTTATTAACCCCTAATCTGCCCCCCACAACATCGCCGCCAGCTACTTAAAATAATTAACCCCTAATCTTCCGACCGCAAAGCGCCGCCACCTACGTTATCCCTATGTACCCCTAATCTGCTACCCCTAACACCGCCGACCCCTATATTATATTTATTAACCCCTAATCTGCCCCCCTCAACGTCGCCGACACCTGCCTACACTTATTAACCCCTAATCTGCCGAGCGGACCTGAGCGCTACTATAATAAAGTTATTAACCCCTAATCCGCCTCACTAACCCTATCATAAATAGTATTAACCCCTAATCTGCCCTCCCTAACATCGCCGACACCTACCTTCAATTATTAACCCCTAAACTTCCGATCGGAGCTCACCGCTATTCTAATAAATGTATTAACCCCTAAAGCTAAGTCTAACCCTAACACTAACACCCCCCTAACTTAAATATAATTTACATCTAACGAAATAAATTAACTCTTATTAAATAAATTATTCCTATTTAAAGCTAAATACTTACCTGTAAAATAAATCCTAATATAGCTACAATATAAATTATAATTACATTGTAGCTATTTTAGGATTTATATTTATTTTACAGGCAACTTTGTATTTATTTTAACCAGGTACAATAGCTATTAAATAGTTAAGAACTATTTAATAGCTACCTAGTTAAAATAATAACAAATTTACCTGTAAAATAAATCCTAACCTAAGTTACAAATAAACCTAACACTACCCTATCAATAAAATAATTAAATAAACTACCTACAATTACCTACAATTAACCTAACACTACACTATCAATAAATTAATTAAACACAATTGCTACAAATAAATACAATTAAATAAACTATCTAAAGTACAAAAAATAAAAAAGAAATAAGTTACAAAAAATAAAAAAATATTTACAAACATAAGAAAAATATTACAACAATTTTAAACTAATTACACCTACTCTAAGCCCCCTAATAAAATAACAAAGCCCCCCAAAATAAAAAATTCCCTACCCTATTCTAAATTAAAAAAGTTACAAGCTCTTTTACCTTACCAGCCCTGAACAGGGCCCTTTGCGGGGCATGCCCCAAGAAGTTCAGCTCTTTTGCCTGTAAAAAAAAACATACAATACCCCCCCCCAACATTACAACCCACCACCCACATACCCCTAATCTAACCCAAACCCCCCTTAAATAAACCTAACACTAAGCCCCTGAAGATCTTCCTACCTTGTCTTCACCATCCAGGTATCACCGATCCGTCCTGGCTCCAAGATCTTCATCCAACCCAAGCGGGGGTTGGCGATCCATAATCCGGTGCTGAAGAGGTCCAGAAGAGGCTCCAAAGTCTTCCTCCTATCCGGCAAGAAGAGGACATCCGGACCGGCAAACATCTTCTCCAAGCGGCATCTTCGATCTTCTTCCATCCGGTGCGGAGCGGGTCCATCATGAAGCAGGCGACGCGGATCCATCCTCTTCTTCCGATGTCTCCCGACTAATGACGGTTCCTTTAAGGGACGTCATCCAAGATGGCGTCCCTCGAATTCCGATTGGCTGATAGGATTCTATCAGCCAATCGGAATTAAGGTAGGAATTTTCTGATTGGCTGATGGAATCAGCCAATCAGAATCTAGTTCAATCCGATTGGCCGATCCAATCAGCCAATCAGATTGAGCTCGCATTCTATTGGCTGTTCCGATCAGCCAATAGAATGCGAGCTCAATCTGATTGGCTGATTGGATCAGCCAATCGGATTGAACTTGATTCTGATTGGCTGATTCCATCAGCCAATCAGAAAATTCCTACCTTAATTCCTATTGGCTGATAGAATCCTATCAGCCAATCGGAATTCGAGGGACGCCATCTTGGATGACGTCCCTTAAAGGAACCGTCATTAGTCGGGAGACATCGGAAGAAGAGGATGGATCCGCGTCGCCTGCTTCAAGATGGACCCGCTCCGCACCGGATGGAAGATGATCGAAGATGCCGCTTGGAGAAGATGTTTGCCGGTCCGGATGTCCTCTTCTTGCCGGATAGGAGGAAGACTTTGGAGCCTCTTCTGGACCTCTTCAGCACCGGATTATGGATCGCCAACCCCCGCTTGGGTTGGATGAAGATCTTGGAGCCAGGATGGATCGGTGATACCTGGATGGTGAAGACAAGGTAGGAAGATCTTCAGGGGCTTAGTGTTAGGTTTATTTAAGGGGGGTTTGGGTTAGATTAGGGGTATGTGGGTGGTGGGTTGTAATGTTGGGGGGGGTATTGTATGTTTCTTTTTACAGGCAAAAGAGCTGAACTTCTTGGGGCATGCCCCGCAAAGGGCCCTGTTCAGGGCTGGTAAGGTAAAAGAGCTTGTAACTTTTTTAATTTAGAATAGGGTAGGGAATTTTTTATTTTGGGGGGCTTTGTTATTTTATTAGGGGGCTTAGAGTAGGTGTAATTAGTTTAAAATTGTTGTAATATTTTTCTTATGTTTGTAAATATTTTTTTATTTTTTGTAACTTAGTTCTTTTTTATTTTTTGTACTTTAGATAGTTTATTTAATTGTATTTATTTGTAGCAATTGTGTTTAATTAATTTATTGATAGTGTAGTGTTAGGTTAATTGTAGGTAATTGTAGGTAGTTTATTTAATTATTTTATTGATAGGGTAGTGTTAGGTTTATTTGTAACTTAGGTTAGGATTTATTCTACAGGTAAATTTGTTATTATTTTAACTAGGTAGCTATTAAATAGTTCTTAACTATTTAATAGCTATTGTACCTGGTTAAAATAAATACAAAGTTGCCTGTAAAATAAATATAAATCCTAAAATAGCTATAATATAATTATAATTTATATTGTAGCTATATTAGGGTTTATTTTACAGGTAAGTATTTAGCTTTAAATAGGAATAATTTATTTAATAAGAGTTAATTTATTTCGTTAGATGTAAATTATATTTAAGTTAGGGGGGTGTTAGTGTTAGGGTTAGACTTAGCTTTAGGGGTTAATACATTTATTAGAATAGCGGTGAGCTCCGATCGGAAGTTTAGGGGTTAATAATTGAAGGTAGGTGTCGGCGATGTTAGAGAGGGCAGATTAGGGGTTAATACTATTTATGATAGGGTTAGTGAGGCGGATTAGGGGTTAATAACTTTATTATAGTAGCGCTCAGGTCCGCTCGGCAGATTAGGGGTTAATAAGTGTAGGCAGGTGGAGGCGACGTTGTGGGGGGCAGATTAGGGGTTAATAAATATAACATAGGGGTCGGCGATGTTAGGGCAGCAGATTAGGGGTACATAGGGATAACGTAGGTTGCGGCGGTTTACGGAGCGGCAGATTAGGGGTTAAAAGTGTAATGCAGGGGTCAGCGATAGCGGGGGCGGCAGATTAGGGGTTAATAAGTGTAAGGGTAGGGGTGTTTAGACTCGGGGTACATGTTAGGGTGTTAGGTGCAGACGTAGGAAGTGTTTCCCCATAGGAAACAATGGGGCTGCGTTAGGAGCTGAACGCGGCTTTTTTGCAGGTGTTAGGTTTTTTTTCAGCTCAAACAGCCCCATTGTTTCCTATGGGAGAATCGTGCACGAGCACGTTTTTGAGGCCGGCCGCGTCCGTAAGCAACTCTGGTATCGAGAGTTGCATTTGCGGTAAATATGCTCTACGCTCCTTTTTTGGAGCCTAACGCAGCATTTGTTTTAACTCTCGATACCAGAGTTAAATTTATGGTGCGGCCAGAAAAAAGCCTGCGGAGCGTTAACAGCCCTTTTACCGCCAAACTCCAAATCTAGGCCTTAGGGATTATTTTAGTAGGAAATAAGCCTCTCTGGAGTCTTTTCTGATGCCTCTGGACTCCCCAAGTGAAGCTGCATGAACTGCCTAAGCAAAACAACTGCGCAATTGAGGCTTGAAAATGAGGCCTCCTCCCTCTTCATTCCAGAGTGGAGGGGCCTTTCTGACTAGAATAGGTGTCCAAATAGGTGCCAGGCACAAAATAAAACCCCAAAAGTGTTTTAAAGTCTGAAAAAACACCTTATTTATAGTGAAAACATGCTAAAAAGCAATCGATTTAGCCCACAATAGTGTCAACCAGCATAGAGCCCTTAATATAAGCCATAATTTTATACAGAGTCTAAGAAAAATGGCTTACCTATCCCAGAGGGGATTGCTGACAGTCTTCTAGCATTACTAGGTCTTGTTAGAAAAATGACTGATCATACCTGAAGCAGTTAAGCCTGCAAACTGTTCCCCCCAACTGAAGTTCTCTGGTTTCAACAGTCCTGCGTGGGAACAGCAATGGATTTTATTTACTGGTGCTAAAATCATATTCCTCTCGGCAGAAATCTTCATCACTTTCTGCTGCAGAGTAAATAGTACAAGCCAGCACTATTTTAAAATAACAAACTCTTGATAGAAGAATAAAAAACTACAACTAAACACCACATACTCTTTACCACCCCCGTGGAGATGCTACTAGTTAGAGCGGCAAAGAGAATGACTGGGGGGGCGGAGCCTGAGGGGAGCTATATGGACAGCTCTGCTGTGTACTCTCTTTGCCACTTCCTGTAGGGATTGAGAATATCCCACAAGTAAGGATGAAGCCGTGGACCGGATACACCAATGTAGGAGAAAAGAGGGTTAACCTCTTAAGTGCTGCTGTCCTTCTGTACCTAGAAGGCAAAGGCACTTACCTTAGATCCAATTGCATGATAGATGCTAATCCTTAGGTGTGGCAGGCGCTTCACTACCCGTCATGGACCTGTAGGAAAAGAAAGAACAGAGTAACTAACTCTGGCTTTCTACAAACGGGTAGCAAAGTGTTAAAAGTAAAGCAAAGACTTCATCGGCACCTTTTAACCGCTAAAAGCCACCACTACTCTTACTCAAGAGATTGACATGGACATAGCTAGACCCCAATCCTTGCTTGCAAGGAAAAGTACCCATAAAAGGATTAAAATCTTCAGGCACCAACATCGCACCAACCTCCATTGACAGAGGCAAAGAGAATGACTGTGGTTTATGGGTAAGGGAAGTTACACTTAACAGGGTGCTCTTTGCCTCCTCCTGCTACCAGGAGTTGAATATCCCACTAGTAATTGGAATGACGTTGTGGACTCTCCATGTCATAGGAAAGAAAACATAATTTATGCTTATCTGATAAATTTATTTCTCTTGTAGTGTATCCAGTCCACGGATCATCCATTACTTGTGGGATATTCTCCTTCCCAACAGGAAGTTGCAAGAGGATCACCCAAAGCAGAGCTGCTATATAGCTCCTCCCCTCACTGCCATATCCAGTCATTCGACCGAAACAAGACGAGAAAGGAGAAACCATAGGGTGCAGTGGTGACTGTAGTTTAATTAAAATTTAGACCTGCCTTAAAAGGACAGGGCGGGCCGTGGACTGGATACACTACAAGAGAAATAAATTTATCAGGTAAGCATAAATTATGTTTTCTCTTGTTAAGTGTATCCAGTCCACGGATCATCCATTACTTGGGGGATACCAATACCAAAGCTAAAGTACACGGATGATGGGAGGGACAAGGCAGGAACTTAAACGGAAGGAACCACTGCCTGTAGAACCTTTCTCCCAAAAACAGCCTCCGAAGAAGCAAAAGTGTCAAATTTGTAAAATTTTGAAAAGGTGTGAAGCGAAGACCAAGTCGCAGCCTTGCAAATCTGTTCAACAGAGGCCTCATTTTTAAAGGCCCAGGTGGAAGCCACAGCTCTAGTAGAATGAGCTGTAATCCTTTCAGGGGGCTGCTGTCCAGCAGTCTCATAGGCTAAGCTTATTATGCTCCGAAGCAAAAGGAGAGAGAGGTTGCCAAAGCTTTTTGACCTCTCCTCTGTCCAGAGTAAACGACAAACAGGGCAGATGTTTGACGAAAATCTTTAGTAGCCTGTAAGTAAAACTTCAAGGCACGGACTACGTCCAGATTATGCAAAAGACGTTCCTTCTTTGAAGAAGGATTAGGACACAATGATGGAACAACAATCTCTTGATTGATATTCCTGTTAGAAACCACCTTAGGTAAAAACCCAGGTTTGGTACGCAGAACTACCTTGTCTGAATGAAAAATCAGATAAGGAGAATCACAATGTAAGGCAGATAACTCAGAGACTCTTCGAGCCGAGGAAATAGCCATCAAAAACAGAACTTTCCAAGATAAAAGTTTAATATCAATGGAATGAAGGAGTTCAAACGGAACTCCCTGAAGAACTTTAAGAACCAAGTTTAAGCTCCACGGGGGAGCAACAGTTTTAAACACAGGCTTAATCCTAACCAAAGCCTGACAAAATGCCTGGACGTCTGGAACTTCTGCCAGACGCTTGTGCAAAAGAATAGACAGAGCAGAGATCTGTCCTTTTAAAGAACTAGCTGATAAGCCTTTGTCCAACCCTTTTGGAGAAAGGAGAATATCTGAGGAATCCTAACCTTACTCCATGAGTAACTCTTGGATTCACACCAATAAAGATATTTACGCCATATCTTATGGTAGATTTTCCTGGTAACAGGCTTCCGAGCCTGTATTAAGGTATCAATGACTGACTCGGAGAAGCCACGCCTTCATAGAATCAAGCGTTCAATCTCCATGCAGTCTCAGAGAAAGTAGATTTGGATGATTGAAAGGACCTTGTATTAGAAGGTCCTGCCTCAGAGGCAGAGTCCATGGTGGAAGAGATGACATGTCCACTAGGTCTGCATACCAGGTCCTGCGTGGCCACGCAGGCGCTATCAGAATCACTGATGCTCTCTCCTGTTTGATTTTGGCAATCAGTCGAGGGAGCAGAGGAAACGGTGGAAACACATAGGCCAGGTTGAAGAACCAAGGAGCTGCTAGAACATCTATCAGCGTTGCTCCCGGGTCCCTGGATCCGTAACAAGGAAGCTTGGCGTTCTGGCGAGACGCAATGAGATCCAGTTCTGGTTGGCCCCAACGATGGACCAGTTGAACAAACACCTCCGGATGGAGTTCCCACTCCCCCGGATGAAAAGTCTGACGACTTAGAAAATCCGCCTCCCAGTTCTCTACGCCTGGGATGTGGATCGCTGACAGGTGGCAAGAGTGAGACTCTGCCCAGCGAATTATCTTTGAGACTTCTAACATCGCTAGGGAACTCCTGGTTCCCCCTTGATGGTTGATGTAAGCCACAGTCGTGATGTTGTCCGACTGAAATCTGATGAACCTCAGTGTTGCTAACTGAGGCCAAGCTAGAAGAGCATTGAATATTGCTCTTAACTCCAGAATATTTATTGGGAGGAGTTTCTCCACCTGAGTCCACGATCCCTGAGCCTTCAGGGAGTTCCAGACTGCGCCCCAACCTAGAAGGCTGGCATCTGTTGTTACAATCGTCCAATCTGGCCTGCGAAAGGTCATACCCTTGGACAGATGGACCCGAGAAAGCCACCAGAGAAGAGAATCTCTGGTCTCTTGATCCAGATTTAGTAGAGGGGACAAATCTGAGTAATCCCCATTCCACTGACTTAGCATGCATAATTGCAGCGGTCTGAGATGCAGGCGCGCAAATGGCACTATGTCCATTTTCCGCTACCATTAAGCCGATTACTTCCATGCACTGAGCCACTGACGGGCGTGGAATGGAATGAAGGACACGGCAAGCATTTAGAAGTTTTGATAACCTGGACTCCGTCAGGTAAATTTTCATCTCTACAGAATCTATAAGAGTCCCTAGGAAGGAGACTCTTGTGAGTGGTGATAGAGAACTCTTTTCCACGTTCACTTTCCACCCATGCGACCTCAGAAATGCCAGAACTATCTCTGTATGAGACTTGGCAATTTGAAAGCTTGACGCCTGTATCAGGATGTCGTCTAGATACAGAGCCACCGCTATGCCTCGCGGTCTTAGAACCGCCAGAAGTGAGCCCAGAACCTTTGTAAAAATTCTCGGGGCAGTGGCCAACCCGAAGGGAAGAGCTACAAATTGGTAATGCCTGTCTAGAAAGGCAAACCTTAGGAACCGATGATGATCTTTGTGAATCGGTATGTGAAGGTAGGCATCCTTTAAGTTGAATGTTTGGTAGGTTTAGACTGTCTAGCTGGTGGGGAATCTAGCACACCTGAAGTAAACTTTATCCCAAAGTTTAAAGAGTTATAGTTAGTTGTAGTAGGTGGCGCAAAACAAGTTGCTATTCCCAATGTGTCTTACTGTAAATATTTGTGATAATATGTGGGCTCAATATATGTTAATGTTTTGATGAGTCCTAATTTTATATTCTCTTTTGGAAAAAAATGGATGTCGAAACTATTTAAGAAATAAATATGATCCTTTATTTGATTATGGTAAATTTACCCAATAGTAGTGATGCTAAAAGTACAGTTAAACAAAAATTATTACAATTCCTTCAAAGTTTAAAAAATGACACCGGTGTCTCTATGTATAAAAATGTACATAATATATAAAAAATAAATTAAATTAAAATAATAACGTTGAAATCTTATAATTTATACAGTTTTGGGTTTATCACAAGTTGTAATTTCTAACAGAATGTTTGTAGATACAATTTTATAGTGGATAAAACAATAGTTGCTGTATAGTTCATATAGGATACTTTGTTTCAAGTTCATCTATGCAATTGTGATCTTATCTTAGGCAACTATATATCAAATGTAGAGGTATGTTGGTGCGATTTTTATCACACTATAATATAAATATACAAATTAGTACCTTGAAGTGTATCTGTTTGATATCACTTTTGTGAGATAATTGCGGTTAAATAAACGCCGCTATGCCAGTGTTTTGATTAAGTTTCAAGATCAAGCTGGTGGCAGTTCTATATGAGCTGCTGGCGGTTAAATAAATGCCGCTTTGGTTTCCTCTTATTAGGTGGGCTTATCTGTTTGCTGCGAGAAAATTCACTTTTATATAAGTGTTTGGGTAGTTGTCGTGGCCGCTCAGTTACCTTATCCTTTGTCGGTCAGTGACCGATCGCGCTCTTAAGGGTTTCTTGGTGGCATCTTCGTTGCGGTTAAGTGCTAACCATTTGCTGATGTTTTTTAAGTATCTCCGGTTTTTCTATTCTGTGGCTTGTCTGTCGGTCAGTGACCGATCACGATGGTATGGTTGTTGGATAACCTCCTGATGTGGAATTTTTGCGTGCCTTTCCGGTCTGTTGTTCCCAGGTTTCTTAGATGTCGGTCAGTGACCGATCTGGGTGCTGAAATGTGGTTGTTGGGATAAGTAGAAAGTTTGTAGGATAAGTAGAAAAAGGATTTCTAGTTATCAATGTGATCTTTGCGGTTAAATTTATGCCGCTCAGTGGGAACTTGAATATTTCAACTGGGTATAGCTAGTATTCACTTTGTCTTCTCAAATCCTGTGCAGGTGTGCTCTGGTATCAACATGTTTCGGCTGGACAGCCTTTTTCAAGATACCAGATGTGGGGATTCAAAGGCTATTAAAATGCAAATCATGCAAATCATGCAAATTTAGCACCAAAACCAAAAAGGTAAAATCTAATGTAACCCAGAAAGAACTGAAGATTAATGACACCATAAGATGCACTGACACCAACATAATCTATTTAATTCAGTGCTCATGTAAACTACAGTACCTAGGTCAAACGGGAAGGAAACTGAAAGAAAGAATAAGAGAACACATCAGATGCATAGAAAAAGAAAAAGATGCCCACTTTAAAGAATTCCACAAAGGTAACCCAAATGACATGAAATTTTGGGGCATTAAGAAAATAAAGACAGATGGTAGAGGCGGAAATATGGAAAAAAAAACAATATACCATGAAGCAGAATTGATTTTCAAAATGAAAACTCTACACCCAAAAGGCCTCAATAGCGAACTAGACCTCAATGCAATTCTATAAGATAAATATCACGAAAACACGCAAACACACCATTAAAACATATTTACTAAACATAATAAAACTACTCAAGAAAATATATATATATATATATATATATATATATCATAAAAAATAAAAAAAAAATAAAAAATATATATATATAGTTTTACAGTCTAAGGACACACCACTTGAAATTTAAACTAACACATAGGCCATTTTTATAAAGATTAAGATCATAAAAACCAAGCCATCACACTAACAAACCAAGTTGATTAAATACAATAGAATTCTAAAATAAAATATATATATATTTGACAAAATTACCACTTAGTTTTACAGTCTAAGGACAAACAACTTGAAATTTTAAAATTCCTACAATAATTATAAAAATTCATACAAGAAGGCTAATCTCTCATCCGATAATACTAATATCCACAAAAACTAGAAAAGTATTGGTACAACACACTCATTGGATCATACAGCTCTTTACTATATTTTTACAATACCCACTATCTGGTTATTGTAGCCCACAGATAACAAATAGAAACATTCAAACTAGAGTCAAAAGATTTACTTAAATTTATATTCTCTTTTGGCCCATCTAACTTTTATTTCACTAAATTCTAATTTCACCATTGGCCCCGTTTTAACTATATTTTATGGTTAAAATATCCATACATACAAGTAAAGACAAATTATTTCACTCTAATATTACGCTCTAATTACAGAAACCTTTTAAAAATATCCATGGTTTCATAAAGTGACTAAAATATACACTCTAAAAGTAATTGACATTAAGATATATAATATCTTTCTCTATTTTAAAAGTAATCATATAAAATGTTTATCGCTACATAAAAACACCCAACTATATTATAATTAAGACCCAAGGATACCTATGTTATATAATAAAACAGCATTTTATATTTGTTCCTGATTTTTTTGATTTTATGTATATCATCAATTAGTGATTTATTGCTAAATTAGAGAGGCTTTAAATAGCCTTTGAATCCCCACATCTGGTATCTTGAAAAAGGCTGTCCAGCCGAAACATGTTGATACCAGAGCACACCTGCACAGGATTTGAGAAGACAAAGTGAATACCAGCTATACCCAGTTGAAATATTCAAGTTCCCACTGAGCGGCATATATTTAACCGCAAAGATCACATTGATAACTAGAAATCCTTTTTCTACTTATCCTACAAACTTTCTACTTATCCCAACAACCACATTTCAGCACCCAGATCGGTCACTGACCGACATCTAAGAAACCTGGGAACAACAGACCGGAAAGGCACGCAAAAATTCCACATCAGGAGGTTATCCAACAACCATACCATCGTGATCGGTCACTGACCGACAGACAAGCCACAGAATAGAAAAACCGGAGATACTTAAAAAACATCAGCAAACGGTTAGCACTTAACCGCAACGAAGATCCCACCAAGAAACCCTTAAGAGCGCGATCGGTCACTGACCGACAAAGGATAAGGTAACTGAGCTGCCACGACAACTACCCAAACACTTATATAAAAGTGAATTTTCTCGCAGCAAACAGATAAGCCCACCTAATAAGAGGAAACCAAAGCGGCATTTATTTAACCGCCAGCAGCTCATATAGAACTGCCACCAGCTTGATCTTGAAACTTAATCAAAACACTGGCATAGCGGCGTTTATTTAACCGCAATTATCTCACAAAAGTGATATCAAACAGATACACTTCAAGGTATTAATTTGTATACTTATATTATAGTGTGATAAAAATCGCACCAACATACCTCTACATTTGATATATAGTTGCCTAAGATAAGATCACAATTGCATAGATGAACTTGAAACAAAGTATCCTATATGAACTATACAGCAACTATTGTTTTATCCACTATAAAATTGTATCTACAAACATTCTGTTAGAAATTACAACTTGTGATAAACCCAAAACTGTATAAATTATAAGATTTCAACGTTATTATTTTAATTTAATTTATTTTTTATATATTATGTACATTTTTATACATAGACACACCGGTGTCATTTTTTAAACTTTGAAGGAATTGTAATAATTTTTGTTTAACTGTACTTTTAGCATCACTACTATTGGGTAAATTTACCATAATCAAATAAAGGATCATATTTATTTCTTAAATAGTTTCGACATCCATTTTTTTCCAAAAGAGAATATAAAATTAGGACTCATCAAAACATTAACATATATTGAGCCCACATATTATCACAAATATTTACAGTAGGCATCCTTTAAGTCCACTGTGGTCATGTACTGACCCTCTTGGATCATGGGTAGGATGGTCCGAATAGTTTCCATTTTGAATGATGGAACTCTGAGGAATTTGTTTAAGATCTTTAGATCCAAGATTGGTCTGAAGGTTCCCTCTTTCTTGGGAACCACAGATTTGAATAAAATCCCTGTCCTTGTTCCGTCCGCGGAACTGGATGGATCACTCCCATTACTAGGAGGTCTTGCACACAGCTTAGGAATGCCTCTTTCTTTATCTGGTTTGATGATAACCTTGAAAGATGAAATATCCCTTGTGGAGGAGAAGCTTTGAAGTCCAGAAGATATCCCTGAGATATGATCTCCAACGCCCAGGGATCCTGAACATCTCTTGCCCACGCCTGGGCGAAGAGAGAAAGTCTGCCCCCCACTAGATCCGTTTCCGGATAGGGGGCCGTTCCTTCATGCTGTCTTGGGGGCAGCAGCAGGCTTCCTGGCCTGCTTGCCCTTGTTCCAGGACTGGTTAGGTTTCCAGGCCTGTCTGGAATGAGCAACAGTTCCCTCTTGTTTTGAAGCGGAGGAAGTTGATGCTGCTCCTGCCTTGAAATTTCGAAAGGCACGAAAATTAGACTGTTTGGCCCTGATTGATTTGATTTGATTTGGCCCTGTCCTGAGGAAGGGTATGACCCTTGCCTCCAGTAATGTCAGCAATAATTTCCTTCAAGCCAGACCCGAATAAGGTCTGCCCCTTGAAAGGAATGTTGAGTAATTTAGACTTTGAAGTCACATCAGCTGACCAGGATTTAAGCCATAGCGCCCTACGCGCCTGGATGGCGAATCCGGAATTCTTAGCCGTTAGTTTAGTCAAATGAACAATGGCATCAGAAACAAATGAGTTAGCTAGCTTAAGCGTTCTAAGCTTGTCAATAATCTCATTCAATGGAGCTGTCTGGATGGCCTCTTCCAGGGCCTCAAACCAGAATGCCGCCGCAGCAGTGACATGCGCAATGCATGCAAGGGGCTGTAAAATAAAATCTTGTTGAATAAACATTTTCTTATGGTAACCCTCCAATTTTTTATCCATTGGATCTGAAAAAGCACAACTGTCCTCAACCGGGATAGTGGTACGCTTTGCTAAAGTAGAAACTGCTCCCTCCACCTTAGGGACCGTCTGCCATAAGTCCCGTGTAGTGGCGTCTATTGGAAACATTTTTCTAAATATAGGAGGTGGGGAAAAGGGCACACCGGGTCTATCCCACTCCTTGCTAATAATTTCTGTAAGCCTTTTAGGTATAGGAAAAACCTCAGTACACACCGGCACCGCATAGTATCTATCCAGCCTACACAATTTCTCTGGAATTGCAACTGTGTTACAGTCATTCAGAGCAGCTAATACCTCCCCAAGCAATACACGGAGGTTCTCAAGCTTAAATTTAAAATTAGAAATCTCTGAATCAGGTTTCCCCGAGTCAGAGATGCCACCCACAGACTGAAGCTCTCCGTCCTCATGTTCTGCATACTGTGACGCAGTATCAGACATGGCTCTAACAGCATTTGCGCGCTCTGTATCTCTCCTAACCCCAGAGCTATCGCGCTTGCCTCTTAATTCAGGCAATCTAGATAATACCTCTGACAGGGTATTATTCATTATTGCAGCCATGTCCTGCAAGGTAATCGCTATGGGCGTCCCTGATGTAATTGGCGCCATATTAGCGTGCGTCCCCTGAGCGGGAGGCGAAGGGTCTGACATGTGGGGAGAGTTAGTCGGCATAACTTCCCCCTCGACAGAACCCTCTGGTGATAATTTTTTTATAGATAAAGACTGATCTTTACTGTTTAAGGTGAAATCAATACATTAAGTACACATTCTCCTATGGGGCTCCACCATGGCTTTCAAACATAATGAACAAGTAGGTTCCTCTGTGTCAGACATGTTTAAACAGACAGCAATGAGACTAGCAAGCTTGGAAAACACTTTAAAACAAGTTTACAAGCAATATAAAAAACGTTACTGCGCCTTTAACAAACACAAATTTTGAAATAACAGTGAAAAAATGCAGTTACACTAACAAAATGTTTACAGTGTATGTAATAAGTTAGCAGAGCATTGCACCCACTTGCAAATGGATGATTAACCCCTTAATACCAAAAACGGAATAACAAATGACAAAAACGTTTTTTAAACAGTCACAACAACTGCCACAGCTCTACTGTGGCTTTTTACCTCCCTCAATACGAATTTTGAAGCCTTTTGAGCCCTCCAGAGAAGTCCTGGATCATGCAGGAAGAAGCTGGATGTCTGTGTCTGTAATTTTTGCTGTGCAAACAAAACGCAAAAATAGGCCCCTCCCACTCATATTACAACAGTGGGAAGCCTCAGGGAACTGTTTCTAGGCAAAATTCAAGCCAGCCATGTGGAAAAAACTAGGCCCCAATAAGTTTTATCACCAAACATATGTAAAAAATGATTAAACATGCCAGCAAACGTTTTAAAATACACTTTTATAAGAGTATGTATCTCTATTAATAAGCCTGATACCAGTCGCTATCACTGCATTTAAGGCTTTACTTACATTACTTCGGTATCAGCAGCATTTTCTAGCAAATTCCATCCCTAGAAAAATATTTTAACTGCACATACCTTATTGCAGGAAAACCTGCACGCTATTCCCCCTCTGAAGTTACCTCACTCCTCAGAATATGTGAGAACAGCAAAGGATCTTAGTTACTTCTGCTAAGATCATAGAAAACGCAGGCAGATTCTTCTTCTAAATACTGCCTGAGATAAACAGTACACTCCGGTACCATTTAAAAATAACAAACTTTTGATTGAAGAAATAAACTAAGTATAAAACACCACAGTCCTCTTACGACCTCCATCTTAGTTGAGAGTTGAAAGAGAATGACTGGATATGGCAGTGAGGGGAGGAGCTATATAGCAGCTCTGCTGTGGGTGATCCTCTTGCAACTTCCTGTTGGGAAGGAGAATATCCCACAAGTAATGGATGATCCATGGACTGTATACACTTAACAAGAGAAATACTCTACATTAATCTTTCATGATTCAGTTAGAGCACAGAATTGTAAACAGCCTTCCATTTCACTTCCATTATCAAAATGTGCAGTTTTTTTATATTCACACTTTCTGAGGGACCAGCTTCTACTGAGCATGTGCAAGAATTCACAGAATATACATATATGCATTTTGTGATTGGCTGATGGCTGTCACATGATGCAGGTGAAGGAAGATTAAAATAACTTTGAGTTTTGTAAGAAAAAAAATCTACTACTCATTTGAAATTCAGACTAAGACCCCGATATTCAAAACATCAATATTTTTTAAAAAAAAGGGACATGGCCAAGCAGTGCCGGCGAGCAGCGTTGTCCATCCCAAAGAAGTCAATGGAAGCGTGACATCCCCACCTGCATCACCAATATCTCTGCTCATCTGCCACGGAGGGCCCTATTTGAAGTGAGCCTACACGGCACAGACAGTGCTCTTACTGAAACTAAAAATGGTCACGCACAGCATTATCCTGAGAGACAGTAGGCTCAGAAGGGAGTAATTTGTCTTTAAATTTTAAAGTCTTAGTTAGACAAGAGGAGAAAAATTGCATAGGCAATTTGAGCCTCTAAACTAATAAACATTTAGCCATAGAAATTGACTGATCCTGTTCTGACTCCATGGCTGTAATGTAATAGGTCCCACTCCAAATATTGCCTGCGTGACCTAAGTTTTACTACACCTACTTTAACTACCTCAGGCGATGTAGTCTCGCCAGCTGATAGCTGATGAGACAAACATCGCTACTACCCTCCTCGCAACCTGCACTTCGTTGATTCCAATCAAAGTGCAGCCTACTACCACTAGCACGCCCCACTAACTCCCCTGAACGCCTATAGCTACGTCAAGCCCAACCTACACTCCTCCTGCTCCGCCTAGCTACCTCCCACAGACCACCTACACCTACGTCAAAGCTAACTTACACTCCCCCTGCACAGCCTAGCTTACTCCACCTGAGCACCTACACCTACGTCACGCCTAACCTACACTCCCCTGGAATGCCCCAGCTAACTCCCACTATCAGAAAAATACAGCACTATAATGAACTATACCAAATAGGAAACCTCTCCATTATAACTATGAAGCTATGTTGCTAAAATTATAATCAATGTTTAAATAATGTGTCACAGAGATGCGCTAAAATGCCGGCGGCCGACCACTACCTTCTGGGAGGAATGGAGGACCTAAATTGAAGTGTTATAAAAGACAGTTACATTATACTTATAGTATTACATAACTGCAAGCCCTGTTATGTAATAATACAATTGTAATACTAATGCCTTTTGTAACATAAATATACATTTTAAAATATATATTTATGTTTACAGTAAAAAAAAAAAAAAAAAAAAAAAAAGAAATACATATTAATTAGTATACAATAGTTAAAAGAATATGCATCATACATAAGAATGCATAATATTTTAAACATTGTAGATAAATGCACTAAATTAACCCATAAGCTGCCCTAACCTAATACAGGTATGGGGGGGGTGAAGATTAAGGTCTAGGAAATGCTAAATATTATTATTATAATCATCATTTATTTGTAGAGCGCCAAAAGATTCTGCAGCGCTATAAACATAGTTGTTATACAATGTAACATTTATAGAGGTCAAATGGGTAGAGGGCCCTGCCGAGAGTTGCACTTTTGTAGTCAGCTCTTATGAAAGTGATCTGCAAACAGCTGGGCTCATAGGCTTACATGCTAAGGGGGTTCAAAGGTATAACAAATAAGGAGAGAAACTAGGGTTAAGAAAGGTTAGTGTAGGTTGTATGCATCTCTGAACTGTAGAGTCTTTAGGGAGCGCTTGAAAGTTTCAAAACTAAGGGAGAGTCTTGTGGAGCGAGGCAGAAAGTTACACAAGATAGGGGCCAGTCTGGAGAAGTCCTGTAGACGGGAATGTGAGGAGGTAACAAGAGAGGAGGAGGTTGTGAGCAGAGTATAGGGGATGGGAGGGAGAGTTTCTGGAGACAAGGTCTTAAATATAGGAGGAATAGTGCAGCTGAGGGCTTAGTATGTCAGAGTCCGGATTTTATTGTTTAATCCTGGAGGCAAAAGGAAGGGAAGCCAGTGAAGGGATTGGCAGAGAGGTGCAGCAGATGAAGAGCGACGTGTAAGGAAGATGAGCCTGGCAGAGGCATTCATTATGGATTGTAAAGGAGCTAGGCGGCAGCTAGGGAGACCAGAGAGGATGGAGTTGCAGTAGTCAAGGCGGGAAAGTATGAGAGAGTGGATTAAAATCTTAGTTGTATCTTGTGTAAGGAAATGTTGAATTTTAGAGATGATTTTAAGGTGGAATTGACCAAAGACTGAATGTGAGGAGTGAAAGAAAAATATGAGCTACGCGCGACACCAAGACATCGGATGTGTGAGGTAAGGGTAATGAGGGGGTTATCGACCGTTATAGAAAAATGGGGGGTGGAAATTTTGGACGAAGAGGGGAAAATAAGGAGCTCAGTTTTGGAGAGATTTAGCTTAAGGTGAGAGGACATCCATGAGGAGATATGAGAAAGACAGTTAGTGATACACGTTAGCATGGAAGGAGATAGGTCTGGTGCAAAGAGTTAGATTTGGGTGTCATCTGCACACAAAATGATATTGAAAACCGTGGGACTTTATTAAGGAACCTAATGATGATGTGTAGATTGAGAAGAGATGGGGACCAAGGACAGAGCCTTGCGGTACCCCAACAGAAAGTGGTTAAGGGGAAGAGGATGCACTAGAGAAGGCTACACTAAAGGTACGGTTAGACAGGTAGGTAGAGAACCATGAAAGGGCTGTGTCACAAATGCAAAATGAGTGGAGGGTTTGGAGCAAAAGAGGGTGGTCAACAGTATTAAAGGCTGCAGACAGGAGGATTAGCAAAGAGAAGTGGCCTTTTGATTTTGCTGTAAGTAGGTCATTGGTAACCTTAACGATTGCTGTCTCTGTGGAGTGTTGGGGCGAAATCCAGATTGCAGTGGGTCAAGAAGGGTGTTTGATGAAAGGAAAAGAGATAAAGGGACATATACTAACTTTTTCAAGAAACTTTGAGACAAGGGGGAGTAGGGAAATATGGCGGTAGTTAAATGGGGAGGTTGAATTGAGAGAGGGTTTTTTGAGGATAGGTGTGACCAGTGCATGTTTTAGAGATGAGGGAAATATATCAGTGCTGAGTGAGAGGTTGAAAATGTGTGTGAGTATAGGGGTAAGGGTAGAAGAGAGGCAGGGGTGTAACTAGAAACCATAGGGCCCAGGTGCAAGAATCCAAGCAGGGTTTTCTGGTTTTTGGATCAGAGATTGGTGAGAGTTAATAACCTGTGTTTGTGCACAGTCAGTCATATTTACACAGCAGATGGTAAGCTGTAAACCAGTTCCTTCTGCAGTACTTTCACAAACATGCAGTCTGCACCAAGACAAAGGGGCCTATTTACTATGGTACGAGTGTACATAATCCGATATAGCGGATCATGTCCACTGCACATTGATAAATGCCGGCAGCATACACTGTCTGCATTTATCATTGCATCAGCAGTTCTTGTGAACTGCTGGTGCAATGCCGCCCCTTGCAGTTTGGCGGCCCGCTATCAGGGGGTGTCAATCAACTCGCTGTTGCATAACTTCTGTTTCCGGTGAGCCTGAAGGCTCGCCGGAAACATTGGGCATCAAGCTCTGTACGGAGATTGATAAGTATGCCCCAAAGTACTCTGTTCTGGAAAATGGTACCGCCGCTGCAACGCATTGCAATGTACGCTGTGGGAGGGAAGAAGTGGTGCTGTTGCGCAAACAAGTCTGCACACCGTGGGAGAGGGGAGATGTAAGATGGCTTAATATAAACTATGTGGCTGATCAAATGTTCATGAGTCACTAATTAATAGTGGTGGTGAATAAAAATAAATATTAAAAAAAAATGTAAAAAATGTGGTTGATATTATATATAACAGGGTAAAGTTTAAATGGTTTTTTAATATAATTAATCAGATTTAAAATTCATATAAAATACACAAATGTTGCATTCTAAATAAAAAACATACTTCACAAAAAACAAATCATATATGACATATTAAAAACACTTAACATAAGAAAACTTCATATAAAGGACTTCATAAAAAGCACTTGAAGTAAAGCAATATAAATAGAACACAATACACATGCAGAGTAGGTCTCCTAATGGAGATATCCCTTTGGATGTGCTTAAGTAAAGTGCAGTAAACCAAAATATTAATTCAAAAATACAGATGCACAGTCTATGCACATTATTTCAACAGAAAGTCTTTTTTGAATATTGAGTCTTTTGTTTAAAACTTAAGTCTTGCACAGCAAGAGAAGATACTTCCTGTTGAAGAGAGAAAGAGACAAAAAATCCTTGTCCCAATCCTTGTCTCTTTAGTTATATTTAGCGCCACAGATTGTAGTCTGCACAAGTTTTCTTTGAAGTGTTGCTATAAGGTGTTTTTGGAGAAATCACCTGTATCTGTTGGCATTATAAACTAGATTATTTGCTACGCAGATCTTTCTTTGTTTTTAGATGTAAGATGCAGCAGTGCCGTACAGGCTCAGAGAACAACAACTAATCGATAACCAACTAATTGATAATGAAAATTGTTGACAACAATTTTCATTATCGATAGTTATCGATTAGTTGTTTCAGCCCTAGATAAATCAATGCTGATGCCTATCAATATAGATAAAGATGATATCCAATACCTTTCCTTCCATGCAAACATAATTCACCATAGTCAATTCAATCAGATACCTGGGAACCCATATACCTGAAAACCCACTAGATATTTACAATAGGAATTTCGCACAACTGTATTTGAAACACGACAACTCTTAGGAACGTGGCACAAACAAGGTCACCTCTCCTGGCTAGGTCGCATAAACGCAGTGAAAATGATGATCATACCTAAATACCTATATCTCTTTCAAACCCTACCCATATATATCCCTAACCACTTCTTTATCACACAACAAAAATTACTAGAGTCCTTTATCTGGTCCCACAATAGACCTAGGATAGCTAAAAAAAACTTTATACCTCAAAAAAAGGATGGTGGACTTGGCATTCCTATTCTTAAGAACTACTACTACGCAGCCAACTTGGCCCGGGATAGTGTCATGGAACCATAATTGTCCCTCTAAACCATGGGTACAACAGGTGTCTGAAATCCCAAATTTACCTCACCTCCGCTGGCTACCAAAGAAATATAGACCACCCCAAACTAACAATAATAAACTTGCCACAAGTTCTCTTGATGCATGGGATAGAGTACTTAAGGAGCATAAAGAGCTCTCTACTGCTATATCTCTACTCACTCCATTATTCAACAACCCACTCTACTTTGCTCAAGAATCCTGTGGCCTTCCTAACTTCGCCGATATACACACAAATATCCTGATTTACTTACTGTTACACAATGGTCTCTTTAAAAAGGTGGATTTACAAAGTGAAATTGGACCCCCTTTTGGTCACTGGTTCTTCTATTTCTAGTCTTGACATGTTGTTTTAAATAGCAAGCACAAATCTGACCTCCTCAGGTCCCTTACACCCTTTGAGAGACTTTGCACAACACCAAGCATCTCCAAATTTCACATCTCACACATTCATAAAATACTGAGTAACAAATTTCCCAAGGACAAACCATCTTACATACAGCAATGGGAAAGAGCTTCATTGCGAGCCTACACACTCACAATGGAAACAAACATTTATCACAACTAAAAAGTCATCCATCTCCCCAAACCTACTAGAACTACAAGATCCTCTCCAGGTGGTACCTCACTCCCCATAGGCTTCATAAGATCTATCCCAGGGCCTCTCCCCTATGCTGGAGAAACTGTGGTGAAACAGGCACTATGACGCACATCTGGTGGTCGTGCCCCAAACTAAGACCACTATGGGATCAGATCTCCATGTATATTAATAGCAAATTAGGATCCAGTTTTAATCTAAACCCCTCTACCATCCTTTTAAATCAACCCCCTAAAATCAACTGAGCATACAGGAAAAATCTATTTATAAGTATGATAACTTGCTCTAAAACAGGGGTCGCCAACCTTTCGGACCTCAGGGACCAGTAAACTCACAATTTTGAATCCCGCGGACCACTAACATGATTTGTTTTTTAAAAGGTAATGTGTGTGTGTGTGTGTGTATATGTGTGTGTGTGTGTGTATGTATGTATGTATATTATACACACACACACACATACTGTACATAACTAGTATAACCATAGCTACGTTTACATTATGTATATATTTTCACATTTTTAAGAATTATTTTTTGGAATTAACTAACTGAATGACAGAACTGAGAGAATACTTCCAAATGACAGAAGAAGGGTGAGTGACAACTTTTGATCTGGAAACAGAGAGGCAGAAAGTGGGGAAAAAAATAATTGTTATTATGTTTTAAAAGGACCACAAGACTTCCCAGATACCTCCCCATTTACGGATTATTCAAAACTACTTATGATCATGGACAGACATTGGAGTCATAAATTAAGTTTATAACAGATTGGCACACTAATTATAAGGACAAAATATGGGTTAAGATAGAACACCAAATAGGCTGCCATCATCATTTATGCTCTTTGTGTTGGACGGAGCAATCTGAAAGAAGGACAAAGATAATGGACAACTATATAATTGTAGAAACTTTTAAAATGTGGGATAGACTGATGATTGTGTACCCATTACTTTCTTCCAAGCCTTCACCTCTAACACCGCTTCTAGGGAATCCAGAATTCCTTCCAGGTCTAGAAATGAATAAACTAAACCCTTTAGATAGGCTAAGTAATTTACCTTTTTATACTCTTACTGAGGCTGGGTCATTGCAACCTAGATCGAAGCTCATAGAAAATAACCTACATGTTTTTCGTAACTGGTACTTCTACTTGCAAGCTCACTCATTTCTCTAATGTCATAAAGGGAAAAATAATTTGATACGTTCCCCAACAAACTTTGAAAAATTATGCATCTCAAAATCCCCTACTAGACACACCCTATCCATAATTTACAACATACTGCAACAGGTCCCGATAGGCACAGAATATCACTATATGAAACGTTGGGAAAAAGAACTTAAAATCAATATACCCCCTAGAGATTCATGTAAAATATTTAAAAGAACTATGAAAGCCTCTACATCGGCCAAGATATTAGAAATCAATTTTAAGATTCTGCACCGCTGGTATTACACCCCTGCACGCTTAAAGACCTTATACCCACAAAGATCTGACTTATGCTGGCGATGCAAAAAAGAGGTCGGGAACATGGGACATATTTGGTGGAGTTGCAGCAAAATCACCCTCTTTTGGAGAGATGTAGTAACCCATACAGAAAAGACACTGGGACCAAACATCCCATTAGACCCTTTACTGTGGCTTTTAAATAAACCTCCCAAACAATTACCTGCATCACGCCTAGCTTTATTTCAAATAATTTCTAACAGTGCCAAAGTACTAATTGCACAACATTGGAAGCAAGAGCAAATCCCCTCTATAGCTCTATGGGTAGACACTATACATAAAACTCTACAGCTGGAGGAGTACCATTATATGAAAATAATGAAACAAGACTTCTTTCATAAGATGCTTTTTATTTGGGAAGAGTACATATATAGCAAGTACAATAAATGATGTACAACATGGGAAACATATCTTGGATGTAAACGTGAACGAGCTATTTAAAACAGGTTCTGCGCTTTAGCGAATAGCCATAAACCTTTTCTTTCTATATTTCTTTTCTTTTTCTTTCTGTATTCAAAAAAAAAAAAAAAAAAAAAAAAAGAGGAGGTTAAAGTAACCATTTTTAGTCATGTCATCATTAACTGTTATAATATGTAATATTGTCTATAAACAAGCTATGATGTAACGTGTCCACACAATGTAACTGCATCAATGTTTAATGTTACCTCAATAAAAAAAATTAAAAAAAAAAAAAAAAAATTAATTAAGTTTATAACAGAAAGCTCTCAATATGGATGTGAGCTGACCACGACTATTGTTACTGTCAATTACCATAATACTGGTTGGATATGGCTTATCTGCTGGCTGTCAATTACTTGAATTCAGGTGGAATGGCTTTGTGTGCGGGAAACTTATTAGAATTAGGCACTGTAGGGAGTTGCAGCGCGACGGGGGTGACACCATCAGAGATTAATTCCTGCTTGATGGTGTCAAGGACCACCAACATCTTCTCATGGACCACCAGTGGTCCACGGACCACTGGTTGGCGACCGCTGCTCTAAAAGACATCCCTAGATTTTGAAAAAAGCAGGAAGTGCCCACCTACTCTCTATGGCTATCGGAAGTTGACTTGGTCCTTAAAATTCACTATAGTTTCATGGGAAAACAAAACTTCATACTAGATGTCAATTTTATTTGGGAACAAAATACAAAGAATATAATAACTTAAAGTCCCCTTATTGCCTACTTTCAATTTACTAACCAAAAGAAACATCACCTATTCTTCTCAAATATACGAAACCCCACACAATATAATACAGAAGTTTATTAGTCCCGTAAACGCTATACAAGGTAAATTATCTATATCAACATTTGTTAAAAAACGTTACTAAATGCAGAACCTAAAATCTACAGCGATTATTCACTTATGTTGTCAATACACATTGTATAACTACCCGCAAATTGTATAATCTGTTGACATGATATCATCAATTGGTGATGTTGTTGTAATACTTCTACTTTCTTGTACTACAAAAATTATTTAATAATAATAATATATATATATATATATATATATATAATACCTCTGAACTATAATAAATCCGTATATAACAGTATTCTTGTCTGTTTGTTTGTTTACTGCACAACAAGTTCCACCTCACATAAGGTTTAAGTTACTTAAAAGCACATTTGTTGGAGTTGATATCTATCTGCTAATATGCCCCTATACCCGGCTGACCGGTATGAGACGCAACCCCATTAAATCTCTATAGGGTTCCTACTACTGTTACTTTATATTAAACCCCCTATGAATACGCATTGATCTCTGTTATGCAATGTTATTCTATGTTTAGGTTTACCTTTTGCACCAGCTAAAACATGTCATGCTGTATTACCTAAATGATTCTACATTTATGTAAAGTGTACTATGCAGCCCTCTACTTGTTAGCCTGTTATATACACAGTGACGATTTACCTCAAAGGGTCTTATATTGAAACTTAATAGCATTTACTGTAAATACAATCTTAAAGTTATAACACCTTAGAATCAGTTGAAATAAGTTTTAAAGTCTCACACAGTTCCGATAAGGAAAAGGATAATGGTTACCTCCAAATCACTTGATCCTCTTATATGCAGTCTCTGCACGTTTGCTCATACCTGGGCTCCTGTGCCACTTATAGATTATGAAGGTAAGTTTGTCAGCTTGGTTAGATTTTTCACAACCGTGAAGTTCACCCCACGTGACCAATGGCGTCTGATGTCACGGGTGACACTTGCACATTTTTTTATTGCTTCTGAATTCGGTAGCCTTATTGGATGGTTAACTTTAAGTAGAAAGTTCTGGTAACACACCTTATTTATTGTAATGATAGAAGCCTCTCCTGCACTTAGTGCTCTGCACACAGGACATATAAGTAAAAATTGCTGTTCTGATGTTAAAAAGACAATTAACCCAGGTTAAAAAGTTCATCAAATGAATAAAAACAATATTGTGGTGACACACAATAACATTAGCCACTGCTTTCGACGCGTTTCACCCTTTCCAGGGTTTTATCAAACGTGAAACGCGTTTCCTTTGTTTTTATCCCTTTGATGAACTTTTTAACCTGGGTTAATTGACTTTTTAACATCAGAAACATTTTTTACTTAAAACCCTCTAATCCATATATACTCAAGCTTCCTCTACAATCAAATTATAAACATGACATCTCCCTCATGCTTATTAACACATTTTATTTAAGTATTCCACCTTGGTACCTCCGAAGGGTGTATAAGAAGGGAGAGAGGAGGGGAGAGAAAAGAAAGGAAGAAAAAAAAAAAAGGGGGGGGGAAATCCTACCTAATTCTCTGTGCCCACTGTGCTGGAAATCTGCCTCTTTTGATATTATAATACATAGTTTCAGAAGGGTAATACCAGTTGTATTTGTATCTCTTGTGTATATAACAGAATCACATACTGCCATTTATCACAAAATCTCTCAATTTGCTTTTCAATATAATGTTTAACAGCAAATTGTTCTAACACTATCTGTTGCTGCATCAATGTTGTAAAAACACTAAAAATTAGGGATGCACCGAAATTTCGGCCGCAGAAACGTTTCGGACGAAAATGGCATTTTTGGCTTTTTGGGTATTCGGTTTTTTTGCCTGTTATTTTCAGTAAAATTATTGTGTAGCATATTTCAAATTTGATGCTAGCCTAATTAATTTATACTCAAAGGGAAATGGTGGGAAGGATGCGAATGAATTGTTAATAATAACGGAATATTTTACTCTACCCCAATATAGGGGACATTGGGCCTTCTCCAGATAGAGTTTTTCCTTAAATAATATATGTAATCTCATCTGACTCCATAGTGTTATCCCTTTGCACCCACTGAGGGACAAGCCACATTGTAATTTGTAAATTGTTACCATTTGATAGTGTTGAACCTATACATTGTAGCAAGTCTTTCACAACGGAGTTGTGTTTTTAATTATTTTTCTGGCAAGCCACAGTAGTTTAATCTTACTCAATTATTGTAGCTGTCATTTTATTTGTATTATCAGTAAAAGTTATATTTTAAACTCCTACCACTATTTAGTGCCAAAAGAGCATTCTTTTGTTCCCTATTTCTTCAATAGGGTTCCTTTTTCTAATGTATTAGTTGATATATGCTCACAGCACACTCCAGACTATACCTCTGAAAATAATAATACATAACAAGGTTGTTTTGGAGCATACCTCTCTTTGTTTTCTGAGACCTTCTTTTTGTTTAAACACTAGCGGCTAGATTTAGAGTTTTGTTGGTAACGACCCACGTAGCTAACGCTGGCTTTTTTCTGGCCGCACCTTTAAAATAACTCTGGTATTGAGAGTCCACAGAAAGGCTGCGTTAGGCTCCAAAAAAGGAGCGTAGAGCATATTTAACGCAACTGCAACTCTCGATACCAGAGTTGCTTACGGACACGGCCAGCCTCAAAAACGTGCTCGTGCACAATTCCCCCATAGGAAACAATGGGGCTGTTTGAGCTGAAAAAAAACCCTAACACCTGCAAAAAAGCCGCGTTCAGCTCCTAACGCAGCCCCATTGTTTGCTATGGGGAAACACTTCCTACATCTGCACCTAACACTCTAACATGTACCCCGAGTCTAAACACCCCTAACCTTACACTTATTAACCCCTAATCTGCCGCCCCCGCTATCGCTGACCCCTGCATATTATTATTAACCCCTAATCTGCCGCTCCGTAAACCGCCGCTACTTACATTATCCCTATGTACCCCTAATCTGCTGCCCCTAACACCGCCGACCCCTATATTATATTTATTAACCCCTAATCTGCCCCCCACAACGTCGCCTCCACCTGCCTACACTTATTAACCCCTAATCTGCCGAGCGGACCGCACCGCTATTATTATAAAGTTATTAACCCCTAATCCGCCTCACTAACCCTATAATAAATAGTATTAACCCCTAATCTGCCCTCCCTAACATCGCCGACACCTAACTTCAATTATTAACCCCTAATCTGCCGACCGGAGCTCACCGCTATTCTAATAAATGTATTAACCCCTAAAGCTAAGTCTAACCCTAACACCCCCCTAAGTTAAATATAATTTTAATCTAACGAAATTAATTAACTCTTCTTAAATAAATTATTCCTATTTAAAGCTAAATACTTAGATTATATATATATATATATATATATACACACACCCAATTTAAGGGTATATGTAATACAATATTATATAAGATAGGGGCGCTATCTAAATATGCCAAGTAACTAGATATACAAGGATGATGATAAACACAGTTCTTAGTATATTAATTATAATCAGAAGGTAGTATCACATTTGTATAGGCATACAAGCATATAAAGCAAATAAAAGGTTACAGAAAAACATAATTTATGCTTACCTGATAAATTCCTTTCTCCTGTAGTGTAGTCAGTCCACGGGTCATCATTACTTATGGGATATTAACTCCTCCCCAACAGGAAGTGCAAGAGGATTCCATCAGCTAATCAGAATATTCCTACCTTAATTCCGATTGGCTGATAGAATCCTATCAGCCAATCGGAATTCGAGGGACGCCATCTTGGATGACGTCATTTAAAGGACCCGTCATTCGGCTAGTAGACGCCGGGAGAAGAGGATGTTCCGCGTCGGATGGAAGATGATGGCTCCCGAAGAAAGAAGATTGAAGATGCCGTTGATAGAAGACTTCATCCGGATCATGGACCTCTTCAGCTCCCGCTTGGATGAAGACTTCAGCCGGATCATGGACCTCTTCAGCTCCCGCTTGGATGATTACTTCAGCCGGATCATGGACCTCTTCAGCCCCCCGCTTGGGCTTGGATCAGGACATCGGAGGAGCTCTTCTGGATCGATCGGTGAACCTGGTATGGTGAAGATAAGGTAGGAAGATCTTCAGGGGCTTAGTGTTAGGTTTATTTAAGGGGGGTTTGGGTTAGATTAGGGGTATGTGGGTGGTGGGTTGTAATGTTGGGGGGGGTATTGTATGTTTTTTTTAGAGGCAAAAGAGCTGAACTTCTTGGGGCATGCCCCGCAAAGGGCCCTGTTCAGGGCTGGTAAGGTAAAAGAGCTTTGAACTTTAGTAATTTAGAATAGGGTAGGGCATTTTTTTATTTTGGGGGGCTTTGTTATTTTATTAGGGGGCTTAGAGTAGGTGTAATTAGTTTAAAATTGTTGTAATATTTTTCTTATGTTTGTAAAAAAAAAATTATTTTTTGTAACTTAGTTCTTTTTTATTTTTTGTACTTTAGTTAGTTTATTTCATTGTAGTTATTTGTAGGTATTGTATTTAATTAATGTATTTATAGTGTAGTGTTAGGTTTAATTGTAGGTAATTGTAGGTATTTTATTTAATTTATTTATTGATAGTGTAGTGTTAGGTTTAATTGTAACTTAGGTTAGGATTTATTTTACAGGTAAATTTTGTAATTATTTTAACTAGGTAGCTATTAAATAGTTCTTAACTATTTAATATCTATTGTACCTGGTACAAAGTTACCTGTAAAATAAATATAAATCCTAAAATAGCTATAATATAATTATAATTTATATTGTAGCTATATTAGGATTTATTTTACAGGTAAGTATTTAGCTTTAAATAGAAATAATTTATTTAATAAGAGTTAATTCATTTCGTTAGATTTAAATTATATTTAACTTAGGGGGGTGTTAGTGTTAGGGTTAGACTTAGCTTTAGGGGTTAATACATTTATTAGAATAGCGGTGAGCTCCGGTCGGCAGATTAGGGGTTAATGTTTGAAGTTAGGTGTCGGCGATGTTAGGGAGGGCAGATTAGGGGTTAATACTATTTATTATAGGGTTAGTGAGGCGGATTAGGGGTTAATAACTTTATTATAATAGCGGTGCGGTCCGGTCGGCAGATTAGGGGTTAATAAGTGTAGGCAGATGGAGGCGACGTTGAGGGCGGCAGATTAGGGGTTAATAAATATAATATAGGGGTCGGCGGTGTTAGGGGCAGCAGATTAGGGGTACATAGCTATAATGTAGGTGGCGGCGCTTTGCGGTCGGCAGATTAGGGGTTAATTACTGTAGGTAGCTGGCGGCGACGTTGTGGGGGGCAGGTTAGGGGTTAATAAATATAATACAGGGGTCGGCGGTGTTAGGGGCAGCAGATTAGGGGTACATAAGTATAACGTAGGTGGTGGTCGGCAGATTAGGGGTTAAAAAATTTAATCGAGTGGCGGCGATGTGGGGGGACCTCGGTTTAGGGGTACATAGGTAGTTTATGGGTGTTAGTGTACTTTAGAGCACAGTAGTTAAGAGCTTTATGAACCGGCGTTAGCCCAGAAAGCTCTTAACTACTGACTTTTTTCTGCGGCTGGAGTTTTGTCGTTAGATTTCTAACGCTCACTTCAGACACGACTCTAAATACCGGAGTTAGAAAGATCCCATTGAAAAGATAGGATACGCAAATGACGTAAGGGGATCTGCGGTATGGAAAATTTGCGGCTGAAAAGTGAGCGTTAGACCCTTTTTTGAGTGACTCCAAATACCGGCGGTAGCCTAAAACCAGCGTTAGGAGCCTCTAACGCTGGTTTTCACGGCTACCGCCAAACTCCAAATCTAGGCCTAGGTTTCTCTCTCCTAATTGTATCCCTTCTAGCTTGTCACCGTAACAAGATTGCCAAAGGTTCAAGGGACAGTCAACCCAAATAGCGTTTTCATTTATACATATAAACTTGCCCTGGATCATCATTTCTCAATGTAGCCCATTTTTCAAATATATAGAGTTTGTCAGTAAAATCACTTACTTTTCGCGCTGCAGCCGTTTCAAAATGTCCGTTAAGCCCCTCCCCTTTTACGTCATCAGTGACATCAGCAGGTTCTTGTAACTTGTGTACGTGTTCTATCTTGCTCGTAACCTGATTTTTGCGCATGCGCAGTGCGCCTCTGGTATTGGTATTGAAGGGGAACGTTTGAACACAGGCTCATTATCTGTGCGGTTTACAGTGGAAGCGTACCAGTGTCCTGTTTCTTCAACCCTCCGGCCGGCAGAAGTTATCAGCATTTAGCAGCTTGTATTCTTCTTAGTAGCATTGCAACTTATATGGTATGTCACTGGTGTTTTGGCGTATACATTTAATGCTGGTATTTAGCAAAAATGACTTTCATTTCAGGTCCTTTTTTTCCAGGTATTACAGTGTGTGTGAGCTTACACATGTATGTGTTATGTATACTATATATGCTGTTTAACATCTATGTCTGGAATGTCTGTATATCAGGGGACTGGCTATTATAAAAGAGCTACAAAATAGATTCCAAATAGAAAGATACCAAAAAAGTAAACAAAGCGATATTAGTATAGACCAGTGTTTCCCAACTGCTGTCCTCAAGTACCCCCAACAGTCCTGGTTTTCATTATAGCTGAACTAGAGCACAGGTGAAATAATCAGCTGATCGATGAGAGCAGGTTGGTTACTGATCAGCTCATTACTTCACCTGTACACTGGTTCAGCTATAATGAAAACCAGACCTGTTGGGGGTACTTGAGGACCGCTGTTGGGAAACACTGGTCTATACTAATATCGCTTTGTTTACTTTTTTGGTATCTTTCTGTTTAGGCAGCATTGTGGGTGAATGTGACTTAGCGTGAGTTATAAATCTTTCCATGTGCCACTTAAAAGTGTACTTGTTACTTCAAACGTGTGAGAAAAAATAAAACAAACTAACAAACAAACCAGAAAGCAAAAAATAAAGAAATATATAAATTAGTGTATTCCGTATAACCTTACATAAACAGTTAACTAGTTAATACCACTAGTGAGATTGACTCGTGTATAGTGCAATTAAATTAAACCCACCGTCTCTTATTTTCTACAAATAAGCACTACGACTTATTTAGATTTTTTGTAGATATATTATCCGGTTACAAGCATCAGTAAGCCATCCAATCCCCACATTTTATATTTAGATGTGTATTATACAAACTGTAATATTCTCTAATCACCTTACTAAATATATTTTGGCTTACAATACTCTTTATGTAGCTTCTTTAATTTGCCCCAGAATACATAGATATCCAGAACTGGTATTGTGTTCCACATTAACAAATTCTCTTTTGCTTAAAAAATCTGCTGATGAGAAACAAACAAGCAATCATTACACTTTAAGTCTTATTTAGCAACTTTTAAATACCAAGCCTAGATCAGTAAGTTAAAGAAGGATATATCTATATTTGCAGTGAAAATCTCAGCTTCTATCGAGAAACATAAACCTGTATTATTGAACCCCTCATAATGCTGATTATTTGCTCTCAGCTAGATCTTCTCAGCGTATATGGTTCAATTAATCAGGGAAAATATGCAGTTCTCCAGTTAACCTACTGTTATTAGCCTCATATAATATATGATTTGGCTTTCAGGTTTTCCAGGTTTCTTCACTGGAGTCACATAAAGTAAAGTCAGGTAAATAGTACTACCCTTTTGCTACAGGTATATCAGGCAATACCCAGAAATCCTGTTCTAGGCTCTTTGTACTTATTCCAAGTTCTGCAGTTGTTTTACTCTGATAAAGTCAGGTAAATTGTACCACCCTTTTGCTACAAATATATCAAGCACCCTTGTACTTATTCCAAGTTCTGCAGCTCTTTTACTCCAAATTTAGGAACATATTATGGACCATTCTTCAGCTCTTTTAACAGATGTGTCCCATTATATATACAATAGTTAAAAGTTAACCTGAGCTGATAGCCCTCTTTGAGGGACTGCAAGGGATATCCCAAACATTATATCAAATATTCAAAGACAAAGACCCAAAGACAGGTCACAGTCTTTCCAATAAGCTCCCAATATACAATACAATAATTTTTATACTTGCGATTAGCAGATACTTTTCTCTTTGGTCTCTCATATACTATTCTCCATAGCCTTGCTTAGAAGTGACCAGAAAAACATTAGGGTATTCTCCATACAGCCTTGACTCTCAGCCGGGCTCAGAGATACCCATTGGTAGGCTCTGTTCTCACAAGTCACACCATTACTGTGCTTCCAAGCGGTTTCTCCTGCTTTGTATCCGCGCCATTAATATCAGGATGATGCTTCTTCCACAACCACGCCAACTTGAGCCCACAACTTGCAGTAGGTCGACAGTCGTCCTCTCTATGTGTTCCTTCGTGACAGGATGGAAGTGGCTCTGCTTACTGAGCTGCTTGGCTTTGACGGCCTTTCAAGTGCTCAGACCTGTTCAGGTCCAGCGTCCAGGCGCGTGATAACGTCACCGCTTACGGACTCGAGCTACAGGTGTGAGAAGTTAGCGCCCTTCTTGATCAAGACGCATCGCCAGCACACACACGCTGACTCCACCCTTACCGGAAGCCGTCGGAATTGACTCATTCACTAACAAGTCAGCCAATAAATTCAGAGAATTTATTTACTAGTTTCAGCTCTTTGACGTGTGGCCAACCCTTTCACCCTATGTCAAGTGATTTCTCTTACTTTTCTCTAACGCACCAATCATACTCACCTATACTCAGACTATTTTTTGTAGACTCCTGGACCTTGAATGAGGTAATGGCAGCAAAGATCTCTCCCTGCGCCTGGTCAGATCACGATGCAGTTTCTGTGACCATCCCAGGATACATGGCATGCTCAACTAAACCAACCTGGAAATTCCTCCATTATCTCTGATCAGATGTATTGTTCTCTAGCTCTTTTAAGGAAATATTAGACTATTTTCAAAATAATCCTGAGGGTTCGACTTCCCAACAAGTAAGATGGGCAGCCCTCAAAGCATGTGTCCGTGGTTTCTGTATCGGGAAGGTAGCGAAATTACGAAAAGAGGGGCACCCCTTGGTAAACTAGCTTGCGACTTAAGACTGGCAGATAGGATCAACAAAGATAACCCTATTCCATCGGCCGGGATAGCCCGGATAAAGGACACGTGAACTGTAGAGAATACAGGAAGCAACATTGAGATTCAAACAATTAATGTACTCCAAGAGCAACAAAGCTGACACTATTCTAGCAAGTTAAGTCAAGAAGGCAGGAATAGCTAGAATCTGATCCCTCACCTACAGTGGGCACACAGCTTACGCGCCTGTTGATATAGGCGAATTATTCGCCTCATTCTATGCAAGACTTTATGATATAGCTAATAGTGAACAGCCAATAGAAGCCCCACAATTGGAGATTTCCAATTTTCTTCGGCAGCTTAAGCTACCGAATCTGAAGAACAAAAGGATAGTTTAATCCAACCCTTTATCCCAGAAGAAATAGCTTTAGTTTTGAAACAGCGAAACAGCGAAACAACGAAAACCAAAATAGCCTAAAATGCCATTTTCTGCAAAAACGTTTCTGCGGCCGAAATTTCGGTGCATCCCTACACTAAAGCTCCAGGGCCTGATGGCTTTACCGGCACTTTCTATAAAAAAATTAACACAATATTCATTTCACACCTGTTCTACGAAACCTTTACAATTAAATTTTGGAGGGAGGTAACATTCTTCCATAATACCAATTCCTAAACCAGGTAAACATAATTCTGAATGCGGAAATTACAGACAAATCTCTCTTATTAATTTTGATATAAAACTTTACTCTAACCTCATAGCCAACCGGATCGTCCATCTTTTACCCTCTTTAATCCACTACGATCAAGAAAGTTTCACAGAAGTGCAGACAAGGACCGGAAAACATCAGGATATTGATAACAGTTCTAACAGAGAAAAGGCATTTGACAGAGTCAGATGGGATTACCTTTGGGAAGTTCTACGCTACGTTCTACGCTCCTTTGGCTTTCCGGACCCTTTCATTTAAACTAGCAAGGCACTATACTCTAATCCCTTCCCAAGAGTCCGTGGCCTCGGTATGCTCTTCAGAATTCCCAATACGCAACAGAACGAGACAGGGCTGTCCTCTGTCGCTGCTAATCTTTGAGCTGGTGATTGAACCCTTTGCCCAAGCTCTCCGCTACTCCCCATCAATCACTGGAGTTCAGATCAGACTCAAACTGAGAAAATTGTACTATTTGCCGATGATGTTACCCTACTTCTCACCAATCCATTATCTTCTATGCCTGCTATATTCCATCTGATAGAATATTTTGGTACAATCAGTTACTATGAAATAAGTCATAAAAAAACAGAAGCATACACCATTACTACAGCAGAACCTCTACTAGAGGAACTTCAATCTCTTTAACCTTTCACATGGTCTCCATATCATCTTAAACATTTAGGGATCTTTTTAAGCACAGACCCAGAATACATTATTCAATACAATTTTGATCTCCTTCTCACTGAATTCAAATCATTGCTCCAGAAATGGGACTTTAAAGAAATTTCTTGGCTGGGAAGAGTAGCATTGGTTAAGATCTCCTTGCTACCTAAAGCACTATACCTATTTCGAAGCATTCCGCTCATTATTCCACACTCTAACTTACACCAAATCTACAAACTTTTCAATAATTATATTTGGCAAAACAAAAAACCAAGAGTGGCACACAGCACACTTCAAAGAGGGTATTCCAGAGGAGACATTGCACTCCCTAATATCTTCATCCATTATAAGGCAGCTATACTATCTCATATATCGTAATGGAGCCTTAAAGGAAATAAATCGGGCTGGTATCACTTAGAAGCAGCAGTTATACCCAAGAACTTGAAGCTGGCTGATATTATATAGATCCCTAAATTCAAGAAGCTGTTCCTCATCGTTCCCAATATCATCATAAAACACAACTTTATAATCTGGCACAACTTAAGGTCTCGCTCCCTAATTGCTCCACAACCATAACCGGTACATAACTTGCAAGGATTGTTCTGGGACCTCACTAATATTCATACAAGTGACTGGAAAGATAGAGACCTCCTGCTCATAGCCCACCTATACGACCAAACCTCAATGGTCACCACTAACACCCTTACCATGAGATATGAGTCGGTTCCCTCTTGGTTCAAATTTGAAAGTCTCAGTGTCCTTAGCTTTATAAAGGCTTAGAGGTTTCCCAAAAGCTCTCTCAGACAACCTACAGCATGGGAAAACAAATAGAAAAAGGCCCCAAACTTTACAAGCCCCTCACAATTCATTACAACTTCTTGCTACCAGATCTCACTCCTGGACTCCTTTGGCAGCTCCGAGCATGGAGCAAAGAAATAGGTAAAACACTCACTGACCAAGACTTCAATAAGGACATTTCACTAACTAGGAAAGCGTTACATTGTGTCACGACTCTAGAAGTCTACATTAAGCTATTATTAAAATGGCATAGAACTCCTGCGAGGCTGGCTAAAATGTTTTCGGCAACCTCACCTTTATGTTGGCAACCCTGCGATGCCACAGGAACTGATCTGCATATATGGTGGGACGGCCCAAAAATAGCCCCTTTATAGCAAGATATAAAATCACTGATAGACTCCATACATTGTTCTATCCCCCTCTAGCGCTCTGCTAAATGTTCTAGAAGATGGGATACCAAGCACATCAAAATAAAGGTATCTATTCATCAGTTTTCTTTAAACCGATGAATGAAGGTCCCCTTTATTTTTAGTGATGGTAAATCCTAGCTTTTTTTAAACTATAGAATTTACCATCATTTTAAAGGGACACTAAACCTACATTTCTTCTTTCATGATTCAGATAGAGCATGCAATTTTAAGCAACTTTCTAATTTACTCCTATTATCATTTTTCTTCATTCTCTCGCTATCTTTTTTTGAAAAGCAAGAATGTAAGTTTAGGAGCTGGCACATTTTTGGTTCATAACCTGGGTTGTTCTTGTTGAATGGTGGTTAATATTTCAGCCACCAATAAACAAGTGCTGTCCAGGGTTCTAAACCAAAAATGGGCTGGCTCCTTAGCTTAGATACCTTCTTTTTCAAATAAAGATAGCAAGAGAACGAAGAAAAATTGATAATAGGAGTAAATTTGAAAGTTGCTTTAAATTTCATGCTCTATCTGAATCATGAAAGAAAAAATGTGGGTTTAGTATCCCTTTAAGCAAATTCAGGATTTAGTCTGCAGACAACAAGGCAGTTCTATATCCCTTTAAGGAGGGCAGCACATTTTTAGAGGCAGTTCCATGACATCCACTCCCAATGCTATGCTCTCCACATTTATGTATTCATTTTATTACAAATCAATAATCCCTGCTTGTCTAGTGGGGTGGTTAACCTGCTTATGCATCCCTGGCCTCTGGATGTACAAGATATATGAGGCAAATATTAGAGATAATTGTTGGGGTTTGTTTGGGGGGGAGCAGAAAATGCCCCACAGTTCCTAAGATTAAAGGGATGTTAAACTCTGTTTCATTGTAATAACAAAAAGCACTAAGCAGTTGCGTATACTGAATAGAAATCATTGCAGTATGTTATTATTCAAAAAGATAGTGAACCACAATACAAGACAAGACAAAATATTGTGTGAGAGGTGCGCTATAGAAATCACCCCCAATGAGGCGAAAATTAAAACAAATAAATAAAACAAATCAAATAAATTTGACAAAGAATACAAACTATAAACACTGCACATATATTAACTAATGTTCATATGAGCAAAAAATAAATAAATGTGTCGGTGAGAAAGTCCACAAGTCGTCCTTCGACAGCGGAACAATATGTGACAGGCGGGCAGCTCTCTCGACAAGGGTGGATCAAAAAATATATCGAGTCCTATAAGACAAAAATGGAAGAGGCGCCCTTGGTGCAATAACTCAAAAATAAAGTGATGTAATTAACGTGTGGTAGCAGTAGATACAGTACTTACAAACGGAGATGCACATCCAGTGCAATACAACACGGACCGAGGCTTTAGAGCCGCTCAGCTGACTCAAACAATCCGATAGAGCAGCTGGGCCGGGAAGGGGCTCGTCTCCAGTGATGTCACAGCTTCCGGCACCAGCTGTGCAACATTTTTATTATATTTTAATAAATCTACTTCCTATTTGAACCTTGCTCTTCTTTTATTATTGGATATACACTTGGGAGCCCGCATTACCTAGACTTATCGTAAGTGCTACTATACCACTGGCCGTGTTCCTTTTGCTGGTACCGGAAGCTCTGACATCACTGGAGACGAGCCCCTTCACGACCCAGCTGCACTATCGGATTGTTTGAGTCAGCCAAGCGGCTCTGAAGCCTCGGTCCGTGTTGTATTGCACTGGATGTGCATCTCCGTTTGTGAGTACTTTATCTACTGCTTCCACACGTTATTACATTACTATATTTTTGAGTTATTGCACCAAGGGCACCTCTTCCATTTTTGTCTTATAGGACTCGATATATATGTTATTATTCATCTGTTTAAAGTGAAGGTCCATTTTGATGAATTAGTGCCCGGTTTTTAATAAACCTATTAAAAACAAGGGCACTTTAATTCATCAAAATTGACATTTCACTGTTTTCTTCAAAAACTTACCTTTTAATCCTGAATGCCGCTCCAGCAATTCCCACGGCCGTCGGAAGCCTCTGCAGACGTCAGAAATGACGAATCAGGCTTCCTCCAATCACAGCTTCCCCCCACCCCCGGGGGAATCTTGGCCTGATGCAACGCTGTGATTGGAGGAAGCCGGATTCGTTATTTTGGACCAGCGAAGACGGCTTGCGACAGGCGGAGGAAGTGCTGGAGCGGCTGCCAGGATTAAAAGGTAAGTTTTTGAAAAAAACTGTGAAATGTCAATTTTGATGAATTGAAGCGCCCTTGTTTTTAATAGGTTTATTAAAAACCAGGCACTAATTAATCAAAATGGACCTTCACTTTAACTCCTTGCCGGGACTTATTTGTCTACATCAGAACAAAGTTCTGATGTAAACAAATAAGAAAAAATTTAAATCACGATCGTGTGATGCAATCACGTGACGCTAGGCACGCCCCCCAGCCCGCGGTCCTATTTAGCAAGCAGCTATGGCTTCAGGACAGCCAAACAGCGCAGACGTTTCATGCCGTCCTAACAGCGTTAAAGGCCAGTGTAGTTAGGACAGCATAGAACGTCCTATCGGTGGGAAGGGGTTAAATGGGTTTTACCTTTTATTTATTGTTTTACACTACATTTGTGCTTCCTGTCACAGCCCTACATGATGGAGGAGGAGGACTTTGCAGGAAGTTTTATCTTAGCCTGATGTCATATAACTTCTAGGCTAGTGAATAGACTAGATAACAGGGAGTCAGATTTCCTCATGCCTAGAACTGACAGAATAAAAATTTATGTTTTGAAAATCCTCTGCTCGTATCACACTGGGGTAACACTGAGAATTTCTAAGTGCTGATTTTGCAAGAAAACAAGTAAGTTCATTTTACACAATCTCTTTTTATATTCACTTTGATTTAACATATTTGTTTTTACCAAATGAGCACTATTTAATATCCCTTAATATACACCACAACATATACATCACTGAAGGCAAGATCACATGATGTCTGTTGTAAAAGAGTTTCTCCTGGCATGTGATATAGTGCTGAGTCTTTATGCAGGTTCACCAGAATTCTATTGTGCAATGACAGGGACATTGACTGCTCAGCACTTCACAGACTATTCTGCATGTTTTTTCAGTCCCAAATGTAACTCATAACTTCAGGCAACCTATAGCTTTAGAAAATGTATCATATTCAAAACAGCTTTACCATTCCCCACCAACTCTACCATCTTCCAGGTGAGGTATTAAAGGGACACTAAACCCAGAAAAAAAGTCATCTTAAATTGAAATATCGATATATTTTCTATATTTTTGTAATTTGCATTGCGTTTATAATATTTACCCTTTCTTAGCAATCCGATTGCGAAAATACAAGGTTTTCCAAACCCACCGACGGCGATTCATTACCATCATCCAATTCTGAACGATAACCCAGGTTATGAAAATGGCGTCGGTTTGATGATATGCGCATGCGCGATATACCGTCCACGTCATTCTTGACGTAACTCACAGCAAACCAGCAGACCTGCTGTGTTGATATCAGACAGAGCTGCTGAATAGAGCAGGTAAGTGTGGATCGCTGCAAGAATCTCCCTAGTAATAACGAGCATTAATTCTATATGTATAGAAAAACGGACAAAATTATCAATGAAACCCATATTAATTTTATTTAACTGTATGCTCAATACACTGAATAGAGCAGGTAAGTGAGGATTGCTGCGAGAATCTCCCTAACAATAACGAGCATTAATTCTATATGTGTATAAAAACGGACAAACTTATGAATAAAACACATTAATTTTATTTCACTTTATGCTGAATTTGATGAATAGAGTTTGTAAGAGCACAGCATATGCTTATTTACAATACCACTGTATGGCTAAGTGTGGTATCATGGATCAGATATGCACATGCGCGGGTCAACGGATCGTAATGCGCATGCGCCGGGTGACGACATTGTCACTTAATGATATGCAGAAAATTGCAATACGATTGGAAATTGAAGTTTGGTGTGCACGGCCCATATTAGAGGGTTGGCTGTAATGATGTCATCTTAGGAAAATACATTTTAATTTTATAGTGTTCAGAAAGATCGTTGTACTGTAAAAGTAGGTAAGTGATGAAATATACACGTTAGTGATTTGAAATTGATGGTCAGGTTATGGACAAAAAACTTAAGTTTTGGAATCCTTTAAATATGACGATTTAAGGGTGTCTAACAATGCACCATAAACTATATTATCTCTCCTAATCATTCTCTGTCAATCTCATTGACCTTATCTAGGCAGTCGGTGTTTTAATAGTCTGTTACATAATTAGAAAGCTACTGGTCATTATAGGACATACCCGTGCACTGTACACACAGGATAAATAACGTTACATATATAGCTATTTACACAGTGTTTGCTACTGAGCGAATGTACAGCAATACCTGCTCAGTGACCAGCAGTAGCCCTTGGCTTGCAGCCTGATGCTCATTATGTGACCGCAAAGCCAGGTGTGCCAGGAGAATACCCTTCCCTAGTCACTGGCACTTCTGGGGTTAAAGTGTCACCCGGGGTGGACTGTTAGTGTCTTGCTACCATGGCAACTGCATGTCCCATAGTGATTTGTACCTCACATGCTGCCGACCCTCACACTGGCCACACATCTATGACTGACGTCACCCACTTCTGCGTTATTCAGCTTCACAGTGCCACTGACTGTAAACAAAGTTTGTCAGGCAGTCAGTAAGGCACATGGACAGAATGGACCCAAAAATGTCTGTTTTTATAAAAGACAGCAAACAGAAATACCGGACTGTCCGGTCAAATACCAGACACAAGGCAAACTGGGACAGATAAAATATTGAGTGGGAACCTTGAAACTTCAATCTATCACTGAGTAAACTAAATGACTTGATAATGGATAGAGTAAATGTATTTCTGCTCTATAATAACTGCTTGCTATACCGATACTGTACGCTAAGTAAGTTACACAAGCGAACTAAATAAGCAGCGTTCATTCAAATAATAGACATCCTACTTACTTTAATAGGTAAATTGTTCCCCAGCGATCCGCTGAATTCAACCAAAGAGAAGTCCCTACCAGTACCTTCCGCATTTTTTTAGCGCAAAGCATTTTGGGTATTGTAGTTTTTCCTTCGACATACTGTTTACATTAAATGGTGTACCAGTATGTATCAATACTACATATCCCAAAATGCATTGTGCTGAAGAAAGCCTGTCAATTTGTCAAATGTACCTTTTCCGTGTATTCAAATTTGTGTCTGTCCAGTGCATGAGCCTGTAGTATTTTTCGAGGTGTGTGTTATAAAAAAAAAAAAGGAAAAAAAGTATTTCGATTAGGACATAAAACGTAATGTTCCTGGTTCTTACATAAAGTAAAGATTTAATAGGAGTGAATGGTATAAGATTCACACAGAGCGATATATGTATAGGTTACCTCACAACATTAGAAAGTGCCACCGTGCACGAAGAATACCTTTTCCCTCCGCTAACAGAGCAACACACACACACACACATATATATATATATATATATATATATATATATATATATATATATATATATATATATATATATATATATATATATTGTGTACATATTTCATGTATTTTCTGTTTATCTTAAAGGGACAGTACATTGTAAAATTGTTTTTCCATAAATGTATTTTAAATGACTTGTTATACCAACTGCAGAGTATAAAATATTTGAGAAATTGCATTTTCGGGTTTATTTGTGTATCTGAAGTAGCTGGTTTTGTGCTTTGAAACCACAGCCTATTACAATGGGTTGAGCTTCAGGTAATATCAGATCTCATTATGTTATCACTTTTATGTACACAGACTTGCTTCCTTATCTTATATTTGTCTGGAACACCAAAGCTCAATACATAGAGAGAACAATGGAAAATTATCATTTTATTACTTAACTATCATGCCCCCCACTGAGGGTGTAATCTATTCTGCTGGCTGTGTTTACTTAGGCTTGTCAATAGCGTATACGCCAGTATCAAAACTTTCGGTATAGGTTGGGAAACCACAAGCTAAATCAGCTATTTCAAATGCTGAAATATAAGTAAAGGAGCTACTTGCAACCAATTTAATACACTCTAGCAGGTAAAAAGGATCATTGGGAATAATTTAAAGGGGAGAAAGTTTTTGGGTGAACTGTCCCTTTAATAAAGAGACCAAGAAAAATAAATATGGATGCTCATTTTATATATCTTTTTTATTTAAAGATATTATTAAGATAAACAGAAAATACATGAAATATGTACACAAAATATAACAAAAATAAACAAAATGGCTTCTTCAGGCAAAAGTCAATATTTAGTGTGACCTTTATATATATTGAAAGCATAAAATATCTTAGCATCTGTATTTTTTTAAGAATATTTGTGGACCTAAAAAGAAATGATTAATAACACTTGTTTTTATTTCAGATGGACCATATACGAGATTCATGCATGCAAAATTTGTTGGAGATGTAGAACATGTTGTATTTGAGTGAATACATATATAACAGATATATAAATACCATTAATTTCAGAATAATTAACAGTATTAATTTGCTTTAATATAATATAATGTTAGACACATGATGTTTCATATTAAAATGATCAGAGAGGTGATGTGATACTACCCCATCTGTGATTGATATTGTGAGTGATTTATGCAGGAAGTTATGGTCTAATGAATAACCATTTCATAGAAATAATCATTGTATGGGATAACTGTTAGAAATTAGTAAATGTATTGCTGTGTTGTGTGTCACGCTGCCCCCGGTGTTATGATGCGAGAATTGCAGCCAAGAGATGATTGGTTGTTGCAAGGATGCATCTCCTTGACAACATACATTCACAAGGTGAACCAATCAGAAGGGAAAAGCGTAAGGGCCAATAACAGAGCAGGTTTTCAAAAAAGGGCCTCCCATATCCTCACCCACGATGGAAACTTATATAAGCTAATGCAAGATAGGAAAAGGACAGATTCTGCTGAGCTGACTTGTAACTGGTTTGGGCGTGAAGTACCATTACTCTAGCAAAGCTGGTCTACCTTTTCTCATTGATTGCAAAATATACTTATTGGTATTTCTGAGGTGAGATTAAAACCTGCTGAGAGATATTGGATATCGATTGGTGTTCATCCTGGTAAAGTATTAAAAGATTGTGGATGGATTGAAGAGAGCAATTTGTGTTTTAAACTGTATTTCATAGTCTTGAATAGCTCTTAGTTTGCCTTTTGTATACAAAACATTTAAAGCAAAACATTCATTGTTGATGTATGTAGCAGATTTAAAGAAATAAATTGTATTTTAAAACTGGTATCCATAGCCCTATATAGTGTCAAATTTGTATGTTGTCGGCTAAGTAATTTATCTGTGCAATTTTTGAAGTTTTAAATTAGAATTGTGTTAGAATAAAGCGTGGGTAAATAGCTGAGTATTTTACTTAGAATCTCATTGTGTTAATTGAAGAAAGGCTATTGTAAATAGGCTAGTTTTAAAGGTAAACTTTTATGAGCTTTGTAAGAAGTATAGCATATATTAATAGTCTTTAAACTTGTTTATTTTTAAAGGATAATTATTAAATATATTGTGTTATAACCCTGCCATAGATTAACATATTATTTGGAGAGCACTACTGAGATTCTTATAAATATACTGACAACATCTTGAGTATCCAGTTTATTTACTAATTTCCCTTTGAGAGTGGCCTTGCTGATGCAAAAGTATGACTTTATGTCTGTCGAATTCTGTGATCTTTGGCATTTTTAATGGAATGATGTGATTGAAAGTTGGTGTTATTAGCAAGCTTCCAATGAATTAAACTCATACCAAATGTTTATGTAATGCTCAAGCATGTCTTGCACAAACCTGATGTAATAGACCTTTTTCACAGCAGTCATATTGACAGGAAATAGTAGGAAAAATACAGGTGTTTGCAATGACATTAATTAGGGTTCCATTCCATTTAGGTTTACGAGAGCCAAGTTCCTGCTATTGCTAAAGTGTAAGGGGAGGTCATACTAAATACTTGCCACTTTAGCCTATAGAAGCAGTTTTTCTGATTTTCTTTTCTGTTTTTTTTATACTGCATACACAACCTGTATTTTCTTGTTGTATTCTAATAAAGAGACTGAGAAATAATTATATATGGTCATTACACCATTGTTAAAACAACAAATCGAATGGTGGCCTTAGACATTTGCACAGTACTGTATATTTCCTGGTTGTTTATGAGTAATACAGTGTTTGAGAGTTTATTCCTGTTCGTAGAGCCTTGCCCTTGGTCATGCATGTTTTTGTTGGGGGGGGTTTCAAAGCCCCTCTCAGCCTAGCTAATGTGGGTGTGATAAACTGGAGGTACTGTGTGCTGCCAGAGATGAGGCCGCATTAAGAGGTATCAGGTTAACGCGCTGTACTCACCAGCACGCTAACCTGATGCCTCCAAGTTGGCCTGGGATCTGGCAGCATACAGTACCTCCAGCTTAGCTTAAGAGATTCATCAGAGCTGGTTGAGCGTAAATGATGCAGTGAAGATCATCATGCAGAATTCTCACAGCCTCTAAAGACATAGACTAAAGGATATTCAGGGATTTAGCTTAGCTCACTCACATTGGGAGGATAGAAGAATACAGACAGAAAAAAGGAGGGCAGGGAATAAGTCCAGATCAGCTGCCGCCTCTGTAGCTGCTAGGAAGTGTGTAATAACGCACATCTCCAGAGTCCCTGCCATTAGAGAGGCTAGAGTCCCAACGCTGAAAGACCCGCCCGCCTCTGATTAGTATTAAGGAACTCACTGTCTGGGGTTCTAAGTCTACTAGTGTGTGCTGTCCCTCCACGTTTTATTGCGCTGTCTACTCCACCTTCTACTCCTACAGTAACTGTGCTGGCACTAAGCCCATAAAAATAAAAATATTTTTTTTTTAAAAATGTGCTGTGCACAACCACTTGTGTGTTAGTGGTGGGGCGCAATGCAGGACTGAAGGCTGTTTCAACCACTAAATTTGAGATTGCCCTGCACAAACCAGGACAGTTGGAAGGTATGGTTACACTTGCATTTGGTGAACAAAACAATTTTTTTTTTTTTTTTTTTTTTGTTTTTAATTATTGTTAACGTCAATCTTCATTGCTTATCAATCATACTTGCAATTTTAAGCAACTTTCTAATTTTCTCCTATTATCAAATTTTCTTCATTTTCTTGCTATCTTTATATGAAAAAGCAGGAATGTAAGCTTAAGAGCCGGCCAATTTTTGGTTTAGCACCCTGGGTAGGGCTTGCTGATTGGTGGCAACATTTAGCCACCAATCAAAATTTGGGTTTAGTATTCCTTTCAACTTTCTTAATTCAGATAGGGCACGCAATTTTAAACAAATTTCCAATTTACCTTTATCATCCAATTTGCTTTGTTCTCTTGGTATTCTTTGTTGAAAGCTAAACCTAGGTAGGCTCAAATGCTAATTTCTAAGACCTTGAAGGCAGCTCTTGCATTTTTACAGTTTTTTACAGATAGACAGCGCAAGTTCATGTGTGCCATATAGATAAGATTGTGCTGGCTCCCATGGAGTTACCTAGGAGTCAGCATTGATTGGCTAAAATGCAAGTCTGTCAAAAGAACTGAGATAAGGGTCAGTCTGCAGAGGCTTAGATACAAGGTAAAAAAAGTGTATCAATATACCAGTGTTGGTTATGTAAAACTGGGGAATGGGCTATAAAGGGATTATTTATCTTTTTAAACAATAACAATTCAGGAGTAGACTGTCCCTTTAAGGACTGCGGATATTGCAATAATATATATATGTGTTCTTTTCATTTTTAAATATACATATATACAGTATATTAAATGAAAAGAACATTGTTTAATCTATATATAGAATATAGGAATTTAAAGTAGTTAAAGAATTTCTATTCAAAACACATTAAAATTGAATACAAATATTGCATGTTTCATGGTATTTGAAAGGGAAGGGCTCAAATGCGTATATACAGTATATATATTTCTACTGTATATATGTGTATGCATGTGTATATATGTGTTTATATGCATATGTGCACATACATATTTACACAATAAACACATAAATACACATGTAAGTGTGTGTAAGTATATATATATATATATATGTGTACATATATATATATATATACATATACACACATACACATATTTAGACATATATACATATATATTTTTATTTTTATATATATATATATATATATCAGGGCTCAAAATTTCCACTCTTTACTAGCCATTGGCTAGTGGAAATTTAATAGTGGCGAGTGAAAGTTAGTGAGTGAATGTTGAGCGATAAGGGAGAGGGTAAAAAGAGATTGAAGAGAGGAGGGATGGGAGAAAGATAGTAAAGAGAGAGAAGGGAGAGACGATAATTATTAAAGGAAAATCTCCAGGACTACAAAGACCTTCCATGAATGCCAGTACTCTCTTTCCCAACTCTCTCACTTCAACAACTTCCTATTTCTATCCAGCTATTGTCTTACCCAGAACCACCAAGCTGATGTTGCTAACTGCTATGCACTTTTTTTTGTTGTTAATCTATTACTGTATGTAGTATTATTTAATTTCTTCAGGTATAAAATAAAGAATATTAAAAATGTCTGTACAATAATGTATTTCACCTTGGCTAAACATATACAAAAGAGGGCATGCAGTAGTGGGTTTGATGTGAGCAGGTAGTGGGTTGGATCAGAAGTGGCGAGTAACATTTTGGCCTGGCTAGAAGTTAATAACCTGAAATTTTGAGCCCTGTATATATATATATACAGTCATGGCCAATACATTTGGCACCCCTGCATTTCTGTCATATAATGTACCACTTCACCCAGAAAATTGTTGCAATTACAAATGTTTAGGCATTATCATGTTTATTTCTTTTGTTTGTATTAGTATGACACAAAAAAGTGGAGAAAAAAAAGCCAAATCTGACACATTCCACGCAAAACTCCAAAAATAGACTGGACAAAATTATTGGCACCCTCAATTTAATATTTGGTAGCACAGCCTGTGGAAAAAATAACTGAAATCAATCGCTTCCTGTAACATTCAATGAGTGTCTTACACCTCTCTACTGGATTTTTGGACCACTCTTCTTTTGCCAACTGCTCCAGGTCTCTCAGATTGGAAGGGTTCCTTTTGCCAACTGCTGTCTCTCCACAGGTGCTCTATGGGATTGATATCTGGACTCATTGCTGGCCATTTCATTACTCTCCAGCGCTTTGTCTTAAACCATTTCTGGGAGCTTTTTGACATGTGCTTTGGGTCATTGTCCTGCTGTAAGACCCATGACCTCTGATGGAGACCCAACTTTCTGACACTGGGCCCTACATTGCACCACAAAATTCTTTGGTAGTCTTTAGATTTCATAATGCCATGCACAGAGTCAAGATATCCAGTGTCTGAAGCAGCAAAGCAACCCCAAAACTTTAGTGAACCTCCACCACGATTGACTGTAGGGACTGTATTCCTTTCTTTAAAAACCTAATTTATTTTTCTGAAAACAGTAGAATTATGGGCCTTACCAAAAAGCTGTAATTTTGTTTTGTCTGTCCACAACACATTCTCCCAAAAGGAAATATCCTTCCTCAGATAAGTTTTGGCAAACTCCAATCTGGCTTTCTATGTTTCTGTGCCAGCAGTGGGGTCCTCCTGGGTCTCCTACCATAGCGTCCCTTTTCATTCAGATGGTGACGTATAGTGCAAGCTGACACATTTGTACCCTGTGCCTGAAGGTCAGCTTCAATTTGTCTGAAAGTTGATTCAGGTTCTTTATCCAACATTCGAACAATCCTTCGTTGCAATCTGATCAAGTTTTCTTTTTTGTCCACGTCCAGGGAGATTAGCTACAGTGCCATGGGCTGTAAACTTCTTGGCAATGTTGCGCACAGTGGACACAGGAACATTAAGATCTCTGGAGATGGACTTGCAACCTTGAGATTGTCCATGCTTTTCCACAATTTTTATTTTCAAATCCTCAGACAATTCTTTGCTGTTCTTTTTTTTCTCCATGCTCAGTGTGGCACACAGAGACACACAACAGAAAGGTTGAGTCAATTTTTCACCATTTTAACTGGTTGCCATTGTGATTTCTATATTGTCAGCACCTGTTAATTGATACAGGTGAGTTTAATTACAAATAACAGGAGCATCACAAAGTTGGAATGCAATTATTTCTTAAAATTTTGAGACGGTGCCAATAATTTTGTGCGGTCCGAGTTTTGCGTGGAATATGTCAGATTTTTTTCTCCACTTTTTTGTGTCATACCAATACAAAAAAAAACAAACATGAGAATGCCTTAACATTTGTAATTGCAACAATTTTCTGGGCAAAGTGGTGCATTATCTAACAGGAATGCAGGGTTGCCAATATTTTTTACCATGACTGTGTGTATATATATATATATATATATATATATTCACATATATACATTCAGCCCTATCCAGTCAAACACCTTGTCATGTACCATATGCCTTTTCACCATTTTAAAACCTTTTTAAGATTTTTTTTATTTAAAAAGTGTATATGTGAGTGTAAGAGTTTAAGTTAAATATGTTTTTTGGTGTGTTTTGTGAACTTTTTTTTTACTCTTACACTTTACTTCAGGTCTCAAGTCATGCCAAATATTCTAGCGCAGTTTCAGCTTTCGCTCGAGCGCAAACTATAACTTTCAACTTCACAATAATTAGTGCTGTCATGATAACCATTGAAAGTATAGGTTGCGCTAGAGCGATGTGACTCGTTAGTGTTACAAGGTCTCAGGTGTGAATGGGGAGCAGGTGTGTTAAATTTGGTGTTATCGCTCTCACACTCTCTCATACTGGTGTAATGCTTGTGGGATATTCCACTATCAGACAAACTTGGCCAGTAATCTTCTTATCCCGGCATCAAGTGAAATGATAGGAAATATCCCAGAGCAGAGAGAGTTTGTAAAATGAGGTAAGCAGTACTCACAGTAGGCAGGGTAGTCCTTGGCGGCTACAGGAAGACAATCCAGCAGTATAGCAGTTCAGGGGTAAACCAATAGAAGGACCAGGAACAGGCAGGAGTCAGCAACAAAAGGAAATCCAGCAGTATAAAAGTTCAGGGGTAAACCAATAGAAGGACCAGACAGGCAGAGTTCAGTAACAGTATAGCAATCCAACAGTTCAGAGGGTTAAGCAGGCAGAGTGGTCAGGCAGGCAGAGTTCAGCAACAGTATAGCAATTCAGGGGTTAAGCAGGCAAAGCTCTTCTATCTGGAGACAGCTGAATGTAACTGAGAGCGAATACGTTGCCAATGAGTAGTGAGGTTAGTAATGTGTCGGTCTGCAGCAGGAACCCCTGTGGACTGAGCAGAAAGAGGAAAGACACGAGGTTGGTAACCTGCTGCGACTTGAAAAGGAGAACATCATAGAGAAGAGTGCCAATGAGTGTTCTTTGCCAGCTCAGCTAAGGGTAACAATTAAGACCAGTTGGTATGGAGAGTATTAACAAAAGTTCTGTGATAGGCTTCGAGATCTTGATTCACTCTCTCAGTTAGCCCATTAGTCTGAAAATGGTAGCCAGAAGACAAGGAATCAGTGGTTCCAATCAATTTGCAAAAGGCTTTCCAAAAATTAGAGATGAATTGTGGACCTCTGTCGGAAACAATATTCACGGGAATGCCATGTAATCATACCACATGTAACATAAAAAGAGATGATAATTCTTGGGCAGATGGCAGTTTCTTTAGGGGTACAAAATGAGCCAATCTGGAAAATCGATCCACCACAACCCAGCTAATCGTATGATGGTCAGAAGGAGGGAGGTCCACAATTAAATACATCGTTATGTGCGTCCAAGGTTGTTTGGGAATGGACAACGTTTGGAGTAAGCCAGGAGGCAAGGATCAGGGAGTCTTATTGGCAGCACAAGTCGTGCAGGCTTTCACATAATCCTGAGTGTCATACTTCATGGTAGGCCACCATACATGTTGGGAAAGAAGCTTAAAAGTTCTTGTCAAACCAGGATGCCCTAAAAGTTTACTATCATGAGCCAAGGATAACACAGGGGTGCGTAGGTTCAGAGGTGCAAAAAAGAAATCTGGAGCCGCAGGGGCTTAAGGAGGCTTTCTAGACTGGGCACATTGCAGTCTTTGAAGAAGAGAGGTGTTAAGTTGAGCAACCACACAGGAGGGGGGTATGATGTGTTCAATAGGAGCTTCAGAGGAATCACTAGACTAAGGAAACTGATGGGAAAGGGTGTCAGCCTTTTTATTTTTGGTCCCAGGGAGATAAGAGACCACAAAGTTAAAACGGGAAAAGAACAAGGCCCACCTGGCCTGTCAAGGATTGAGTCGAAGAGCAGTCTCTAGGTACGTCAGTTTCTTGTGGTCAGTGAGAATTTTAATGGGGTTGGCAGTATCCTCTAGCCAATGACACCATTCAGTCAAGCCATCTTTTTTTTATTTATTTTTTTATTTAATTTTTTTTTATGAATCTTTAAATAACAAACAGAAAAAATACATATAATCAATGTGTCAGATATTAACTTTACATCTGATGAACCAAATAAAATCAGTTGAGTCCCTATTCATAGGGAACAAACTGTGGAAAAACATATATGTAAATTGTTTGGAGACACAGCTCCTCTCAGGTTATAAACATGCGATTGTACTAGGTTTAAATTTGAACAGAATAACAGAGCTATATTCATATAATGCATTCCAAACCAGATAAAACCTACTACAAGATATATTTCCTCAGCAGTCTATCCATATCATACATTCCAAACCAAATAATACCTGCTGTAAGGTATCTTACCTCTCACAAAATGGTGTCGGGAGTAAATCATTGCTCTATTTATATATATCCAACAGATAAAGGAAGGGGGAATTTTCTTTTCTTATGTGTCTTTATACATATATACACATATATACCAGGGGTCATATCCCCCTTGGATCTCTGCTGTCGCCTGTTCTTCTAAGAACCATATTTCAGGTAATGCCCCTACCTCTATCTGCTGTCTCACCCACAAAGAAGTTTTAAAATATGACACTACCTGTTGTTGTAGTCGTAATGGGAGTGAGTCAACAAACGGCTTCCACTTACTAAAATAGTCTTGATAAAGGTCTAGCATAGACCGAAACGCGTCGACTGGTGAGTTCTTTTTTAATTGTTATATGATTAGGAAAACTATCTGCACTATTGTGTTTTTATGATTTTAGGTACCGTTGAAGCCTGAGAAGACCAGGACTTTCGTTTCTTAATCCCACTCCTGCTTCGGCTGCAGGATCATTGCAGGAACGCTATCATTTTCAAAGGGTTTTAGGATTACACTTTCGCTTGGTGGATTGACTGTTCACTTATGACTCTCTTTTTTCACAGTGGCCACTGATTTCTAATTTTTTATTCTAATTGTTTGTTTCTAATTTTTTTTAATCTGATTTTTGAATCCGGTTTTAAGTATTGAGTATTGTGATGTTTTATCACCGTTGAATAATTCACACTGTAAATTTGGATGATTTGTATTTTTGTTTTTGTTATTTCACGTCACTTGATTTATCACATCTTATTTTTGATTGGCTATTATTATTTGAGGTCTAAGTTCATTTCTTGGTCACGCACTGGATTTGACATTAACGGACCACCACCCAGTTAACACATTAATGGACATCACCTACCCACTTATTGTACAACACTATTTTTGTGCTTAATCTACACACACAGCTAGATCCAACTGTACTGTGAGGTCGTTTATCTCTAACGACACACATTGTAGCTCACAGACGCAGCTGTAACTAGCAGATCCCATTCACTCTCACCCAATTCATTTTGGGTAATTTCTTCAATCTTATTAACCATTTAAGTATTTGCACACACAGGCTGAACAATCTTTCAGATATATCTTAGGACATCGAAGTGTCCCACCTTGACTACACCATAGATCAAGTGTTTACCTTATTCCAAAATTGTTTTGAATATTGTGTACTGGGAAACCAGGTATTTTTAGTGTTCTCTTACTAGCCATTGATCAAGGCTAGTATTTCTGAATTGTACTCGTAACGCAGTTTTATAAGTTTTATATATTTTAATCGTTTGTCAGTTGTTTATCATCTGTAACCTAAGTATATTTTACGAATAAAATTTATTTTTAATGCTGAATTGTGATTTTAGCAATTACTAGCTCAGACCCAGCCTTTTCTGGCGCTTTGGCACCCCTCTCATATATACACATATATACCAGGGGTCATATCCCCCTTGGATCTCTGCTGTCGCCTGTTCTTCTAAGAACCATATTTCAGGTAATGCCCCTACCTCTATCTGCTGTCTCACCCACAAAGAAGTTTTAAAATATGACACTACCTGTTGTTGTAGTCGTAATGGGAGTGAGTCAACAAACGGCTTCCACTTACTAAAATACCGGCCAATTTGCTTGTTATTGGGATTGTTTAGGTTAAACTGTCCATAAGTCATCTGATACTGGACATTATTAAGAAACTCTGTTATTTTGGGTCCTTTTTGTCCTTTACATTTCTTCAAAATCAAATTCCTTCCTATCAGAATAATTGTGTTGATAAATCTAACATTGGGTACGTTAACTGAATTGTTACGTAGGAAGAATATCTGCATAGGATCCAATTTAAAACACGTACCCAATATCTTCATGCACCAAAAATTACTTTTTGCCAGAATTGGAAATTTTTTGGGCATGCCCAAAAGCAATGAACTAGATTCGCATTATCCAATCCATACCTGTAACACTTTCCTTGGTCCTGCGCCCATTTAGCCATTCTAGATGGCGTAAGATAAGCCATATTTAATATCTTCATATGCGCTTCTCTCCAGCTGAAGCTGCTGCCTTAATTACCGTTGTACTGTGCATAATTTTTTCCCTATCTACGTGAATCCTAACCTTACCCCATTTGACTAGCAGATTTGTAATATGTCCTTCCCCATGTGATTTCAGCATTAAATTATAGGTTTGAGAAATGGTGGGTGTTCGCCCCCTCATAGCAATCCCTTATTACTACTCCTAGTTTCCCTAGATCTAGCTCTAGGCCTGTTTCTTGTCTCAGGTTTCCAATCCAGTGTCTTGCCTGAAAATAGGCATAAAAGTCGGTTCTCAGCAAGCCGAAACATTGTCTAAATTCCTCAAAGGATTTCACTGTCAATATCTTATTTTCACATAATTGGCCTACACTTTTAAGACCCCTATCAGCCCACCTCCAGAAGACAAAGGAATCCAGTCCAGGAGGGAACACAGCATTACCTAACAGTCGCCTAGATTACGAGTTTTGAGCGCTATAGGGAAATTAACGAATGCAACAAAAGTGGCGTTATTTAATCCCCTATACCGCTGCCATTACAAGTTTTAAAAAAACAGGCTTGTGTGGGCGATATGGGGTTTATACCGCACCAAAAACAAGCGCTGATCTGACACACTCATGCACGCTTTCCCCAATAAGGAGAGCGGGTCAGAAAAAAGTCTAACACCTGCGATTGCGGAAAGAAAAGCTCCATAACACAGCCCCATTGATGTCTATGGGGAAAATAAAAATAACGTTTAAACCTAACACCCTAACATAAACCCCACGTCTAAACACCCCTAATCTGCTACCCCCGACATCGCCGACGCCTGCCTACAGTTATTAACCCCTAATCTGCCGCTCCTGATATCGCAGCCACCTAAATAAAGGTATTAACCCCTAATCTGCCGTTCCCGATATCGCCGCCACTATACTAAAGTTATTAACCCCTATTGCCCTGCACCTCAACGTCGCCCACACTATAATAAATCTATTAACCCCTATTCCGCCGCTCCCCGACATCGCCGTAACTAAATAAAGCTATTAACCCCTAAACCTCTGGCCTCCCACATCACTACCACTAAATAAACCAATTAACCCCTAAACCGCCAGTCCCCCACATCGCAACAACCTAAATTAAACTATTAACCCCTACACCTACTCCTACACCTAACCCTAACGTAACCCTAACCCTAACACCCCCTAACTTTAACATAATTAAAACAGATCTAAATTAAATTTACAATTATTAACTAAATAATACCTATTTAAAACTAAGTACATACTTACCTGTGAAATAAAACCTAAGCTAGCTATAATATACCTTATAGTTAACCCCTAAACCTCTGGCCTTCCACATCACTACCACTAAATAAACCTATTAACCCCTAAACCGTCAGTCCCCCACATCGCAACAACCTAAATTAAACTATTAACCCCTACACCTAACGTAACCCTAACACCCCCTAACTTTAACATAATTAAAACAGATCTAAATTGGAGGCAGAGCTTGGCCAGGAGGCGGATGGCCGCACAGCTCCGTTACAGCAGTGGGACCTTTAAGCACTAAAACAGTGTTATCCGCCCGCAAATTGTCACATAACATGGGTGAATGTTAGGAGACTCAGAAGTGAGCACTTTCCTCTCTAAACGAGCTCCGCTACACTGTGGGATACAAGAGGTGAGAAGCGCACCGCCGCCATATTGGATCTAAAATGTGCGTAGGAGAGATATCCCGGAGGCAACTGAACTATCATAACGCAGCACTTTAAAAGTTCATTGATCGGATTTACAGCGCTGCTGAATAAGGTATGCACCTCAGAAAACGGTTGTCGCATTAAACCGCATATATCTACAACTGCCGATTGAAGGAAATGTGTTTTACAGATATACAATTACGCTCTCTCCACGCGGCCTATCAATCCTATATAAGTGGGGTGTAGACTACATGACGAAGCATAGCTGGAAAAGCTTATCCAAAAACATATTGACTTAGACTTGGCACATAACTTGTATGAGGAAACCTGGACTGGGTCATATACACATTAACACTCAAACGCCCTGATTACTGTGTCTGCTTTATTCTAGCAAAAGCATGGCTTCTAAAAATAAAACCAAAGGGGAAAAAAGCACCAAAAACCAACCCAATAATAACTCTTTGGTCAGCTCCTTTTTTCAGACAGCCACCACAGACTCTCAAGAACTCTCCACACCAGAACAACAAATAACCCCTGACACAATATTGCCTACTGAATACATTATGCAGCTTAAGCAGGACATTGCAAAGCTCCCATCCAAGGATGACTTTGAATCACTTAAATCTTTAATTACCAAAGAACTTTCCTCACTGCGCAAAGATATATCAGAATTAGGGGAGAGAATAGTGGAAATGGAAGAAATACAAGACACCACTACTGAAGCAGTTGGATCACTTTACAATCAAGTTTCCACGCATGATTCAAAACTAGAAGCATTAGAGGAAAAAATTGAAGATCTAGAGAACAGGGGGAGAAGGAGCAATTTACGTATAAGAGGAATTCCGGAATCAATCAAACCAGCCGACATGTCGGCCTATCTACAAGGCCTCTTCCAACATTTAATTGGTGATCAGCAAGCTCCGCCACTGGAAATCGAAAGAGCACATAGGTCTCTCCGGCTTCCTCCACCCCCAAATGCTCCCCCCAGAGACACTAACCTTAAATTTCTCAGATTCACTGACAGAGAAACCATCTGGCAGAAGGTCCTCACATGTTATTTCTTACCTGGACCATGACCTACAAATTTACCCAGACTTATGCCAAAGCACCATCCAGAAACGCAGAGAAGCTCGCTTCATCACATCCATCTTGCAAGATAAACACATCAAGTATCGGTGGGGATTCCCTTTCAGTTTAATTGTCCCCCATGATGGACAAACTCTTATCTACAAAGGAATCCAAGATCTGGACAAACTTTCTAAAGGTTTGGGAATACCACTGAAGCCACCAGGCCCTCCATCTTCCTCTCAAGACAGCTCTCAAGCCACAAGTCTTCAAACTCATCTGACCAGTCTACAGAAAACAGCCTGGAGCAAAGTACAACCATACAAAAAAAGAAAGGACAGAACCACTACCTCTCCTTCTTCATCTAGAGACTGATATGGACTAAGGACTATACATACCCTGCATAATTGGTGAGACCCAACCATCACAGTATAATGTTTAATAAGTTTTTTTACATGTAATGCATGCTGTGTTTTCCTTCTAGGTTTTCTACAGCTATTTGTTAATAGTTTAACTAGAACTCTGTTTGTTGTAAGACTTTGTCATGTAGCTTATGCAAAATTTTTGTTTGCACTATCTCCTTGAATAGGTTCACCTAATCTACCTTAAAGAACTGTAATTATAAATGTTTATATGCACTGTTCACGCTGTTATTATATATGATATCACTCATGTCCTAACTGTTGTAGTTGGTTTTCCACCATTCCCTAAATCCCATTATTCTCTTTTTTGGTTACTTTATGATTGTTATGATCCATATTATTCAGTTAACACAGTTGTTGTTTGCAGACGCATATCTCACATGCATTGTGCCTCAATATTATGCCACGACTTTTTCACTCCACATGGGTTTAAAACATATTCGGATACAGATACCACTACCCTTTTTCCTATTAACACACTCCCTCTTAGACATTAGACACCATGAGCAACACCACTCATATTAATAGGAGACTATCCCTCCTATCCATAAATGCTAAGGGCTTAAATAACCCACATAAGAGAAATATAGCAATTAGAGACATTAAGAGTAAAAACGGAGAATTAATCTTCATACAGGAATCTCATTTCTTAAAGGGACAAGAACCTAAAACTTTCTTTTACAAATTCGGCCCTTCATACTACTCTTCTAACAAAACAAAAACCAATGGAGTTGGGATCTTAATTAAAAGGGGAATACCTTTTCAATTGTTTGATTCCCATAGAGATACTGAGGGTAGATATATAATCCTAGTAGGGAAATTATACAATACAGTTACTACCCTGGTCTGTGCTTATGCCCCAAACACGGGTCAAGATAGCTTCATATCCTCTCTATCTAGGAAAATATTAGAAGTTGTTAAAGGGATGCTAATCATAGGAGGTGATCTGAATATAACGTTAGACCCCTACAGAGACAACTCAAACCACACTTCATCCACACCACACAAGACTATTTCACTAGTAAAACAACGCCTCAGAGACTTAGCTGTTCCTGACGTATGGAGAGTCCATCACCCTGACACAGACGACTTCACGTTTTTCTCTCACCCACACGCCCGCTTTTCCCGTATAGATTACTTTCTCACAGATGTCAACACATTATCAAAAATCACACACTCAGGTATTATCCCCTCGTCATGGTCAGACCACTCTGTGGTATCATGCACCATATCGTGGTCTTCGGCATTATCAGCAGCCTATCTCTGGAAACTGAATGATGAGCTCTTAGATTTACCACAATATAGCGAAAAGATACAAAATACCATGAAAGATTACTTTGAAACGAACATAGGTTCGGTCTCACTGTTTCAAAATACATGGGAAGCACATAAGGCAACAATACGGGGAAAACTCATTAATATTTCATCCCATTGCAGGAAACAACAGAGACAATTACTTCAAGACTCCTTATATAAACTAAGTGATATAGAAACCCAACTCAAAAAGAAACCTACGGACACACAGTTAATTGCAGAACTGCAGACTATAAAGCAGGCTACAGCCCACCTAATAGATAAGGAATGCAAAGGCCTAGCTTTTAAACTTAAACAATCCTACTATGAAGGAGACAATTAATGCAGCAAGCTCTTTGCCCGTAGACTAAAACGCAATTCTAATCGCAGGTATATTCTCTCGATAAAATCCAGAAATAAAACATATTATGATACGACAGCAATTGCTGAATCATTCCGCACTTACTACGAGCGGTTGTACAATCTATCCACAACATCCGAGGCCCCCCATTCAAATAACGCACACGATCCCTCAAATTATATAACACAGTTTCTTGATGACATACATTTCCCAGTAATAATAGAAGACCAACAAACCTTTCTCAAGAGCCCCATTTCTCTCCTCGAAATCAGGAAAACTATAAAAGACCTTCCTATTGGAAAAGCACCAGGCCCAGACGGCTACACAACCTATTACTATAAAAAATACATTGACATACTGGCCCCACATTTACTTACCCTCTTTAACTCCATAACGCCTAATAGCCCATTCTCCACACAAACACTGGAGGCATACATATCCCTCATACCTAAACCTGGCAAAAACCCTGAATTTGTAGAAAACTATAGACCAATCTCTCTTTTAAACACTGACCTTAAGATTTACGCCAAGATACTCGCAACCCGGTTAAACACTGTTCTACCACAGTTGATTGGAAATTATCAGGTTGGATTTGTACCCACCAGGGAAGCAAAGGACAACACGGTCAGGATCACTCAGCTAATAGAATACGCCACTCATAAAAATATCCCGTTCCTGGTTCTGTCAACTGACGCGGAAAAAGCTTTTGACCGCGTTGGTTGGCAGTTTCTGAAAGTAGTACTTCAGAAAATGGGCATAGAACAGGAATTCTCAGACCGTGTATTCGCCATGTATACTACTCCCACTGCTAGAGTCCAAGTAAATGGGTCCCTTTCAGCCCCTTTTAGCATTACCAATGGTACCAGGCAGGGCTGCCCCCTTTCCCCACTCTTATTTGCATGTGCAATAGAAGCCCTTGCGCAAAAGATCCGCAACCACCCACTCATAACAGGTATACAAGTACAAAACACACATCACAAAATTATGCTGTACGCTGACGATATCCTATTTTGCATAACAAACCCTGTGACTACTATTCCCCACATTATCAGCCAATTAGACGATTTCGGCAAAGCCTCTAACTTTCTAGTTAATAAAAGTAAATCGGAAATCATGAATATTAATGCCCCACAATCTGATATACACTTAGTCCAGCAGATTTGTCCGTTTCGCTGGCAACAAACCTCACGTAAATATTTGGGAGTCCATCTTACTCCCTTACCAGAACAGCTCTTTCTACTAAATCACAAACCTTTACTCAAGCAGATAATTTCCGATCTCTCCTCTTGGAAGAGAAAAAATACTTCATGGTTAGGAAGGATCAATATCATCAAAATGAATATTCTCCCGAGAATCCTTTATCTTTTTCAAACACTGCCCATTCCCCTTCCCAAAAGTTTCATGGAATCACTACAATCGAATATTTTGGACTTTATATGGTTTAATACCAGAGCGAGAATTAGCAAAAAAATTATGCTTCTCCCTGTAGAGATGGGAGGCCTGGGAGTTCCGGACTTCCATCGGTATAGACAAGCTACTTTCTTACAGCGTATCATAGATTGGCACTCAAACCATCATAACAAAGCCTGGGTCCAATTGGAACACGATCTTACTCGTAATAGACATTTAGGACAGTTATGTTGGACCCCAAAAGACAGGGTCAGGTATTTACAATTTTCCTCCCAGCCAACACTAGAAACGTTTAAAATTTGGGACAAGATCCTTACAGAATACCCTAATATTTCATCGAAATATTCGCCCTTAACACCATTAACTCATAACCATGAATTCCAACCCGGCCTGCTGATAACCCCTAAGCTATCAGGTATACCTACCCGATCCTTGCAAATCCATCATCTTGGAAATGAGCTCCACTCAACAAGTACAGACGAACTGATCTCTGCTGGTTTTCTTGTCTTTAAGGACTGGCTTTTTTATAGACAATGCCACTCATACATTACTTCCCATCCACAATCTAACAACATGACAAGAACTATGACACCATTTGAATCTCTTTGTGACAAACCCACTCCGACTAGACACGCACTCTCAATCATTCATGCACTCTTGTCACAACAGCCACAAGGATCCCTCCCCTATTACATCGATAGATGGAATTTAGAATTAGGGACAGACATCCCTCACGCAGAAGCTCTACAGATTTTTGATAACATTAAAAAAACTTCAGCCTCAAGCAGATTTGTAGAACTTAACTTAAAAATTATACAAAGATGGTACCTGACCCCAGAGAGATGCAAAAAGATATATAAACTTAAATCGGCACATTGCTGGAGATGCGGGTCCCTGGAATGTCACATGTCCCACATCTGGTGGCAATGTAACAAGCTAGCTCCCATTTGGTCCGACGTAGCCAGGGAATCCGGTAAAATATTGGGAATAGAATTGCCTCTCGATCCTTGCTTATGGCTTTTTAACAACATCCCAAATAAACTCCCCACCCCGTCTAAAAAATTGCTCCATATACTGAGCAATAGCTTTAAAATTCTGATTGCTAGGAAGTGGAAATCTGAGGAAGTACCGTCCCTTAGCCAATGGCACTTTGAGTGCCACCGTACAATATCTTTAGAAGAATACACCTACATGAAAAATAAAAATCTGGACCTATACGCACAAATGACCGTCATGTGGGAGTCATACATTCAAAATCACTCTTCATAAGCCCCAAACGTTGCTGACATAATGCTGGATTCATGTTGGAATGTAATGCATGCTAAAAGTTATTCTTTCTCTTGTTAAGTGTATTCAGTCCACGGGTCATCCATTACTTATGGGATTATATCTCCTTCCCAACAGGAAGTTGCAAGAGGATCACCCAAGCAGAGCTGCTATATAGCTCCTCCCCTCACATGTCATATCCAGTCATTCTCTTGCAACTCAACTAGATAGGTCGTTGTGAGAGGTCTGTGGTGTTTTTTATACTTAGTTTATTTCTTCAATCAAAAGTTTGTTATTTTAAATGGCACCGGAGTGTGCTGTTTGTTCTCAGGCAGTATTGGAAGAAGAATCTGCCTGCGTTTTCTATGATCTTAGCAGAAGTAACTAAGATCCACTGGCTGTTCTCGCACATTCTGAGGAGTGGGGTAACTTCAGAAAAGGGAATAGCATGCGGGGCCCCCCTGCAAACGAGGTATGTGCAGTAAATTATTTTTCTAAGGAATGGAATTGACTAAGAAAATACTGCTGATACCGATGTAATGTAAGTACAGCCTTAAATGCAGTAGTAGCGACTGGTATCAGGCTGATGAGTGTATGTGCACTGAAGTAATTTTCTAGGGAATGGAATTTGACTAAGAAAATACTGTTAATACTGAAGTAATGTATGAGCCTTAACTGCAGTAGAAGCGACTGGTAGCAGGCTTATTAATAACACTTCATAACCTTTAAAATGTATGTTCAAAACGTTTACTGGCATGTTAATCGTTTTTTGTGAGGTACTTGGTGATAAAACTTATTGGGGCATGATTTTTTCCACATGGCTAACGTTTATTTCTGCATAGAAACAGTTAACTGAGGTTTCCCACTGTTGTAATATGAGTGGGAGGGGCCTATTTTAGCGCTTTTTTGCGCAGTAAAAATTCAGTTACAGTCTTCCTACTTCTTCCTCCATGATCCAGGACGTCTCTAGAGAGCGCAGGGGTCTTCAAAATTCGTTTTGAGGGAGGTAATCAGTCACAGCAGACAGTGTGTTTGACTGTGATAAAAACGTTAATTGTTAAATTGATTATCCGTTTTTGGGTATTAAGGGGTTAATCATCCGTTTGCTGGTGGGTGCAATCCTTTGCTAACTTAATACATTTACTGTGAAAATTTGGTTGCTATAACTGATTTGGTTCATTGTTATTTCAACTGTGACAGCTTTTTGTGCTTCTTAAAGGCGCAGTAGCGTTTTTTATATTGCTTGTAAATTTATTTGAAAGTATTTTCCAAGCTTGCTAGTCTCATTGCTAGTCTGTTTAAACATGTCTGACACAGATGAATCTGTTTGTTCACTATGTTTGAAGGCCAATGTGGAGCCCCATAGAAATATGTGTACTAAATGCATTGATGTCACTTTAAATAAAAGTCAGTCTTTACATGTAAAGAAATTATCACTAGACAACGAGGGGGAAGTTATGCCGACTAACTCTCCTCACGTGTCAGTACCTTCGCCTTCCGCTCAGGAGGCGCGTGATATTGTGGCGCCAAGTACATCAGAGAGGCCCATACAAATCACTTTGCAAGACATGGCTACTGTTATGACAGAAGTATTATCTAAATTGCCAGAATTAAGAGGCAAGCGCGATAGCTCTGGGTTAAGGACAGAGCGCGCTGATGATGTGAGAGCCATGTCCGATACTGCGTCACAATTTGCAGAACATGAGGACGGAGAGCTTCATTCTGTGGGTGACGGATCTGATCCAGGGAGACTGGATTCAGAGATTTCTAATTTTAAATTTAAGCTTGAGAACCTCCGCGTATTGCTAGGGGAGGTATTAGCGGCTCTGAATGATTGTATAACGATTGCAATTCCAGAGAAATTATGTAGGCTTGATAGATACTATGCGGTACCGGTGTGTACTGACGTTTTTCCTATACCTAAAAGGCTTACAGAGATTATTAGCAAGGAGTGGGATAGACCCGGTGTGCCCTTTTCCCCTCCTCCTATATTTAGGAAAATGTTTCCAATAGACGCCACCACACGAGACTTATGGCAGACGGTCCCTAAGGTGTAGGGAGCAGTTTCTACTTTGGCTAAGCGTACCACTATCCCGGTGGAGGATAGTTGTGCTTTTTCGGATCCAATGGATAAAAAATTAGAAGGTTACCTTAAGAAAATGTTTGTTCAACAAGGTTTTATCTTACAACCCCTTGCGTGCATTGCGCCTGTCACTGCTGCTGCGGCATTCTGGTTTGAGTCTCTGGAAGAGGCCATTCGCACAGCTCCATTGGATGAGATTATGAACAAGCTTAAAGCACTTAAGCTAGCTAACGCATTTGTTTCTGATGCCGTTGTACATTTAACCAAACTAACGGCTAAGAACTCCGGATTCGCCATCCAAGCGCGCAGAGCGCTATGGCTTAAATCCTGGTCAGCTGATGTGACTTCTAAATCTAAATTGCTTAATATTCCTTTCAAGGGGCAGACCTTATTCGGGCCCGGCTTGAAAGAAATTATTGCTGACATTACTGGAGGTAAGGGTCATACTCTTCCTCAGGACAAGGCCAAATCAAAGGCCAAACAGTCTAATTTTCGTGCCTTTCGTAACTTCAAGGCAGGAGCAGCATCAACTTCCTCCGCTCCAAAACAGGAAGGAACTGTTGCTCGTTACAGACAGGGCTGGAAAGCTAACCAGTCCTGGAACAAGGGCAAGCAGGCCAGAAAACCTGCTTCTGCCCCTAAGACAGCATGAAGAGAGGGCCCCCTATCCGGAAACGGATCTAGTGGGGGGCAGACTATCTCTCTTCGCCTAGGCTTGGGCAAGAGATGTCCAGGATCCCTGGGCGTTGGAGATCATATCTCAGGGATATCTTCTGGACTTCAAAGCTTCTCCTCCACAAGGGAGATTTCATCTTTCAAGGTTATCAGCAAACCAAATAAAGAAAGAGGCGTTTCTACGCTGTGTACAAGACCTCTTATTAATGGGGGTGATCCACCCAGTTCCACGGACGGAACAAGGGCAAGGATTTTACTCAAATCTGTTTGTGGTCCCCAAGAAAGAGGGAACCTTCAGACCAATCTTGGACCTAAAAATCTTAAACAAATTCCTAAGAGTTCCATCATTCAAAATGGAAACTATTCGAACCATCCTACCCATGATCCAAGAGGGTCAATACATGACCACAGTGGACTTAAAGGATGCCTACCTTCACATACCGATTCACAAGGATCATTATCGGTACCTAAGATTTGCCTTTCTAGACAGGCATTACCAGTTTGTAGCTCTTCCCTTCGGGTTAGCTACGGCCCCGAGAATTTTTACAAAGGTTCTGGGCTCTCTTCTGGCGGTACTAAGACCGCGAGGCATAGCGGTGGCTCCGTACCTAGACGACATTCTGATACAAGCGTCAAGTTTTCAAATTGCCAAGTCTCATACAGAGATAGTTCTGGCATTTCTGAGGTCGCATGGGTGGAAGGTGAACGTGGAAAAGAGTTCTCTATTACCACTCACAAGGGTTCCCTTCCTAGGGACTCTTATAGATTCTATAGAGATGAAAATTTACCTGACGGAGTCCAGGTTATTAAAGCTTCAAAATGCTTGCCGTGTCCTTCATTCCATTCCACACCCGTCAGTAGCTCAGTGCATGGAAGTAATCGGCTTAATGGTAGCGGCAATGGACATAGTACCATTTGCGCGCCTGCATCTCAGACCGCTGCAATTGTGCATGCTAAGTCAGTGGAATGGGGATTACTCAGATTTGTCCCCTCTACTAAATCTGGATCAAGAGACCAGAGATTCTCTTCTATGGTGGCTTTCTCGGCTCCATCTGTCCAAGGGGATGACCTTTCGCAGGCCAGATTGGACGATTGTAACAACAGACGCCAGCCTTCTAGGTTGGGGCGCAGTCTGGAATTCCCTGAAGGCTCAGGGATCGTGGCCTCAGGAGGAGAAACTCCTCCCAATAAATATTCTGGAGTTAAGAGCAATATTCAATGCTCTTCTAGCTTGGCCTCAGTTAGCAACTCTGAGGTTCATCAGATTTCAGTCGGACAACATCACGACTGTGGCTTACATCAACCATCAAGGGGGAACCAGGAGTTCCCTAGCGATGTTGGAAGTCTCAAAGATAATTCGCTGGGCAGAGTCTCACTCTTGCCACCTGTCAGCGATCTATATCCCAGGCGTGGAGAACTGGGAGGCGGACTTTCTAAGTCGCCAGACTTTTCATCCGGGGGAGTGGGAACTTCATCCGGAGGTCTTCGCTCAACTGATTCATCGTTGGGGCAAACCAGATCTGGATCTCATGGCGTCTCACCAGAACGCCAAAATTCCTTGTTACGGATCCAGGTCCAGGGACCCGGGAGCGGCGCTGATAGATGCTCTAGCAGCCCCTTGGGTTTTCAACATGGCCTATGTGTTTCCACCATTTCCGCTACTTCCTCGTCTGATTGCCAAGATCAAACAGGAGAGAGCATCGGTGATTCTGATAGCGCCTGCGTGGCCACGCAGGACCTGGTATGCAGACCTAGTGGACATGTCGTCCTGTCCACCATGGTCTCTACCTCTGAGGCAGGACCTTCTAATTCAAGGTCCTTTCAACCATCAAAATCTAATTTCTCTGAGGCTGACTGCATGGATATTGAACGCTTGATTCTATCAAAGCGTGGCTTCTCGGAGTCGGTTATTGATACCTTAATACAGGCTAGGAAACCTGTTACCAGAAAAATTTACCATAAGATATGGCGTAAATATTTATATTGGTGCGAATCCAAGAGTTACTCATGGAGTAAGGTTAGGATTCCTAGGATATTGTCTTTTCTACAAGAGGGTTTAGAAAAGGGCTTATCTGCTAGTTCGTTAAAGGGACAGATTTCTGCTCTGTCTATTCTTTTACACAAACGTCTGGCAGACGTTCCAGACGTTCAGGCTTTTTGTCAGGCTTTGGCTAGGATTAAGCCTGTGTTTAAGACTGTTGCTCCGCCGTGGAGCTTAAACTTAGTTCTTAAAGTTCTTCAAGGTGTTCCGTTTGAACCCCTTCTTTCCATTGATATTAAGCTGTTATCTTGGAAAGTTCTGTTTTTGATGGCTATTTCCTCGGCTCGAAGAGTCTCTGAGTTATCTGCCTTACATTGTGATTCTCCTTATCTGATTTTCCATTCAGACAAGGTAGTTCTGCGTACTAAACCTGGGTTCTTACCTAAGGTAGTTTCTAACAGGAATATCAATCAAGAGATTGTTGTTCCATCATTGTGTCCTAATCCTTCTTCAAAGAAGGAAAGACTTTTGCATAATCTGGACGTAGTCCGTGCCCTGAAGTTCTATTTGCAGGCAACTAAAGATTTTCGTCAAACTTCTTCCCTGTTTGTTGTTTACTCTGGACAGAGGAGAGGTCAAAAAGCTTTGGCTGCCTCTCTCTCCTTTTGGCTTCGTAGCATAATACGTTTAGCCTATGAGACTGCTGGACAGCAGCCTCCTGAAAGAATTACAGCTCATTCCACTAGAGCTGTGGCTTCCACCTGGGCCTTTAAGAATGAGGCCTCTGTTGAACAGATTTGCAAGGCTGCAACTTGGTCTTCACTTCACACTTTTTCAAAATTTTACAAATTTAACACTTTTGCTTCTTCGGAGGCTGTTTTTGGGAGAAAGGTTCTACAGGCAGTGGTTCCTTCCGTTTAAAGTTCCTGCCTTGTCCCTCCCATCATCCGTGTACTTTAGCTTTGGTATTGGTATCCCATAAGTAATGGATGACCCGTGGACTGAATACACTTAACAAGAGAAACATAATTTATGCTTACCTGATAAATTTATTTCTCTTGTAGTGTATTCAGTCCACGGCCCGCCCTGTCTTTTAAGGCAGATCTAAATTTTAATTGAAACTCCAGTCACCACTGCACCCTATGGTTTCTCCTTTCTTGTCTTGTTTCGGTCGAATGACTGGATATGACATGTGAGGGGAGGAGCTATATAGCAGCTCTGCTTGGGTGATCCTCTTGCAACTTCCTGTTGGGAAGGAGATATAATCCCATAAGTAATGGATGACCCGTGGACTGAATACACTACAAGAGAAATAAATTTATCAGGTAAGCATAAATTATGTTTTTTCTGTATTTGACATTTAAATATCGTAACCATACTTGATTTTCTTTTTTGTGTCCCCCTCCCCCTTGTTTAATTTGTGCACAAATCTAAAATGTAATGCAGCATAATGCAATTTCATTAATGCACTTTATTTTCAATGTAATTATTTTGACTTCAATAAACTTTTGAAACTTTAAAAAAAAACCCAAAAAAACAAACAAACAGATCTAAATTAAATTTACAATTATTAACTAAATACCTATTTAAAACTAAATACATACTTACCTGTGAAATAAAACCTAAGCTAGCTACAATATACCTAATAGTTATATTGTAGCTAGCTTAGGTTTTATTTTTATTTCACAGGTAAGTTTGTATTTATTTTAACTAGGTAGACTAGTTAGTAAATAGTTATTAACTATTTAATAACTACTTAGTTAAAATAAATACACAATTACCTGTGAAATTAAACCTAAGCTACCTTACACTAAAACCTACCATTACAAAAAATAAAAAAAACTACCAACACAAAAAAACGAAATTATCCAAAAATATAAAAATTATTCCTATTCGAATACCCTTTAAAAACACCCCAAAATAAAAACCTAATCTAGAATAAACTACCAATGGGCCTTAAAAGTGCCTTTTGTAGGGCATTGCCCTAAAGATATCAGCTCTTTTTGTGACAAAAAAAATACAAATACCTACTAACATTACAAACCCCCACCCCCCCAAACCCACAAAATAAAACAACTATCTAAAAAACCTAAGCTACCCATTGCCCTGAAAAGGGCATTTGTATGGGCATTTAGCTCTTTTGCTGCCCAAACCCTAATCTAAAAATAAAACCCACCTAAAAACCCCATAAAAAAAACCTAACACTAACCCCCGACAATCCACTTACAGTTTTATCTGTTTTTTTGTGCCCCTAAATATTTTATAATCAACTTCCTTTTAATAGGAGATGATATCCCTCCTATATTCCATGATATTAGCTTTAGCTTATTCATTGGCCTTTAGAACCGGGAACCCCGAATACCTGAAAAGAAAAAAAAGGAAAAAAAAGGGGGGCAAAACCTATATAGAACCCATTCCTTATTAAGAAGATACCTATAGAGCAATAACAGCACTCATTTACTTGCATAGGTATATATGGTTATCTGAGAACCATCATCATTCTTCAACCAACATAAAATATCATTATTCAACCAGCATAAAATTAACACACACATTGTAGCAGAAGAAAGGCAAGCCACCTTTTCGACATGTAATTTATATCTGGACACCTTAACTTCTAAATATTTACTCCACACCATTCTTCTGACAGAAGGCCCGAACTTCCTCCACCTTGTAGTCAAGGCCATTTTAATGGCTAAGAGTTCAAGATTACCCACATCGTAATTCCTCTATGCTGGAGTAAAGCGTTTGGATAAAAAGGCTACAGGGTGCAACTTGGAGGTTGAAGGATCCCTTTGGGTTAAGACTGCTCCAGCTCCAATCTCGGAGGCGTCAACCTCTAAAGTGAACTGCAGGTCAGGATCAGGATGGCTGCCTTTTTCAGATGAGAGAAGGCATCCATAGTTTCAGGAGGCCAATTTTTGCAGTCCTTGTTCCGTTTAGTCAACTCAGTGAGTGGAGCAACTATCTGGGAAAAGTTCTTTATAAACTTGCGGTAATAATTGGAGAACCCTAAGAATCTCTGTAGTTCCTTTAATGAAGTGGGTTGAGACCATTCCAGAACTGCAGTGAGCTTAGAAGGATCCATGGCAAAATCTTCCTTTGAGATGACATAGCCAAGGAACTGGATCTAAACTTAATCAAACTCACATTTCTCCAGTTTGGCTACCAGAGAATTGTTTCTGAGGCTAAGAAGTACCTGTCTCACGTGTTCATGATACTCCTCAAGGGTGGAGGAGAAAATAAGGATATTATCCAGGTAGACGATGACAGTGCGATTGAGGAAGTCATGGAAGACATCGTTGAGAAATGTTTGAAAGACTGCAGGGGCATTACACAGCCCAAAAGGCATTACAAGTTATTCGCAATGCCCTGATCTCGTGTTGAAGGCAGTCTTCCATTCATGCCCTGGGAATATACGAATAAGATTGTACTCCCCATGTAGATCCAACTTAGTGAAGTAGCCAGCTTTTTGTAGCGAATCATAAAGTTGAGTGATTAAAGGAATAGGATAGTGATTCTTGATAGTGATGTTGTTTAGGGCTCTGTAGTCGATACAGGGTCTGAGCCCACCATCCTTCTTACTGACGAAAAAGAAGCCAGCCCCGGCAGGAGAAGAGGAAAGGCAAATAAAACCTTTAGCTAAGTTCTCTTTAATATATTCCTCCATGGCCTTGGTTTCAGCTTTGGAGAGTGGATAAGTCCTCCCTTTAGGAAGTGGTGCTCCAGGAAGGAGGTCAATTTTGCAGTCGAAAGGACGGTGGGGTGGCAGCACCTCAGCTGCTTTCTTTTCAAACACATTTGTAAAATCTGCGTATACTGAGGGAAGACTTGAAGGGGTCAGTAGACTGGCTATGGGGATGTGGTGCAGAGAAGTAACCTTAGCCAGGCAGGAGTGGAAGCAGGGAGTACCCCAGGAGGCCAACTGTCCCTCAGTCCAGTCGAATTGTGGGTTGTGTATACAAAGCCAAGGAAGACCAAGGATGACAGACTGTGCTGGGGAATGAATGACATCGAACTGCAACTGTTCGGTATGAAGGACTCCCACAGTCAGGGTTAGGGCTGCAGATTCGAAATGGGTTAATCCTGATCCAAGTGAAGTGCCATCCAGAGTAGTTATTTTGAGACATTGTTTTTTTCTGCAGAAGAGGCAACCCTGCCTGAATCATAAAACGGTGATCAAGAAAATTTCCAGCTGCCCCTGAATCAATAAAGGCTTGAGCGTGGACAAAATTCTGAAGGAAGGTAAGGGTAACAGGTACCAGGATCCGAGAGAAGTGAGGGGATTTAGTAGAGACCACGCTTAGAGGTACCCCAGTGTTATCCTCTAAGCATTGGCTTTTCCCGGCAAAATATCACAATTCTTTTGTTGGTGTGAGTTAGAACCAGAGTAGAAATACAGTCTCAATCTCCTTCTCTGTCCTTCAGATTCTGTGGGCTTGAGGGTGGAGAGATCCATGGGTTCCTCTACAGAGGTAACTGGAGGTGCTGAAGGAGAAGAGGATAGTCTAGAGACCGGAGGAGTAGGAGAAATTCTGTCTCTCTCAGCTTGTCTCTCCTAAAAGCGAGAATCTAGACTGATACAAAGTGTTATGAATTCATCCAGGCAAGAAGGAACGTCACGATAAGTAAGCTCGTCCTTGATGCGCTCATGCAAACCTCCTAAAGGCCGCCTTGAGAGCACTGCCATCCCAACTGTTCTCAAGTGCCAAGGTGTGAAACTCGATGGCGTATTGTGCCACAGATGTATTGCTTTGGCGGAGATCCAAGAGAGAGTACTCTGCAGCAGAAGCGCGGCCGGAGGTCCCAAATAAAGAAGATAAAGCAGAAATGAAAGCATCAGCATCGTTCAGAAGTTGAGCGCCTTGTCTTTCAATAAAGAAATTATAAAAGTTACCTTTGACTGATGAGACTGGAAAGTGCGAGGATCATTGCGAAAGTGCAGCCTGCACTGGTTGAAAAAAAACCTACAGTCGGTAGTACCATCATACTTGTCATGTAATGGTATCCGGGGTATACTTCCAGATGCAGGGGAAGAAGCTGCAGCACTAGCAGCAGGGACCGGCTGTGTAATAACAGGAGCAGCGTTCTTCTCTGCAACCAGTGAGGAGAGCATAGTGGTTATAGCCTCTAGTTTAGAATCCAAATTCTGCAAGTGCATGGTATGGGTTCCCAGCATCTATCCCTGAAGAGAGACTGCTCTTGCTACCTCATTTGGGTCCATGGCCCAAGTATAATGTAATGCTTGTGGGATATTCCTCTATCAGACCAAACTTGGCCAGTAGTCTTCTTATCCCGGCGTCAAGTGGAATGATAGGAAATATCCCAAAGCAGAGAGAGTTTGTAAAATCAGGTAAGCAGTACTCACAGTAGGCAGGGTAGTCCTTGGCGGCAACAGGAAGACAATCCAGCAGTATAGCAGTTAAGGGGTAAACTAATAGAAGGACAAGGAACAGGCAGGAGTCAGCAACAAAAGGAAATCCAGCAGTATAACAGTTCAGGGGTAAACCAATAGAAGGACCAGACAGGCAGAGTTCAGTAACAGTATAGCAATCCAGCAGTTCAGGGGTTAAGCAGGCAGAGTGGTCAAACAAGCAGAGTTCAGCAACAGTATAGCAATCCAGCAGTTCAGGGGTTAAGTAGGCAGAGTGGTCAGACAAGCAGAGTTCAGCAACAATTTAACAGTCCAGCATAAAGTAATACAACACCCAGGCGCACACAAAGCAACACCTATACTTGGGCAGTGAAGATAGTAAGTGAAAGACTTACATAGGCTCATGATTCGCGCCACAGGAGATCCAGACCGGCTTCAGAGGGGGAGAGAAGTGCGGCAATTATGTCATCCCCGCACGCTCACAGGAACCGCCACATCCCTGGCAACAGCCAGAGCAACAACCGCCGCGTCCCTGGCAACAGCCAGAGCGGTGCCGGGTGATAACTGGTCACTGGAAGTTCAACATGGCACCTCATGGCAAAGAACTCTCTGAGGATCTAAAAAAAAATAATTTTTGCTCTACATAAAGATAGCCTAGGCTATAAGAAGATTGCCAAGACCCTGAAACTAAGCTGCAGCATGGTGGGCAAGACCATGCAGTGGTTTCACAGGACAGGTTTCACTCAGAACAGGCCTCGTCATGGTCAACCAAAGAAGTTGAGTGCAAGTGCTCAGCGTCATATCCAGAGGTTGTCTTTGGGAAATAGACGTATGAGTGCTGCCAGCATTGCTGCAGAGGTTGAAGGGGTGGGGGATCAGCCTGTCAGTGCTCAGACCAAACGCCACACACTGGATCAAATTGGTCTGCATGTCTGTCGTCCCAGAAGGAAGCCTCTTCTAAAGATGATGCACAAGAAAGCCTGCAAACAGTTTGCTGAAGACAAGCAGACTGAGGACATGGATTACTGGAACCATGTCCTGTGGTCCGATGAGACCAAGATAAACTTATTTGGTTCAGATGGTGTCAAGTGTGTGTGGCGGCAACCAGGTGAGGAGTACAAAGACAAATGTGCCTACAGTAAAGCATGGTGGTTGGAGTGTCATGATCTGGGCTTGCATGAGTGCTACCGGCACTGGGGAGCTACAGTTCATTGAGGGAACCATGAATGCTAACATGTACTGTGACATACTGAAGCAGAACATAATCCCCTCCCTTTGGAGACTGGGCCACAGGGCAGCATTCTAACATGATATCGACCCCAAACACACCTCCAAGACGACCACTGCCTTGCTAAAGAAGCTGAGGGTAAAGGTGATGGACTGGCCAAGCATGTCTCCAGACCTAAACCCTATTGAGCATCTGTGGGGCATCCTCAAACGGAAGGTGGGGAAGTGCAAGGTTTCTAACATCCACCAGCTCCGTGATGTCATCATGGAGGAGTGGAAGAGGACTCCAGTGGCAACCTGTGACGCTCTGGTGAACTCCATGCCCAAGAGGGTTAAGGCAGTGCTGGAAAATAATGGTGGCCACACAAAATTGACACTTTGGCCCAATTTGGACATTTCCACTTGGGGTGTTCTTACTTTTGTTGCCAACGGTTTAGACATTAATGGCTGTGTGTTGAGTTATTTTGAGGGGACAGCAAGTTTACACTGTTATACAGGCTGTAGACTCACTATTTTACATTGTAGCAAAGTGTCATTTCTTCAGTGTTGTCACATGAAAAAATATAATAAAATATTTACAAAATTTTGAGGGGTGTACTTTTGTGAGATACTGTATCCCTATGGAACCTAGTATATAGTTGGTCGCATGCACCAAGTATGGCATATCTGCCGCATTACATTTGTAGTTCCTGGCAATTGTGCACAGTAATGTGTGGGCACAAGTTGAGGTGTGAACTTAAAAGAAAAGTTAATGGTTCAGTTGCCACCTAGACAATGGCGTAAATTTAAAGGGACACTGAACCCAATTTTTTTTCTTTTGTGATTCAGATAGAGCATGCAATTTTAAGCAACTTTCTAATTTACTCCTATTATAAACATTTTTTTGTTCTCTTGCTATCTTTATTTGAAAAAGAAACTCCAGAACCCTGGACAGAACTTGTTTATTTGTGGATGAATGTATCCACCAATCAGCAAGAGCAACCCAGGTTGTTCACCAAAAATGGGCCGGCATCTAAACTAACATTCTTGCTTTTAAAAGAAAGATACCAAGAGAATGAAGAACATTTGCTAATAGGAGTAAATTAGAAAGCTGCTTAAAATTGCATGCTCTATCTGAATCACAAAAGAAAACATTTGGGTTCAGTGTCCCTTTAAGAGATTATGAAATGAATACCTTGCTGAAAAAACTTGCCTCAACTTCATAGCATCCAATGGCTTCACCTTCTATAAAATAATCCACTCTAAGATATGTACAAAAGAAAACTTTATAGAAATAAAAGAAAAAGAAGAACCAAAGCAACCTTGTCAGCTTTGAAATAAGTAGACACGACCACAAGACAATATAATTCACAATCGCGTTGATTTAAATTCAGCATGCTGAGTGGAGGATTAGTTGAAAAATCCGGTCCACCCTTCAAACCCACCCACCAGGACATCTCAGAATGCCCTCCGTCAGCTCCATCTTCATGTCTGTGAAATGGCTAAAGCAGATTTTGTTCTATCCGGCAAGACCACTTTTCCGTAACAAAACAGATGTGCAAATATTTTGCTATTACACCCATTTTTAATACCCATTTTACAAACATTTCCTAAGTGTTAAGGTTGTAATTATTGTGTTTGCGGGTTAAAAGTGGTTCTAATTTGCCAAACATTCTTGAAAAACTGCTGCCATATAGTGCTCTAGACAGGTGCATTTTCCGGAGCTTTCGTCACTGCTTTTCAACAAAAGATACCAAAAGAAGGAAGAACATTTGATATTAGAAGTAAATTAGAAAGTTGTTTAAAGTTGCATGTTCTATCTGAATTGTGAAATAAAGATTTGTGGTTTCATGTCTCTTTAAGAAAGTTTGATACTTTTGTTGACACGTATACGTTTACCATAAAGGGCAGTGCTCTGCGACGTGCGTTTAAACTGTCAGCTGCAGACAAACTGGCTCTACAGCTGCCTTATCTATTTCACTTTTGTTTTTATCTAATTACCAGTAAAAGTTGCATTTGTTACTTTACTTTCTTTTTAGTGTTGGGTGCATTGTTTTCTTGTTCTTTTGTGATTCAGAGAATATGTTTTTTTTAAAGTTTCCAATTTACTTTTATTATCAAATTTGCTTCTTTCCCATGATATTCTTTGTTACTACATGGCAGGAAATTGTGCTGCCATCTAGCGCCCTTGCAAATGGATAATATTCTTGCAAAATTGCTGCCATATAGTGGTCCAGATGCCTACCTAGGTATCTCTTCAACACAGAATATCATGGAAATGAAGCACATTTTATAAAAGAAGTAAATTGGAAACTTTTTAAAAATGGCCTGGCTCCCAAGCATTACGTCCCTGCTTTTAAACAAAAGAACGAAAACAAAACTGATAATAAAAGTAAACTAGAAAGTTGTTTAAAATTGCATCCTCTATCAGAATCATGAAAGAAAAATGTGGGGTTTCATTTACCTTTAAAGTGATTGTAAAGATTACAGGGGCACTTTCATTGATTACATTTTGTTAAATATTTACCATTTAGTGATGTAAACATTGTGCTTTTCCTTCGGCCGCATCTCATACTTTATTTAGCCGAGTGATGACGATTCCGGCTTCATCCAAAATGTGGGGTTTCATATACCTTTAAAGTGATTGTAAAGATTATTCATTTGCTGGCCAGTATATAAAATTATTATTAAAGTGAATGTAAATTTTGATGCTAAAGTGCCCGGTTTTTAAAAAATTCAATTAAAAACAGGGGCACTTTAATTCATCAAAATTTACATTTCACTCGTGTTGTGAAAAAAAACTTACCTTTTAATCTTGACAGCCGCTCCAGCTTCATCCGCCCGTCGCAAAGCCTCTTCCTGGGTCTTAAATGAGGAATCCGGCTTCCTCCAATCACAGCATTGAATCAGACACTGATTCCCCGGGGGGGGGAAGCCGTGATTGGAGGATGACCAATCCATCATTTTTGACATCAGAAATGGCTTGCGACGACCAGGGGAAGCTGGAGTGGCTGTCAAGTTTAAAAGGTAAGTATTTTTCACAACACCAGTGAAATGTAAATTTTGATGAATTAAAGTGCCCCTGTTTTTAATCAAATTTTTAAAAACTGGGCACTTTAGCATCAAAATTTACATTCACTTTAAAAACAGGAGAAGTCATTAATTACGTTTTGGCCCACAAGCTTCTGAGAGTAGTAGTGGAGGCTGGCTTGTGAGAATGTTGCTGACTATTTAAAGCCTTGTACAGCCACATTTTCAAAGACGAAAGCTAGAGCACATGCAGTAGGGTTGGTGTTTTAGTCAATTATATGTTCAATATTTACTATTTAGTGATAGTTAACATTGTGCTGTTTCTCCGGCAGCATCGCATACTTTATTCAGCTAAGCGATGACGAATCCGGCTTCATCCAATCGTTGTCTGCCCCACTTGGCATTCAGCTTGTGGATTTTTCAACCACCGAAACATATAGCTGTTCAGGAAAAATGCCATAAAGGTCAATATTGAGCTCAATGGTTAAAATAAATAAAGGAAAACCAAACACCTTGGTATTTTTTAGCAGTTACTGAATGATATACTAATGAATGTTAGCCCTTCTTATGGGGTGTTATTAATTATATATAGCCATGCAGTAGAAAACACTGTAGCTGACTATTGTATTATCCATCTGTATTACTAGCAGGAGGCAGCATTAGGTAGAATCATTTTAGTTTTTAATTTTATGTGTGGATCCAATTCCAGATTCTATGGGGGTTTGCTGGATAAAAAAAATAAATGTATATGTTTGATATAGTGCAACCACAATATTAGAAGTAATCCCATTCAAAAAGGTGTGAACGATTGTAGCAGCTGAATAACTACAATGATAAAAAGTTGTCTTCTTTTAAAAATGCGATTTACATAGTGCAATGTTTGTTTTTTTCTAAAATGCAGTATTGTAAAGTAAAAAACTTGCAGCTACTGGGGTTGATTTATCAAGCCCCGTATGCATCTTAATGCATCTGTTTCCGCGCGAGCCTTTAGGCTTGCCGGAAACAGGAGTTAAGAAGCAGTCCTAAGACCACTGCTCCTTAACTCGTCCGCCACCTCTGAGACAGCAGACAGCAATCAGCCCAATTGGATACGATCGGGTTGATTGACACCCCCTGCTAGCAGCCGTTCGGCCGCAAATCTACAGGGGTGGCATTGCACAAGCATTTCACAAGGAATGCTTGTGCAATGATAAATGCCGAGATGTGTGGCGGACATTGTTAAATCGTCCCCACTGTCTTCAATGGGAAGACTTCATTTGTGTCATACAAGCCACTGCTGTGGTGTTTGAATGCTGGTGCACGGGGCAGTCAAAGCATATGTGCATATGGGGCTGAAAAACAGTAATAACTTTAACTAAAAGCAATTTGGCTAATAGAAGTATACGGCACAAATGATTTCATTTAAAATGTAAATGCACCCATGAAGATTTCACTTTTTACTTTTCCATCCCTTTAAAAATGTCTTCAGAGTGCAGTATATGTTTAAAAAAATACAAACCCCCAAGCTAATTTTACTAAAAATAAAAAATGTAAAATTACATAAAAAAATAAACAGTTATCCAAAATATTTTTTTTAACCAAAACTAATACCCCAAAAAAATAAAAAATCCCCCCCAAAATAAAAACACCCCTAATTTAATACTAAACTACCAATAGCCCTTAAAAGAGCCTTTTGTTGGGAATTGCCCTAAGTTAAACAGCTCTTTTACTTTACAAAATTACCAATTACCCCTTAACAGTAAAACCCCCCACCCAACCAACCCCGCCAAAATAAAAAAACCTTACACTAAAAAAACCTAAACTACCCATTGCCCCTTAAAAGGTCAATCAGCTCTTTTACAGCCCATTAAATCCCTAATCTTAAAAAAAATAATCCTAAAACTAAGCCCTAAATAGGTAGTCAGCGTTCCTGAAGTCCGGTGGTGAAGGTCTTCTTCCAGGCGGCTCCATCATCTATCTTTATCATGTGCGAAGGCGGGCGTTGAGCGGAGGTGCAGAACGGTCTTCCCTGATGTGTGGATCCGGAGCCGCGGTCCTCAGCCGCGGTTCTCAGCGGTGGTCCTCAGTGGCAGTCTTCAGCGGCAACGAGGCCCCTCTTCATCCAAAAGTTTTGAATTCAGCCAATAGGATTAGAGCTACTGAAATCCTAATGGCTGTTCAAATCAGCCAATAAGATTTCAGTAGCTCTCATCCTATTGGCTGATTTAAAAATTTCAGCCAATAGGAATGCAAGGTACCCCAATAAATATGGGTACCTTGTATTCAATCTTCAGTGTGCGATGGACGATTGCATAAAGAGTAGCCTCCACACTGCTGAGGACCGCCGCTGAGGGTCCATGCATCAGGAAAGCCAGCTCCGCACCTCCGCTCCGCGCCGCCTTCACTCCGGATGAAGATAGAAGACGATGGAGCTGCCTGGAAGTAGACCTTCTCCACCGGACTTCAGAAACGGTGAGTACCTATTTGGGGCTTAGGACTTTTATTTTTTATTTTTTTATTTTATGATTAGGGATTTTATTTGGCTGTAAAAGAGCTGAAAGCCCTTTTAAGGGCAATGCACATACAAATGTAATGGGTAGTTAAGGTTTTTTTAGTTTTAGGTTTTTTATTTTAGTGGGTTTGGTGGGTTAGGGTTTTACTGTTAAGGGGGACTTAGTATTTATTTAATGTAAAAGAGCTGTTTAACTTAGGGCAATCCAACATAAATAATGCAAACCGGGAAGTCAGTTTCATTAAAATCCAATACGTTTATTTCCTTAGCATTTAAAATCTCTAAACAGTGTTTCCATACTCCACACTGATCGCAATAACATCCGGATTGTGCCGGCAGCATCACAGGCCAACTGACGCGTTTCGGCCAATGGCCTTAGTCGTAGCTGTATGACCTACCTATCTGGATTAAAATTTAAATGACATGAATGTCTCTGTGATAGGTTAAAAAATTAAATGATGCTGTCGGCCCAGCCCCTTTTAATGTCATCATTATTCATAGAGTTATCAACTTAATGCCATACAAAAGGCCCTTTTAAGGGCTATTGGTAGTTTAGTTTAGATTAGGGGGTGTTTTTATTTTGGGGGGGCTTTTTTATTTTTATAGCAATTAGGTTTAATTTTTTTTATTTTTGATAATTTTGTTTATTTTTTTCTGTAATGTTAGACTTTTTTATTTTTTCTAATGTTAGATTCATTTTTTTATAATTTAATGTTTTTTTTATTTTAAGTGTAATTTAGTAGTAATTTGGGGTTAATTTAGGGGGTGTTAGGTTAGGGGGCTTAGTAATTAAATTAGTTTTTTGCTTTGTGGGGGTTGGCGGTTTAGGAGTTAATAGGTTAATTAGGTTTATTGCGATGTGGGGGTTTGTCGGTTCAGGGGTTAATATTATAATGACTTATTTGGCGTTGTAGGGTATGGCGGTTTGGGGGTTAATATTGTAATTTATTTAGTTGGCATTGTGGGGTTTGGCGGTTTAAAGGTTAGGTAGTTTCTGTTGTGGGAGTTTAGCTATTTAAAGGGTTAGTTTTTTTTGTTAATACTTAGTACGGGCAGTTATGTTTATTTTTTTTTTAATACTTTGTGTGGGAGGTTAGTTTTTATTTTAATACTTCGTGCGGGGGGAGGTTTAGAGAGCTGTTTGGGGGGATAAGAGAGGTTGGGGGGATCCTACACTGCAGAAAATAAACAATAAATTAAAAAAAGCCTTATTTTCATACTGGCAGACTTTCTGCCAGTGCTTAAGATGGGGGTGACCATTGGGGGGTGGGGGAGGGAAGAGAGCTGTTAGAGAGGGGTCAGGGAGGGATCAGGTTGTGGGGGAAGTGTCAGGTGGGAGGGTAATTTATACACTAAAGATAAAATTAACCTTACATGCTACCTAATTAACCGCTTCACTGCTGGAAATAATAAAAATGTGGCGCACAGCTGCAATTAGCAGCCTTCTAATTACCAAAAAGCAATGCCAAAGCCATATATGTCTGCTATTTTTGAACAAAGGGGATCCCAGATAAGCATTTACAACCATTTGTGCCATGATTGCACAAGCTGTTTGTAAATAATTTCAGTGAGAAACCTAAGGGCCTAGATTTAGAGTTTGGCGGTAGCCGTCAAAACCAGCATTAGAGGCTCCTAACGCTGGTTTTAGGCTACCGCCGGTATTTGGAGTCAGTCAGGAAAGGGTCTAACGCTCACTTTTCAGCCGCGACTTTTCCATACCGCAGATCCCCTTACGTCAATTGCGTATCCTATCTTTTCAATGGGATCTTTCTAACTCCGGTATTTAGAGTCATGGCTGAAGTGAGCGTTAGAAATCTAACGACAAAACTCCAGCCGCAGAAAAAAGTCAGTAGTTAAGAGCTTTCTGGGCTAACGCCGATAAAGCTCTTAACTACTGTGCTCTAAAGTACACTAACACCCATAAACTACCTATGCACCCCTAAACCGAGGTCCCCCCACATCGCCACCACTCTATTACATTTTTTAACCCCTAATCTGCCGACCGCCACCTACGTTATACTTATGTACCCCTAATCTGCTGCCCCTAACACAGCCGACCCCTATATTATATTTATTAACCCCTAACCTGCCCCCCACAACGTCGCCGCCAGCTACCTACAATAATTAACCCCTAATCTGCCGACCACAAAGCGCCGCCAGCTACATTATAGCTATGTACCCCTAATCTGCTGCCCCTAACACCGCCGACCCCTATATTATATTTATTAACCCCTAATCTGCCCCCCTCAACGTCGCCTCCACCTGCCTACACTTATTAACCCCTAATCCGCCTCACTCCCGTGAGTAAGAGAGAAGAAACCTGTGCCCTCCTGGTAGGGCGTGACGGGTCACCGATTCCGGAAGTAGAGAGGTGGCTGACCGTGGAGCGAGTCCTGGTCGCGGAGGGATCCGTGATTTCTACTCTGTCCATGCTTGTCGGCTGCTGGAGCTGAACCGAATACACAATAATAGCATCTGTCGATTACAGCCTGCTCCAGAACTCTTAAAGATATAGAGGCTCAAGACAAGGGACTTTGAAAGCCTGAGTTGCAAACCGGAATAGGGTCGAGGTATCGTATAACAACTTTTGCTTTGTATGTGTTACAGGCGATCCCCAACTACACTGGTATGTGTCCTTTTTATATGCTGGGACTGTTCTTTTTTTTTTTTTTTGGATGTAACTGAGAGACACTATCCTGGTTCTCTTGTACAATTTGTCCAAAGTCTGTCTCCCTACTAAGGAGAAGGGAAAAAAAAAAAAGAAGAAAAAATTTGTGAAAAGCAAGAAAGATAGGACAAGGAAGGGTCTGTGTGTCTAACGTCGATAACAACTCTGCATAAGGGACCTTCTCTGTCTCTCTTAATTCAAAGACAGGTGGAATATAGATATATGTTATTATTTTCTTGTTTTTTTTTCTTTTTTTTCCCTAAATACTAAGAAAATCTGGAACTGGACTACAGCTTGGCTGGATAGCTGGTCTAAGGACAGTATTGTTCTATTGTTGTAGTTATAAGATCCCACCAGAAAAGGAGCAGAGGGAAAGGGAGTGAGGTGGGGAAGAGAAAAAAGGGAGGGGGAAAAAGAAAAAAAAAAAAAAAAAAAGAGTTGGGATAAAACAGTTGTTTGACATGCTAAATGTATTTTCATCCAATGTTATGTTTATGGGTTGTATATTAATATCAGTAACTATCTAACCTTGTGTTCACTGCTATAATTCAGATTTACCCCAGGATCATTATTTATTGAGCAGGCTCCTCTTGCACTGTTAAAGCCTGATACAGGCTGTACACTAATTTATTTTTTTTTGTATATATATAAATCTCCCAAAAATATTCACGGGGAGACATATTCCAAACATAACTTTAAATAGTTAAAGGGTCTTTCATTGTTTTTCCTTTTTCGAAACACCTAAACTATGTAAGCACAATAGTTATAGGATTTTCTTATACCCTGTAACAAATACTTGAGTACTTTTCACAATTGATAGATGTGATCCACACGCCCACAATATATATTGTTATTAGATAAGAATTTTTTTTTTTCTTTTTTTTTTTTTTCTTTTTGTTTTTTCACCACTTTTTCTTGTTTGTTTATTTTGGCACATTTACTGATTTTGCATGTCTTTAGATAGATATTTTTCACAACAACTTTCTAAAATGCCTGCCAAAGCTAAAGAAAAAAAAAGTAATAAGGGGGCTGATATAAGTGCGGATTCCAGTGAAATATTGACTATATCAAATGATAATCAGTCATTATTAGTACAAATTAATACTCTTTTTTCAACACAATTTGATATAATTAAAAAAGAGTTAAGTGGAATCTCTAGTGAACTCAACACTCTTAATCAGGAAGTTAAACAATTCGCCACTAGGATGGCGGAAGCAGAGGATAGAATAGCTTCTTTAGAAGATATGGTTAACCAACAAGAAAATACCCTCTCTAAGCAACAGTCCATAATCCAAAGCATGGAAGCTCGCCTGGAGGATCAAGAAGATCGCTCCAGACGTAATAACATAAGAATTGTAGGTATCCCCGAATCAGCTGAATATGATAACTTGATTGAATTTACCTCCCAAACATTACCCCAGGCTTTAGGGTTTCCCCCGCAAGCCCTACCCTTGTCCGTGGAAAGAGCACATAGGTTAGGACCAAAAAGAACTGTTGCTAATGGCCTAGCTAGAAACAGGACATGTATATTTAAATTACTTAAGTATCAGGATAAAGTTGAAATATTGAGGCTTTACAGGAAATTTGATACTTTTACCATAAATGATAAAAAAATCATGTTATTTCAAGATTTTTCTAACGAAACAGTCCAAAAAAGGAAAGCTATGTCCCCTATCTGCACGGTTATGATAAATAAGGGTATAAAAGCTCGTTTAATCTACCCCGCTAAAATTATAGTAGATGACAATGGTAACAAGATTACGTTTAGTGAACCTTCTAAAGCAAGAGAATACAGTGATTCTAAATGATAATCAAGGGAGATAGGTACTCTCACATTAGAGTATTTATTTTTCAGGAATGTGTGTGAGTGTTGTGAATGTGAAGATCCGGATTTTAATTTTTTATTATTGGGTTTTTTTTTTGTTTTTTTGTTGTTGTTTTGTTTTGTTTTGTTTTGTTTTTACTCCTCTCTCAGGGCTTTGTCTTTTTGGAGAATATTTGCAAGGTGGACTGAAATATTCACTGAAGGTGATTGTGTATATGGATCTCTTTATTATATTGGTATTTGTAAGGGTCCATGTATAGATTAGGGATCATTGTACTATGTTTTTGGGTAAGAGCTGGATTGTTAGAAATTGGATCTGGTAATAGGAAACACTAGGAAAGACAGAGATAGGTGGGATCGTAATCATTTTATAATCTGGTATATTAGTGTATCATGATAGAAGAATTAGGGAATCTTACGATTCTGTCTTGGAATGTGGGGGGTATCACTAATCCAATAAAACGTAAGATGATAATTAAAAAACTAGGTGCGTTGGAACCAAGTGTAGCATTTATACAGGAAACTTATTTAAAAGATATAGAAATTCCCAAACTGAGGTGCAATTGGATAGGTGAGGTTCTTGCCACTCCATGTAGTGGCAGGAAATTAGGGGTTGCAATACTGTTTAATAAAAACCTATCATATCAGATTACACAGATGGAAATAGATCAGGGGGCTAGGTATATCCTGCTACAAGTGCGGATAGAGGGGAGAAGATTTGTCTTTTGCAACATTTATGCGCCGAATAATTTTTCTAAGGATTTTTGGGAAAAGTTAAAGAGTAAGCTACTGCCTTTCATATCAGATAACCTCGTGATAGGTGGTGATTTTAATCTCTCGTTTTGCCCTGAATTAGATAGATTTAAAAAAAAAAACATAGCAGTATATAACAGTCAAGCTAAATACATGGGAAAATTTTGCCACCAGTTGAAATTAACCGATGTATGGAGACTCCAAAATCCAGATCTGCGTGTATTTACTTGCGAATCTAAAAAGTACAGAACATTTTCAAGAATAGATTATTTATTAGTTACGGAAACCCTCTCTTTACAGAAGGTCAAGGCCACAATAGGCGATATAGCGATATCCGACCATGCGATTGTGTCACTATCATTTCAATCTTTTGAGAATCAGGCGAAAAGAAATCTAACCATTATATTCCCACGATATATGCATAAGAATATTAGATTTAATCTCTGGTTAAAACAGAAATGGAAAGATTATTGCACATTCAATATAGCATATTTTCAGAAAATTGAGACGTTTTGGGAAGCCTCTAAGGCGTATCTAAGGGGAGAAATTAAGGCTTATATGTGTAAAAGAAACCGCAAAGACAAAAGGAGAGAAATCCAACTCGCTAAACAGGTCAAGAATAGTTATCAGAAATATATTAGAGAGCCAAATTCTGTGTTGTGGGAAAAGTATTCTAGTGCTAGACAGGAACGGGATGTTTTCTTTAGACAAAAATCCTTAGAAGAGGAGAAAAAATTAAATCTTCGATTCAAGGGACATTTTGGTTATTCAGCTAAATTTTTAGCTAAATTAGTCAAAGGGAGAAAGAAAAAAAACTATATTTTAGCAATTAGGGATCAGGACAACAGACATACAGAAATATCTGATATCAATAAAACGTTGTTTGTGTATTATCAAAAACTATACACGCAGAGTACTAATCATATGCAGAACCAGGATAAATTTTGGTCTCAAATAAAAATCCCGAGAGTCTCACAAGATCTATTGGAAAGGCTTAATGCCCCCATTTCAGAAAACGAGATAGCAGAAGCAATTGATAAGGCCAAATTGAATAAAGCTGCAGGGCCGGACTGCCTGCCTGCAGAGTTTTATAAAATACTCGCAGAAGAAATTAAACCCACCCTAGGAAAACTGTTTAATAATTACTATAGAAATGGGAAGATACCTTCAGAATATTTTGCGGCCGCTAACATTTCCCTGATTCTTAAAAAAGGAAAAGACCCCGAGGATCCAGGGTCTTACAGACCAATCTCCGTACTTAATGCGGACTATAAGATTTTATCCTCTATTTTAGCAGCCAGATTAATGCTATGTCTCAATGAAGTGATACATCCAGATCAATCAGGGTTTATGGCCTCTAGAAATGTTTCTAAAAATATACGGAAACTGACAACCCTAATAGATTATATATGGAATACTCGCCAAAACTCAGATAGACATTTCTTATACGATTGCGCACTTTTAACCCTCGACGCGGTAAAAGCGTTTGATTCTATAGAATGGGAATATCTATTTCAGACTCTCGAAAAATTTGGGTTTAAAAATGAGTTTGTTCGGTTTACCCGTAATATCTGTCAGTGTCCAATATCTTATCTCCTAATCAATAATAATCTCACCTCAGGGATAAAACTGAAAAAAGGTACTAGACAAGGGTGTCCCTTGTCTCCTCTCCTGTTTAACCTTGCATTAGAACCTCTCGCCATAAGGCTACGGAATATATTAGAAGGTATTTCTATTGGGCAGACTGTTCTTAAAACTTTACTATATGCGGATGATTTACTAATCTTCCTCCATAACACACCTAGGGCTATCCCGACGGTGATAGATTGCCTTAATCTTTTTAGTTCATTCTCCGGGTATAAAGTGAATTATAGTAAAAGTGAAATAATGTGGTTATATAAAACAAGTAATGCTCTAGATAATCTGGAATTCAAAGAGGTGGATGCTCTTAAATATCTGGGAATATATCTTCATAGAAATCCTGCAAGGTGGTATGGTCTTAATTTCGTTCCGTTATTTCAAAAAATCTATGCGGACTTGAAACTTTGGGCTGCACTTCCTCTATCTCTGACTGCGAGAGTGAACCTTATTAAGACTATAATCTTTCCCCGGCTTCTATTTCTTCTACAAAATCTGCCTTTGATACTATATAAAGCAGATATACGTAAGTTAAATTCGAGTTTCTCACAATTTATATGGTATAATAAGAAAAAAGCACGAATCGCATTGGAAAAACTGATGCAACCTCGTAAAGAAGTCGGGCTAGCTTTACCTAATATAGCGCTCTATAATCTTGCAGCCTTGGGCAAAATTGCGCTTGATTGGCTCATAGAAACAAGCTGGTTTGCAACATTAGAATTGGAAAATACTTTAGTCTTCCCTTTTTCTCTCAAAGCTCTACTACATATTCATCCAAAAGAAACACCGCATAAGGTCAAAAGTCTAATATCAATAAATAACGTAGTTCTAGCCTGGCAAAAAATATGCTCCCTTATAGGTCTTGATTACACCTTTTCGGACTACTTACCTTTAATAGGCAACCCCGAATTCCCTCCAGGAAACAACCAGCAGGTATTTAGAGATTGGTTCAATAAAGATCTTAAGTTAGTTTCGCAATTTTTTACGGAAGATCGACAAATAATCCCTTTTGATATTTTGAAAGCTCGATTTGACCTATCAAGTAATAATTTTTACCCCTATTTGCAAGTGCACAATTTTATATCTTCTAGGAGATGGAATCGTGGTGAGGCAATCGCATGGACGGAGTTTAAAGCAATTATGATCGTTGCTCATATTAAGCCCCCCTCTATTTCATTATTATATAGTATCATGCTTGCCAAACAAAGTGATTCTCTAATGGAGAAATTATGTATAAAATGGATATCTAAGATTCCAAACATAAATCATGCTACATTGAAAGAGAGTTGTGAATCACTAAGCAAATGCCGTATTCCAACTAGCTGGAGAGAAGGCCATGTGAAATTACTTAATAATTATTACTGCACACCTTGGAAAATGGCTAAAATGTTTACGGGCCAAGACTTCTTTTGCCCGCGATGTGTCCTTATGAATGCGGATATTTTACATATGTTCTGGCACTGCCCTAGAGTTCAACAATTTTGGAAGAAAGTGATTTTTTGGATTAATAGAACGTACTCAACAAACATACAATTCAAAGTTGAGGATATATTTTTGCTAATTCGATCTAGTCAAAAGACAGTCCCATCAAGTAAAATTATAAATACAATCATTATACTTGTGAGACAACTTATATTAAGTAACTGGAAAGCCAAAAAGATGCCAGGGTTCTCATTTTTTATCAAAGAAATCCAGTTGCAAATTATCTTTGAATCTTTCCATCTTTGGGACGCAAGCGAAAAAGAATGTAAAAGATTTTTACTGGGATGGTTACCTATAATTAAAATGTATCCAGAAGACGTGCAAAAGTCAATTCTATCTCCTTTCTTAAGTAGTGATTGTTTTTCTGATCTGGTATTATTGGGAGATTTCCCGGCAGAGTGGGTTGTGAATTATAGGTAGAATAAGTGAAAGGGTTGGAGAGGCCAGGGTAGGAACCAGAGTCGGTAGACAGTTGACACGTCAGGAGATCTACAGTGGAAGGAAGAGGGGCAGACTAAAATCATAATTTGAGAGGGATATGAGTTTTTTTTTTTTTTTGTTTGTTTTTTTTGTGTGGATGTTGTATGATTGTGTTGTTTGTTTTCAAGTCTATGATAAAATGAACCGCCAGAGATAGAAGAATCGATTGTTTTTGCATGATACATATACGCAAAAGAAACAAAAGAGTTTTATTTTTGATTATGTTATTCTGACATCTCCATATATTGTGAATGATGTAATTCAATCATATTTTTCTTTTTATGCTTATCTGCACCCTGCGTGGTGCAGTTTCATGTTCAAATGTATTGGATTTTGCTTATTCCTTCGCTCACTGGCACAAATAAAAAAGAATGTTGAAAAAAAAAAAAAATACTTAGTACGGGCAGTTATGTTTATTTTTTTTTTAATACTTTGTGTGGGAGGTTAGTTTTTATTTTAATACTTCGTGTGGGGGGAGGTTTAGAGAGCTGTTTGGGGGGATAAGAGAGGTTGGGGGGATCCTACACTGCAGAAAATAAACAATAAATTAAAAAAAGCCTTATTTTCATACTGGCATACTAAAGATAAAATTAACCTTACATGCTACCTAATTAACCGCTTCACTGCTGGAAATAATAAAAATGTGGCGCACAGCTGCAATTAGCAGCCTTCTAATTACCAAAAAGCAATGCCAAAGCCATATATGTCTGCTATTTTTGAACAAAGGGGATCCCAGATAAGCATTTACAACCATTTGTGCCATGATTGCACAAGCTGTTTGTAAATAATTTCAGTGAGAAACCTAAGGGCCTAGATTTAGAGTTTGGCGGTAGCCGTCAAAACCAGCATTAGAGGCTCCTAACGCTGGTTTTAGGCTACCGCCGGTATTTGGAGTCAGTCAGGAAAGGGTCTAACGCTCACTTTTCAGCCGCGACTTTTCCATACCGCAGATCCCCTTACGTCAATTGCGTATCCTATCTTTTCAATGGGATCTTTCTAACTCCGGTATTTAGAGTCATGGCTGAAGTGAGCGTTAGAAATCTAACGACAAAACTCCAGCCGCAGAAAAAAGTCAGTAGTTAAGAGCTTTCTGGGCTAACGCCGATAAAGCTCTTAACTACTGTGCTCTAAAGTACACTAACACCCATAAACTACCTATGCACCCCTAAACCGAGGTCCCCCCACATCGCCGCCACTCTATTAAATTTTTTTAACCCCTAATCTGCCGACCGCCACCTACGTTATACTTATGTACCCCTAATCTGCTGCCCCTAACACAGCCGACCCCTATATTATATTTATTAACCCCTAACCTGCCCCCCACAATGTCGCCGCCAGCTACCTACAATAATTAACCCCTAATCTGCCGACCACAAAGCGCCGCCAGCTACATTATAGCTATGTACCCCTAATCTGCTGCCCCTAACACCGCCGACCCCTATATTATATTTATTAACCCCTAATCTGCCCCCCTCAACGTCGCCTCCACCTGCCTACACTTATTAACCCCTAATCCGCCTCACTCCCGCCTCAATAACCCTATAATAAATAGTATTAACCCCTAATCTGCCCTCCCTAACATCGCCGACACCTAACTTCAAGTATTAACCCCTAATCTGCCGATCGGAGCTCACCGCTACTCTAATACATTTTTTAACCCCTAAAGCTAATTTTAACCCAAACCCTAACACCCCCCTAAGTTAAATATAATTTTATTCTAACGAAATAAATGAACTCTTATTAAATAAATTATTCCTATTTAAATCTAAATACTTACCTGTAAAATAAATCCTAATATAGCTACAATATAAATTATAATTATATTATAGCTATTTTATTATTAATATTTATTTTACAGGCAACTTTGTATTTATTTTAACCAGGTACAATAGCTATTAAATAGTTAAGAACTATTTAATAGCTAAAATAGTTAAAATAATTACAAAATTACCTTTAAAATAAATCCTAACCTAAGTTACAATTAAACCTAACACTACACTATCAATAAATTAATTAAATACAATATCTACAATTATCTACAATTAAACCTAACACTACACTATCAATAAATAAATTAAATAAAATACCTACAATTACCTACAATTAAACCTAACACTACACTATCAATAAATGAATTAAATACAATACCTACAAAAAACCTACAATTAAATAAACTAGCTAAAGTACAAAAAATAAAAAAGAACTAAGTTACAAAAAATAAAAAAATATTTACAAACATTAGAAAAATATTACAACAATTTTAAACTAATTACACCTACTCTAAGCCCCCTAATAAAATAACAAAGCCCCCCAAAATAAAAAAATGCCCTACCCTATTCTAAATTAAAAAAGGTCAAAGCTCTTTTACCTTACCAGCCCTGAACAGGGCCCTTTGCGGGGCATGCCCCAAAGAATTCAGCTCTTTTGCCTGTAAAAAAAACACATACAATACCCCCCCAACATTACAACCCACCACCCACATACCCCTAATCTAACCCAAACCCCCCTTAAATAAACCTAACACTAAGCCCCTGAAGATCTCCCTACCTTGTCTTCACCTCACCGGGTCCCGATCTGTCCAGAAGAGCCTCCGATGTCTTGATCCAAACCCAAGCGGGGGGCTGAAGAGTGACGTCCATCCTCGGGCTGAAGTCTGGATCCAAGTGGCGGCTGAAGAAATCCATCATTGGCTGAAGTCGGAAGTCCATCATCGGGATGAAGTCTTCTATCAAGCCGCATCTTCAATCTTCTTTCTTCTGGAGCGGAGCGGAGCCATCTTCTTTCCAACCGACGCGGAACATCCTCTTCAACCGACGCCTACTCGCCGAATGACGGTTCCTTTAAATGACATCATCCAAGATGGTGTCCCTCGAATTCCGATTGGCTGATAGGATTCTATCAGCCAATCGGAATTAAGGTAGGAATATTCTGATTGGCTGACGGAATCAGCCAATCAGAATCAAGTTCAATCTGATTGGCTGATCCGATCAGCCAATCAGATTGAGCTTGCATTCTATTGGCTGTTCCAATCAGCCAATGGGATTGAACTTGATTCCATCAGCCAATCAGAATATTCCTACCTTAATTCCGATTGGCTGATAGAATCCTATCAGCCAATCGGAATTCGAGGGACGCCATCTTGGATGACGTCATTTAAAGGAACCGTCATTCGGCGAGTAGGCGTCGGTTGAAGAGGATGTTCCGCGTCGGTTGGAAAGAAGATGGCTTCTCTCCGCTCCAGAAGAAAGAAGATTGAAGATGCGGCTTGATAGAAGACTTCATCCCGATGATGGACTTCCGACTTCAGCCGATGATGGATTTCTTCAGCCGCCGCTTGGATCCAGACTTCAGCCCGAGGATGGACGTCACTCTTCAGCCCCCCGCTTGGGCTTGGATCAAGACATCGGAGGCTCTTCTGGACAGATCGGGACCCGGTGAGGTGAAGACAAGGTAGGGAGATCTTCAGGGGCTTAGTGTTAGGTTTATTTAAGGGGGGTTTGGGTTAGATTAGGGGTATGTGGGTGGTGGGTTGTAATGTTGGGGGGGGGTATTGTATGTGTTTTTTTTACAGGCAAAAGAGCTGAATTCTTTGGGGCATGCCCCGCAAAGGGCCCTGTTCAGGGCTGGTAAGGTAAAAGAGCTTTGAACTTTTTAAATTTAGAATAGGGTAGGGCATTTTTTATTTTGGGGGGCTTTGTTATTTTATTAGGGGGCTTAGAGTAGGTGTAATTAGTTTAAAATTGTTGTAATATTTTTCTGATGTTTGTAAATATTTTTTTATTTTTTGTAACTTAGTTCTTTTTTATTTTTTGTACTTTAGTTAGTTTATTTCATTGTATTTATTTGTAGTTATTGTATTTAATTAATTTATTGATAGTGTAGTGTTAGGTTTAATTGTAGGTAATTGTAGGTATTTTATTTAATTAATTTATTGATAGTGTAGTGTTAGTTTTAATTGTAGTTATTTGTAGGTATTGTATTTAATTAATTTATTGATAGTGTAGTGTTAGGTTTAATTGTAACTTAGGTTGGGATTTATTTTACAGGTAATTTTGTAATTATTTTAACTATTTTAGCTATTAAATAGTTCTTAACTATTTAATAGCTATTGTACCTGGTTAAAATAAATACAAAGTTGCCTGTAAAATAAATATAAATCCTAAAATAGCTATAATATAATTATAATTTATATTGTAGCTATATTAGGATTTATTTTACAGGTAAGTATTTAGCTTTAAATAGGAATAATTTATTTAATAAGAGTTAATTAATTTCGTTAGATTTAAATTATATTTAACTTAGGGGGGTGTTAGTGTTAGGGTTAGACTTAGCTTTAGGGGTTAATACATTTATTAGAATAGCGGTGAGCTCCAGTCGGCAGATTAGGGGTTAATGTTTGAAGTTAGGTGTCGGCGATGTTAGGGAGGGCAGATTAGGGGTTAATACTATTTATTATAGGGTTAGTGAGGCGGATTAGGGGTTAATAACTTTATTATAATAGCGGTGCGGTCCGCTCGGCAGATTAGGGGTTAATAAGTGTAGGCAGGTGGAGGCGACGTTGTGGGGGGCAGATTAGGGGTTAATAAATATAATATAGGGGTCGGCGGTGTTAGGGGCAGCAGATTAGGGGTACATAGGGATAATGTAAGTAGTGGCGGTTTACGGAGCGGCAGATTAGGGGTTAATAAAAATATGCAGGGGTCATCGATAGTGGGGGCGGCAGAATAGGGGTTAATAAGTGTAAGGTTAGGGGTGTTTAGACTCGGGGTACATGTTAGGGTGTTAGGTGCAGACGTAGGAAGTGTTTCCCCATAGCAAACAATGGGGCTGCGTTAGGAGCTGAACGCGGCTTTTTTGCAGGTGTTAGGTTTTTTTTCAGCTCAAACAGCCCCATTGTTTCCTATGGGGGAATCGTGCACGAGCGCTTTTTTGAAGCTGGCCGCGTCCGTAAGCAACGCTGGTATCGAGAGTTGAAGTTGCGTTAAATATGCTCTACGCTCCTTTTTTGGAGCCTAACGCAGCCATTCTGTGAACTCTCAATACCAGCGGTATTTAAAAGGTGCGGCCAGAAAAAAGCCAGCGTTAGCTACGCACCCCTTTGGCCGCAGAACTCTAAATCTAGGCGTATGTTTGTGAAAAAGTTAAAAAACATTTTTTATTTGATCGCATTTGGCGGTGAAATGGTGGCATGAAATATACCAAAATTGGCCTAAATCAATACTTTAAGTTCTCTACTAAAAAAAATATATCGTTTTGATAGGTAATTATAAAAAAAGGCTCTATTTCTGTTTAAATTGAGTGAGAGTAAAAATGCTAAAAATACTCTGGTCTTTTGGGAAAGTTTTAGTCTGAAATGCACGGTCAGTAAATGGGGTAAACATCGGGTATTTCTAAACTCAGGACAAAATTTAGAAACTATTTAGCATGGATGTTGATGTGTAACATATTTTGGGAGTCAAAGTAAGAAAATATGTTTTCTTCAATTTTTTCATCATATTTCATATATTTTTTTATAGTAAATATTATGAGAATAATGGTATCTTTAGAAAGTCCATTTAATGGCGAGAAAAAACGGTATATAATATGTGTGGGTACAGTAAATGAGTAAGAGGAAAATTACAGCGAAATACAAACACTGCAGAAATGTAAAAACAGCCCTAATCCTTAACGGTAAGAAAATTGAAAAACGGTCTGGTCACTAAGGGGTTAATGAGTGTATGCAATGCAGTATAAAGTGAAAAAAGTAGTTCTAATATCAGAAAATGTTGCAACTGTTGTAAAAGCCAGAGCCAAAAAAGATCAGCCATATTATCTCAGGTTCAGTAATAGACTTACAGTAGGTTCCTAAGCTGTCAGCTGCTACAGAGAGACTCAGACGCTTACCATCTGTTTTATTGTGCTGTAGTTCATGTAGCACAGAGAAATTAGTCACTGGAACACCCAGGTCAAAAGCAATCAATAAAAGTGAAATATTAATGTTGTGATAAAAACGATTCATAACCCAGATTTGATGTTTATTGTATAGATTTTGCAATGAGGCGTTTGCCTTTATAGTGGGTAATCAAAATAGAATAAGAGGTAAACAATGGAATCCTAATAAACCAAACTAGTGTGCGGACCGGAAAGAACTGAAGCTCTGCTGAACAGAACTTGAATTTTAAAAAAAAAAATTTATTAAAGAAAGTCTAACCATTGCATACAATGTAAAATAGAGGTAGGTACATATACAACAGCATTTCGCTGGTCAGGAGACATAAATAACAACAATGTGTTCTTTGCATAGGTGATATATAACAGATTGCTAACTAGGTTGTGTTATAATTACATAGATCATTGCATGTGCTATTTTAAATTACTTAAGATATTATCAGTGCCAGGTAAATAAAAAGTAAGTTCAGTCTACGAAAGGTAATGGTTCCTGCAGAGAAAAAACATGTACATTATGGGTTATGGGGTATCATTTCAAATTTGTTGGTAAAGAGCACTAGATGTCTGTGGGTTTGAGGGGAGAGTAAGGGTGCCAACTGTGGGTGCGGGTGTTGTCTGATCGAGATAGTCTTCTTATATGACGTAGACTGAGTGGTAATCGTCTATTTGTTTGTTACGGGTGTAGTGGTATTTTTCTAGTTGTAGGGATTGAGTGGTTGTCTCCTTCCAAACTTGGATAGAAGGGAGGTTGGTACTTTTCCAATTTTTTGGGGATCAGTCTCTTAGCTGAGTTTGTCATAATGGTCAACAGAGCTAGACGTAACTTACATTTTATTTGGGTGAATTTGTTAAAGAGGAAGAACCAAATATTAAGTTCAAGGCTTATGGATAAGATCTTCTCAAACTCGATCTTAATAGCCTCCCAAAATTTCTGGGCGGTTGGGCATGTCCACCAAATATGTGTGGGGGTACCAATTGCTGTACAGCCTCTCCAACATTCCGGTGTGAGAGTGGGGAGGATGATGTGTAGGCGGTGTGGGGTGTAGTACCACCTATATAATAGTTTAACATTCATTTCCATTACATATATGGATGATGAGGATTTTGTCTTGGTGGAGAAAAAATGTTGCCACTCTTTTTGGGTTTGAATGTCACCTATTTCCCCCTCCCATTTCTGAGTGTATGAAGGTAGGGGCGTATTGTATGGTTGCATGAGTAATTGATGTGAGAGAGATAGAAAACCCCTGTTGAGAATATCATGAATACAACTACTCTCAAAACTGGTTAGGGAGCGCACAAGTTGTGCTTTTTGAGGGTGTTTGGAGAAAAAGTCAGCGAGTTGCTGGTGTCTAAACCAGTTTATGTGTGTATCTCCTAGAATGGAGGTGAGTTTGGGTAGGGGTTTGAGTTCCCCATTCTGAGTGATTGCGAGACAGTGGAGGGAGTTAGTGATATTGGTGTTTGTGTTGTTGGGCTAAGTGGTTGAACTGGGGAATCTGGATTTTCGCATAGGGGTGTCAGCGGTGAAGATATTGTGGAGATGTGTTTGTTTTGTTTGATAGATGTGTCCCATAGTTTAAAAGTTTCTTTAGTGATTGTTGGGAGACATGCAGACACATTTCTTTTGTTAGGAGGTAACCAGCATTTGCTGCCGAGGTGAGAAGTGTGGGATAATGAGTGTTCCAGAAGGATCCATTCCTTGTGGGTCGAGTGTTGACACCAATGAATAATTCTGGTGTAGAAGGAAGCGAGTCTGTATTGTATGAGGTTCGGAATCCCAAGGCCACCTAATTCGTTGGGGCGGTATAGTGTGGCGGTAGCTATCCTTGGTCTCTTATGTTGCCATATGTAAGAAATGAGGGTTTTTTGGAGACTATGGATTAGTGGGTTAGGGATTGGGATCGGCAGGATCTGAAAAATATATAACAATTTAAGGAAAAGAATCATTTTAACCGAGTTGATCCAACCTATCCACGAGAGTGGCTTACTGCTCCAGGATCTCAGCAGAACTTGTATCTCATCTCTTATGGCTTTGTGGTTGGCATCAAGTGTTACTTGTGTGTGTGGGGATATGTGTACCCCGAGGTACTTGATTGAGTGGGTTTGTATGTGAAAATGTGCGAGTGTTTTAATCATCTTGAGCTCTTCTGCATGTAGTTTAACTGGGAATAGTTCTGATTTGGTGATATTTATCTTACAATTGGAGAAGGTGACATAGGTGTGTAGCGTCTGTATAAGGGGGGTATTGATTTGTGAGGTTGTGTAAGCATGAGGAAAAGGTCATCTGCATATAGAGTGGCTTTGTATTCCCGGTGGTCGATTGTGAACCCTTGTATATTTGCGTTGTGTCTAATATATGAGGCTAATACTTCCATAGCGAGTATAAATAGTATGGAAGAGAGAGGGCATCCCTGTCTCGTACCATTTGTAATGTCAAATGGGCAGTTATTATAAAGGTAATTTTTTTTCCTGATGAATGTTTTGTCAAAAACGAATTGTATAAGTGTTGCTTGTAGAAACCGCCAGTTTAGCCTGTCAAAGGCTTTCTCCGCATCCATTGAGATGAATGCGGAGGGGATGTTGTTGTTAATGCGTGTTTCATCAACAGTAAGATTTTAGTGGTGTTGTCTTTGGCTTCTCTGAGTGGAGTGAAGCCTGCCTGATTGATATGTATAATTGAAGGGAGGATTGAGAGAAATTGGGCGAAAATTTGCAGGCGTATTGGGGGGTTTACCCGGTTTCAGGATCACTACCACCTGTGCCTCTAGCATTGATTGAGGGAATGGGTAAGTGTCTGTGACCTCGTTAAAGAGCTGGGTGAGATGGGGTGAAAGTAGGGAGGAGAAGGTGTGATAATATTTTCCGGTAAAACCGTCTGGTCCTGGGCTTTTCCCGTCATTGAGCGATTTGATGGCTGCTAGGAGCTCAGGTTGGGAGATAGGATTATTGAGAGTTTTGAGTTGGTCAGATGTTATACTGGGTAAATGCGCATGGGAGATATAGGAAATCAAGTCTGGGGAAAGCCTTTGTGTTGGGATATCTTTTTGAATATTGTAGAGAATGGAATAATAATCATGAAAAGATTGTAGAATGTCCTTTGTTGTTTTAAGGGTGCCGGGAGGGTTGGATATGTGTATTTCATTGATATATGATTTTAGCCTCTTTTTTTTCAAAGCTCTTGCTAAGAGCTTGCCAAATCTATTACTTTCATAGAAAAACATACTATTAGTTTTTGCACGGAGTGTCTGGTATTCAATTTGTAGGAAGCCATCTAGTGCTTGCCTGGCATGTTGTAAATCTTTCGCTATAATGGGGTCAGTGGGGGATAATTTGTGAGCCAAGTCTAGGCAGGCGAATACATCTGACAGTTCTTTGTATTTCTGTCAGTATAATTTTTGGTGTTGAGCCTTTAATTTAATCAGCTCACCTCTGATCACGCATTTATGCACTTCCCAAATTGCATATTTATTGGTTGTCGAGTCTGCGTTTAGTAGGAAATATTCCTTGATACTGACATTAAGTTTTGTGACTGTATCTGGGTTGTTGAGTAGAGTGTTGTCTAATTTCCATGTATAGGGTGTTAATGGTGTGTTCGTCCAAGATATTTTTAGTTTTACCGCTGAGTGATCTGACCACGATGTGGGGGAAATATTGCATCTATTGACTAGAGCTAGGGTTGTTTGATTGGAGAAGATGTAGTCTATGCGACTGTGTGTTTTATTTGGGTGTGAAAAGAAAATGAAGTCTTGTGTATCCTGATGGGTGAAGCGCCAGGTATCGTGCAGGTTGAGACTCCTCAGACCTGTCCACAGTACCTTTGTGACTTTTTTGAAATTGCTATAGTGGGATTGGAGCTATCTTTGACTGGTTGCAGGGGGACATTAAAATCTCACGCTACAAAGGTGGGTCCTTTTGTAATGTCGACAATACGATTAAACATGTGTTTAAAAAAGGGGGTTTGGTTAGTGTTTGGGGCATAGATATTTACTAGGGTGATAGGCCTGCCATATAGCAGGCCTACCAAGGCCAGAAATCTTCCATCCAAATCTTTTGTTGTTTGGATGTGGGTAAATGGGAGCGATTTGTGCAGGAGGATGCTGAGTCCTCTTCTCTTGGAGGTGTTAGAACTGTGATAATGGGTGGTAAACATTTTCCCAAAATATTTGGGTTCCCTGTTTCTTTTAAAATGAGTCTCCTGTAGGAACAGGATATCAACCTGTCTTTTTGATAGTTCTAGAAGGGCCTTGGATAGTTTGTGGGGCGACTTCAGTCCCTTGGCGTTCTGTGTAAGAAGAGTTAGTTTACGATTCCCATCATCCATAGTCGTGGGGATCACTGTGTTTTTTCCGTGGTACCCTGCCTAATTGTGGTAGTGTAGGGACATCAAACCTGGTGTGCATGTGCAGTTGTGGTATGAGTGGGTGAATCTCTGCCGGAGGAGGACATGTGTATAACCGGTAATAGAGTAAGTGGTGATGGCATCTATGTAGCTGTAGCATTTGTGTATGTGGGTAGATCTCTGCAGGAAAAAAACAATTGTATAACAGGTAACACAACAAATAGTGTGTCATGACTCATGACTAACATTGTAAGATCATTAACAATAATAAACAGGAACATAACAAAAACAAAAAAAAAAGTATCTCTTCCTATTATAGGGCATAAATGAGAGTGGTTTGGGGGTATTACCACAATTTGCACAATAGGTGGTATTTTTTTGGTAATTTTAAGAGGTTGGGTATCCTGGTCTGACCTATGAAAGGAGAAAAAAAGGGGATGGGAAATGGGGAGGGAGAGGGAAAGGAGGGGAGGGAGAGGGGCGACGGGTTTGGGGAAATGAGAGATAGGGGAGAGGTATGGGACAGTAAAGGGAATTAGGGTATATCAGTCTCCTTATTCTAGGGATAACAGGAAATAGTGGGGTACTAAGTAACAAGGCTGATGCTCAGATTACTTGCCTGTCCTAAGGAGAAGACATTGTCCAGAAATCAAGTCTGTTTATTACAGCACTGCAAGTAAAGGATACAGAGTTCACGATGGTGAGTTATCAGAAGAAGCAGAGCTAGTGGTGGTGTGCCTTCTGTTGGCGGCGTCCTTTGGCTTTATTTTCTTAGGCAGGGCTGTATGTCAGGATTCACCTGGATTACTCAGTCTTTTGGGGATTTGTGAGCTTTGTGGCTCAGGAGGGGGTGCGTCTGAAGGGGGATCAAGTCCAAGTGCTGTACAGAAAGTCTGGATGTCTTCTGGAGTCTTACAGACTATACGGGTGCTGTTGCTGATAGTCCAGAGTCTGGATGTCAGACCACACAACAAGTGCCACTGCACTGACTCACTGCCAGTCTGCCCAGGACGGCTGGAGGACGCCTCAGGCCGGTAAGTGAACTGTCTGTCACAGTGTCTGTACTGGAGCTCTTTACCAAGCTCAGTTATATGGTCCATTGGCTAATACTGTGTTTTTAACTAGATTCTTATACTAAGAAATAGTTTTATTGGGGTTGTCATGTTCCTTGTTCAGAGGAGAATTGCCTGGTATTTCGGGGCTGGACTGACCTTACTTGGCGGGATCAGACTGATATACTTCAGGAAAGTTTTCTTCTGTGAAAAGCACACTGGTCTAAAAGAGGCTGCTTCCGGGTGGTAAATCGCCATAGAACAAGCCACTGAGCTGTTGTTCGTTCCTGGTAGAGCGCTTCTCTCTTCGTATGCAAATTATTATGAACCTGGGGAAGTCTCCCTATGGGTGATGGGGGAAACCAGACGTGGACTCCTTGCCCAGTGTGCTTAGAGGAATGTGGCTGCACCTCACTGACGAGGCCCATAGAAGGCCGAAACGATCGTCTGGGGTTGTCATGTTCCTTGTTCAGAGGAGAATTGCCTGGTATTTCGGGGCTGGACTGACCTTACTTGGCGGGATCAGACTGATATACTTCAGGAAAGTTTTCTTCTGTGAAAAGCACACTGGTCTAAAAGAGGCTGCTTCCGGGTGGTAAATCGCCATAGAACAAGCCACTGAGCTGTTGTTCGTTCCTGGTAGAGCGCTTCTCTCTTCGTATGCAAATTATTATGACCCTGGGGAAGTCTCCCTATGGGTGATGGGGGAAACCAGACGTGGACTCCTTGCCCAGTGTGCTTAGAGGAATGTGGCTGCACCTCACTGACGAGGCCCATAGAAGGCCGAAACGATCGTCTGGGGTTGTCATGTTCCTTGTTCAGAGGAGAATTGCCTGGTATTTCGGGGCTGGACTGACCTTACTTGGCGGGATCAGACTGATATACTTCAGGAAAGTTTTCTTCTGTGAAAAGCACACTGGTCTAAAAGAGGCTGCTTCCGGGTGGTAAATCGCCATAGAACAAGCCACTGAGCTGTTGTTCGTTCCTGGTAGAGCGCTTCTCTCTTCGTATGCAAATAGTTTTATTGTTTTTTTTATAATGCAGTACATATTTCTTAATGTTATCACTTTTAGAATATTTTGGGAACTATCTGGTATGAGTTTGTCACACTCCAAACCAAGATTCACCGCACACCAATGCTGAGAATCCCTGGTATTTAGCTTGCATTTTTCTGTTCAACGGCACTTGATGGCTTCTCACTGTGCTGTTAGCCCCTCCTACCTTGCAGGTAGCCGGGCAGAATGGAAGAGCTACAAATTTATGTGAGTCTATTTCAAGGATTATTCCTCTGCGGTGCAGCTCTGATTGCCATAAGCACTTGTAGGGATGCAGTCTGTAGTGTACCCACTGTGAGCCCTCTGGAGCAGCGGTCGCCAACCGGTGGTCCACGAGAAGATGTTGGTGGTCCTTGACACCATCAAGCAGGAATTAGTCTCCTCTGATGGTGTCACCCTGTCGTGCCGCAACTCCCTACAGTGCCTGGCTGGGCATCAGTGAAAATGGAGGAGGAGTTAAATTACAATCTCCCTACTCATTAGGAAGTATTCTCTCAGTTTTGTCATTCAGTTAGTTAATTCCAAAAAATAATTCTTAAACATGTAAATATATACATAATGTAAACTTAGCTATGGTTATACTAGTTATGTACAGTATGTGTGTGTTTGTGTGTGTGTGTATATATATATATATATATATATATATATATAAAACTATTATTATTATGTTAGTGGTCCACGGGATTCAAAATTGATAGTTTAGTGGTCCCTGAGGTCCGAAAGGTTGGTGACCCCTGCTCTGGAGACACTAATACAGTATTCTCTGCAGTTGCTGTAGTACTGTACCTTACAGCACTTACTGCCAGTGCCAGCCACTTTAAATTGCTTATAAAATCTGAATTATGTTAAGAAGTGTACTACACATGTATTTTTACAAATTTAAGTTTGACTACATTCCTTATTTTGCAATCACAATTTTCATGTTTAAGATTTTTGTTTGTAGAAAATGTTTTATATATATATATATATATATATATATATATATATATATATATACAGGGAGTGCAGAATTATTAGGCAAATGAGTATTTTGACCACATCATCCTCTTTATGCATGTTGTCTTACTCCAAGCTGTATAGGCTCGAAAGCCTACTACCAATTAAGCATATTAGGTGATGTGCATCGCTGTAATGAGAAGGGGTGTGGTCTAATGACATCAACACCCTATATCAGGTGTGCATAATTATTAGGCAACTTCCTTTCCTTTGGCAAAATGGGTCAAAAGAAGGACTTGACAGGCTCAGAAAAGTCAAAAATAGTGAGATATCTTGCAGAGGGATGCAGCACTCTTAAAATTGCAAAGCTTCTGAAGCGTGATCATCGAACAATCAAGCGTTTCATTCAAAATAGTCAACAGGGTCGCAAGAAGCGTGTGGAAAAACCAAGGCGCAAAATAACTGCCCATGAACTGAGAAAAGTCAAGCGTGCAGCTGCCAAGATGCCACTTGCCACCAGTTTGGCCATATTTCAGAGCTGGAACATCACTGGAGTACCCAAAAGCACAAGGTGTGCAATACTCAGAGACATGGCCAAGGTAAGAAAGGCTGAAAGACGACCACCACTGAACAAGACACACAAGCTGAAACGTCAAGACTGGGCCAAGAAATATCTCAAGACTGATTTTTCTAAGGTTTTATGGACTGATGAAATGAGAGTGAGTCTTGATGGGCCAGATAGATGGGCCCGTGGCTGGATTGGTAAAGGGCAGAGAGCTCCAGTCCGACTCAGACGCCAGCAAGGTGGAGGTGGAGTACTGGTTTGGGCTGGTATCATCAAAGATGAGCTTGTGGGGCCTTTTCGGGTTGAGGATGGAGTCAAGCTCAACTCCCAGTCCTACTGCCAGTTTCTGGAAGACACCTTCTTCAAGCAGTGGTACAGGAAGAAGTCTGCATCCTTCAAGAAAAACATGATTTTCATGCAGGACAATGCTCCATCACACGCGTCCAAGTACTCCACAGTGTGGCTGTCAAGAAAGGGTATAAAAGAAGAAAATCTAATGACATGGCCTCCTTGTTCACCTGATCTGAACCCCATTGAGAACCTGTGGTCCATCATCAAATGTGAGATTTACAAGGAGGGAAAACAGTACACCTCTCTGAACAGTGTCTGGGAGGCTGTGGTTGCTGCTGCACGCAATGTTGATGGTGAACAGATCAAAACACTGACAGAATCCATGGATGGCAGGCTTTTGAGTGTCCGTGCAAAGAAAGGTGGCTATATTGGTCACTGATTTGTTTTTGTTTTGTTTTTGAATGTCAGAAATGTATATTTGTGAATGTTGAGATGTTATATTGGTTTCACTGGTAAAAATAAATAATTGAAATGGGTATATATTTGTTTTTTGTTAAGTTGCCTAATAATTATGCACAGTAATAGTCACCTGCACACACAGATATCCCACTAAAATAGCTATAACTAAAAACAAACTAAAAACTACTTCCAAAACTATTCAGCTTTGATATTAATGAGTTTTTTGGGTTCATTGAGAACATGGTTGTTGTTCAATAATAAAATAATTCTGCACTCCCTGTATATAGTAAGTGATAAAAGTATACGATGGTGCACAAATTTATTTCTCAAATTCCAATACTCTCTAAACTGTGCTAGCTGTCCCGAATAATTTACAATACCAAGTAGAAAGATAGGATTGAACAATAATTTTAGTCAATCAAAGAGGGACACAGGCTGCACATAGTTTATCAGAGGTTTTATTACTATGTAACTCCAAACAAACGAATCAAAACGTCTACCCTCCACCCTTTTCCTTAAATGCAGTTATAAACCCAGTAAGATACACAGGTATTCGAACAGGCTGGCCGGCTCACAAAATCATTATCATTCCTTTATCATTCTCACATTCAACATATACAATATATCAACAGTTGTGTTAGCAAATCACATATAACTGAGGGACAATAATGTCAGTCCGTAAAACTATCACGGGGCCCCAGAGTTGCAGCTGTTACCATCGTTAAATAGATGTCCAATTTCCAGGCTCATAAGTGTAAAAACATGCTCTGGTTCTGAACTAAACCTTCCATATGTTAGTGCGGTGTTACAGCTTGTTACAGTTTGATTACAGAGTTCATACTTGTTTGCTCCATAAGGTGATTTAAACCCGTGAGTGATTCAGATTCTGTCTCTTGAGAGAGAACGCACAATGTACCCTGGCAGGACAGACCAGGCTGTCAGCCGCAAGACTTTAAAGCCTGAACAAAAGACTATTTCATAGGTACCTGCTTCACAATTGAATCAATGTGAGAGTCCTTTTTGCTGCAACTGGCTTCTTCACTTGCTTACCACCATGTACGCTTCAGCGTTCTCATTAACTCCGAATGCCGCTGGCTCTGTTCTCAGCTTATATATATATATATATATGTGTGTGTGTGCGTGTGTGTGTGTGCGTGTGTGCGTGTATATAAACACAAACACACATTCTGCGGAGACAAACTGTTTTTTTTTTTTACAGCCAAAGCCTTGTCTTATTTGTTATTGTGTTGTAGTTGGACAAACCTGCATAGGCAATCAAAGCAGTATTGATAAAGTATAGTACAGATGCACTTACTTGTTTTGTAGAAAAAAAAATTTCTACAATTTCAATTACTGTCTACTATTGTGCATCTCTATCAAGCTTTTTTTTTTAATTTTTGAGTGTGTGTTTGAGTGAAACTGTGTGTGTTTGACTGGGTCTGTGAGTGTGTATATTTGTGTGTCTGTGTATGTATGTATCTATCTACAAATCTGTGTTTGAGTGAGTCTGTCAGTGTGTGTTTTGTATGTTTCTGTATATGTGAGTCTGTATGTGTTTGAGTTAGTCTGTCTGTAAGTATGTGTCTGTGTGAGTGTGTTTGAGTGAGTCTGTGTGTGTTTGAGTTAGTCTGTGTGTGTCTGTGTATGCGAGTGACTGTGTCTGTCTGTGTATGTGAGTCTGTGTGTGCTTGAATTAGTCTGTGAGTGAGTGTGTGTCTGTATGTATTTAAGTTAGTCTGTGTGAGTGTGTTTAAGTTAGTCTGTGTGAGTCTGAGTGTGTATGCCTGTGTGTGTTTGAGTAAGTCTGTATGTGTGTCTTTATATGTGTGTTTGAGTGAGTATGTTTGTGTGTGTGAGTATGTATGTCTGTGTGTTTTTGAGTAAGTCTGTATGTGTGTCTTTGTATGTGTGTTTGAGTGAGTGTGTTTGTGTGTCTGTGTATTTGTAGCGCCAACAGATTCCACAGCTATATACATTTCATTTCAATTTTAAAAAGAAGCATCTTTGTAATATATTCACATTAGCACATTTGCTACTGCAGCCTATTGCTAAAAGGGTGCTTTTTAGGATTGAAATGCACTCATGTATTTAAATTTAGACTATTAAATCCCTTTAAATGTTTTTTTAAAAATGCTTTGCAAATGAGCAACAGCTTAAAGCTTTTTTTTCTTGTCATTATTATTGTAATTATTTGGTATCTGTTTGTAAAATTTATTGTTAAAGGGTAAAATTTTGACTGCAGATGTTGGGTTAGAACATGAGTTTAATTAGATTTGTACTTATAAGCTTCTGCTGGCAGGAGACTTCTGCTCGTCACTGGCTAATTAAGCTACCTCTATTGGGTTCATTTATGTGCTTTTTGGGCGTATCATAGCCTCACCAGCCTCAGACCTCACAGTACCTCACTGATATATATATATATATATATATATATATATATATATATGATTTTTGCACAAATATATATTTATTTAAAATACATGGCACATATTCTGCTATGTGCAGAACATTGGAATGTGAAATATTTACATTAAAGGGACATAATACTCATATGCTAAATCACTTGAAACTGATGCAGTTTAACTGTAAAAAGCTGACAGGAAAATATCACCTGAGCATCTCTATGTAAAAAAGGAAGATATTTTACCTCACAATTTCCTCAGCTCAGCAGAGTAAGTTCTGTGTAAAAAGTTATACTCAGCTGCTCCCAGCTGCAGGTAAAAAAATAATAAAAAAATGAAGAAATGAACTGCAGCCAATCAGCATCAACAGTGCTGAGGTCATGACCTCTTTTAGTGTGATCTCATGAGATTTCCCTTAACTCTCATGAGATTTCATTGTAAACTTCCTATAAACTGAATAGGGAAATAACATGAGAGTGCATGAGGCTCAACCCCTTAGCTGTCCCGGGAGAGACATACTGATATGCTGCTTAGAAGTCCTTTACAATGGGATGTGCCTGCTGAGGAACTTTTGAGGTAAAATATCTTTCTTTTTTACATAGAGATGTTCAGGTGATATTTTCTAGTCAGCTTTTTACAGCTATGCTGCAGCACTTTTAAGCACTTTTAAGTACCACTTTTTAAGTGGGTATTATGGCCCTTTAAATACACAGTATAACACTTTATTAAATATGAATACTGCATATGTTTTTCCATGTTTTCATCGACTTGACTGCAAAGGGCTCCAATGCACTGACTTATATACAGTGTATATAATATATATATATATGTACATTTGTATTTATGTGTTTAAATGTATATATATGTCTGTAAATACAAATATAAATAGATAAATATATCTGTACACACATATATACATATAAATATAGTACTGTGCAAAAGTCTTAGGCCAACATTAGATTTGTTGTTTTAGCAATGGTATAATGACCATATCTAATTATTTATCAGTCTATTTATTAGAATACAACCAGAAAATACAGGATATCTCTATGCAGTATTTTAAAAAACAAAACAAAAAAAAAACAGATTCTATCGGCTAAAGTGGCAAGTATTTAGTGTAACCTCCCTTTACACTTGAGAAGTAGCAGGATCCTGGGTCTTGTAAACCTAAATGGAAAGGAACGCTAATTAATGTCATTGCTAACACCTGTAATTGTCCTACTATTTCATGTCAAAATGACTGCTGTGAAAAAGGTCTATTACACCAGGTTTATGCAAGACATGCTTAAAGGGACACTGTACCCAAAAAATTTCTTTCGGGATTCAGATTGAGCATGAAATTTTAAGCAACTTTCTAATTTACTCCTATTATCAAATTTTCATTCTCTTGGTATCTTTATTTGAAATGCAAGAATGTAAGTTTAGATGCCGGCCCATTTTTGGTGAACAACCTGGGTTGTCCTTGCTGATTGGTGGATAAATTCATCCACCAATAAAAAAGTGCTGTCCAGAGTACTGAAACCAAAAAAAAGCTTAGATGCCTTCTTTTTCAAATAATGATAGCAAGAGAATGAAGAAAAATTGATAATAGGAGTAAATTAGAAAGTTGCTTAAAATTGCATGCTCTTTCTGAATCATAAAAGAAAAAAATTGGGTTCAGTGTCCCTTTAAGCATTACATACACATGTGGTACGAATTTAATTCATTGGAAGCTTGCTAATAATACCAACTTTCAATCACATCATTCCATTCAAAATGCCACAGAATGATCACAGAATTTGACAGACATAAAATCCTACTTTTGCATCAGCAAGGTCACTCTCAAAGAGAAATCAGCAAACACACTGGATACTCAAGATGTGGTATTCAAGCTGTTATAAAGAAATGTGAAGAGTCAGGAGGGGTCAAGGACAAAAAAAAAGGACTGGACTTTCAAAATCTGATAAGTAGTTTCTCAGAGTTTATTCTTTGAGAGACTGGAAGAAGTCAGAAGAGTTGGAGAGAGATGAAAAAATGAGTGTTTGCAGCCTTCAGTGAAACATGGTGGAGGGTCTGAAAAGTACAGACAGGTTTTCATTCATCATGTCATTCCTTCTGGAAAGTGCCTGATTGGGAATGCTTTTATTTTTCAGCATGATAATGATGCCAAGCGTACTGCTAATGCAGTGAAATCATATTCCGAGAGAAAAACAGCTCATAAAACACTGACAGTCATGGACTTACCTCCGCAGAGTTCATAGCTGAATATTATAGAGACAGTATGGGATCACCTGGACAGAGAAAGAAGGAATAAAAGACAACCTAAATCTAAAGGAGAACTCTGGGAAGTGCTGAAAGAAGCTTGGTATAATATACCAGAAGATTATTTCAGAAAACTTCAGGACTGACATTACCCCAGCGACTGTGAGTAAAGCCCGATGTAAGATCATACATCAGGCTTTACCTGGGTAATCCTAGGATTACCCAAACGCTTGTGGAAACAGCTACCTGCATGCTTAAAGTGAATGTAAATTTTGATGCTAAAGTGCCTGGTTTTTAAAAATTCGATTAAAAACAGGGGCACTTTAATTCATCAAAATTTACATTTCACTCGTGTTGTGAAAATACTTACTTTTTAAACTTGACAGCCACTCCAGCTTCCCCCGGTTGTTGCAAGCCATTTCTGACGTCAGAAATGATGGATCGGTCATCCTCCAATCATGGCTTCCCCCCCGGGGAATTAGTGTCTGATTCAACGCCGTGATTGGAGGAAGCCGGAACCCTGATTTTAGACCCAGAAAGAGGCTTTGCGATGGGCGGAGGAAGCTGGAGCTGCTGTCCAGATTAAAATGTAAGTATTTTTTCACAACACGAGTGAAATGTAAATTTTGATGAATTAAAGTGCCCCTGTTCTTAATTGAATTTTTAAAAAAACGGGCACTCCAGCATCAAAATTTACATTCACTTTAAAGTTAATCACAGCACTCAGCTGATCACAGAGCTCATAACAGCTACAGAACCTAATCTCTAACCACACATACATACAGTGCATTGTAATTCTCCGTCTTCAATATATTTTTTTGCCTCTGTCTGGGGGGTTCAAGGGAGGCACCCCCTGCCGATCCTCTGGCATCCACCCTAAGTTAACCTTAGGGAATGAGGTTTACAAGGGGGACTTCACCTCACCTTGAACCCCCCAGGCAGAGGCAAAAATTATAGTGAAGATGGGGAATTACAGTGCAAGCATTAGCTTTATCCAGAAGCGTTTGGGTAATCCTACTATTACCCTAGGATTAGTCAGGTAAAGCCTGATGTATGATCTTACATCTGACTTTACACATAGTCGCTGGGTAATGTCAGTTTTACTTGGGTAATTGTAGGAATAATGAAAGAAAAAAATTGGGGTTAGTATCCATTTAACTTCAGTTGTGCTCAATCTTTTGCATTTACTTTCAACTTGTAATATGAGCGAAAAACCGGACGTGCGCAAACACCCGCAATAAACCCCTTTTTCGCTCGCAAGTAACTGTTAGCACTCCACTCGTAATCTGGCCTATTATCATTTCAGTTCTTTTGATATAGAGCGCATTACTGTAATAAAATACATGTATTGAGGTTACTCATCCTAGTGCAGTTAAAAAAGAAAAGTACAATGTAAAGAATAAGGGGTATATTTAACATAGTGCAGGTGGACATGATACGCAGTAGCGTATCATGTCCGCTGCACATCGATAAATGCCGACAGTATACGCTGTTGGCATTTATCATTGCACCTGCAGTTCTTGTGAACTGCTGGTGCAATGCCGCCCCCTGCAGATTTGCGGCCAATCGGACGCTAGCAGTGAGTGTCAATCAACCCGATCATATTCGGGTATATTTTTGTCCGCGGATTCAGAGCAGGCGGGCAAGTTATGGAGCAGCGGTCTTTAGACCACCGCTTCATAACTTCTGTTTCCGGCTAACTTGAAGGCTACAGAGCTTGATAAATCAGCCCCTAAGTATTTATTGAAAGAAAACAATAACAAACATGAACCAAGGTATTATTCAATTAACACACAAGTATACTGGATTAACCTACTGGATTTTCTACAGCTCCACAAATTTGCTCCAGAATGTCTCCAAATTAGTGCCAAACAGAACCAGGTTGCATTGTAGAAGCCACAAAACACTCCAGAATGCTGGTTGTGTCTATTTAACAATGTACAAATTTATTTAAAGGGACAGTAAACACCATGAGATTTTTATATAGAATGTTTAGTTGTGCATAATGAAACCATTTTGCAGTATATTATTATTCAGTAATCCTTCAATTAGTTACAGTATTATTCTGTGTTTGGCTTCTTTTCCTGGTCATGACTCACTAAGAGAGACAGAAAACAAGACACTGGTTTTAAATTGATAAACTCTTTATTTTGATGCCAAGTGAGTGCATAATAAAGATTTTATTATCAGTTTACACTATCAGGTTTTTCTTCTTTCATTGACGGTTTTGCGCTTCCTGTGTACTCATCAAATACTTTCTAATATGCCAGATGCTGGAGTAACATAAAAGTTGACTTTGAAGTACACACAGGGCTGGACTGGGAATAAAAAGCAGCCCTGGAAAAATTTGAAGACCAGTTCTATTTTCCGTTAAGTCCGTAAAATGCACATGCCACATTTTTCTCAAGGGGATTACTGGGATACTCTTTTCCCTGATATTTCTTTCAGAATTAAATTATATGAGTTTGTAATTAAATAAAATGGCAGATTGTTGTTATATGAGCACCCTATAATCCAATTTCATCCCTGACTTCCTTTTCACAGTGTGAAAATGATTATCCGTAATGTGATCTGGAGAAAACAGTGTGACTTGACTAGGCACTAGACCCCATTCAAAGGAGGGCTGCAAAATGGTACATGGTCTAGGAAATTAAACTAACAAGGAAATAATGTGTAACCTTTATACATATAGCTCAGTGGAGAAAAAGAGAGGTGATATACAGCTGCATTGTCTAAGCGGCAGTACCACCCCCTTAAATTGTAGCAGGCCAATCCCAGCTGCTACAGCCCACCGGGAAATCTACTGGTGTTCTGGTAGGCCAATCCGGTCATGAGTACACAGTAACAAAGTTTTAAAAAAAAGATCTGGCAGTAATTTGTTTCCTAGTGCTGGAGTTTCTAAACCCCAGACCTCAAAGTTCCCTAACAAGAAAAATTGTAAGTATATTTGTTCTTTAGCTGAATCATTATTACTGTGTCATGTTTAAATCCTTCAAAGGGACATTCTAATGTAAAAACAAAATGTTCTGTATCACAAATTTCTTTATATTTATCAAGCTGTGTAGAGAGTTTAGAAGACGTTGCAAGCTGATGCTTCCTTCTATTTTTAAATGTGCTTTGTTCTCTTAGTATCCCTTGTTGAAAAAGAATACGCACTTATCCTACACTAGTGGGAGCTAGCTGCTGATTGGTGCCTGCACACATTTGTCTCTTGTGATTGGCTGACTAGATGTGTTCAGCTAGCTGTCAGTGTTCCTTCAACAAAGGATAACAAGAGAATGAAGCAAATTTGATAATAAAAGTAAATTGGAAAGCTGATTTAAATTGTGTGTTCTATCTGAATCACGAAAGAAAATTTGGGGGTTTCTTGTTCCTTTAACTAGAGTACAGGTGAAAATCATCTGATGGATGAGAGGAAGTTAGTATCCATGGTTACTGATCAGCTGATACTTTCACCTGTGCTGTAGTTAAGATATCATAAACATCTGTCCAGTTAGGGGTACTTAAGAATTGGAGTTGAGAAACACTGAAATAAGAGTGTACAATTAAAAAAAGTTCCCATTTACTTCTATTACCAAATTTAATTTGCTCCCTTAGTATCCTTTGCTGAAAAACAGGTAAGTAGGCTGCATGTATCTGGAGCACTATTTGGCAGAAGTTACTAAGAATGCTGTAATGATTGTATACATTGTGCAAACACTGCTACTATACCATGCAATAAAAAAAAAAAAGTTTCCATTTTACTTCTATTATTAAATTTACATTCTCATGGTATTCTTTGTTGAACAGCATACACTTTTGAACACTAGGTGGCAGGAGTGTTTGCACGATGCATAATATTGTTAAAAGCATTCTTGCAGAACTACTGCCATATGCTCCAGACATGTGCACGCTTCTGACCCCACCTTCATGCTTTTTAACAAAGGATACCACGAGAATTATCTAAATATGATAATAAAAGTAAATTAGAAAGTTGTTTAAGAACATAAATTATGCTTACCTGATCATTTCATTTCCATCGAGGGGAGGAGAGTCCACGGCTTCATTTATTACTATTGGGAATTAAGAACCTGGCCACCAGGAGGAGGCAAAGACACCCCAGCCAAAGGCTTAAATACCTCCCCCCACTTCACTCATCCCCCAGTCTTTCTGCCGAGGGAACCAGGAACAGTAGGAGAAATATCAGGGTATAAAAAGGTGCCAGAAGATGATTAAATTTAGGTCCACCCCATGGAGATACGGGCGGGGGTCATGGACTCTCCTCCCCTCGATGGAAATTAAATTTTTAGGTAAGCATAATATATGTTTTCCATCTAAAGGGGAGGAGAGTCCACGGCTTCATTGATTACTATTGGGAACATATACCCAAGCTCTAGAGAACACTGAATGAAACCGGGAGGGTAAAAGGTAGACCCTAATCTGAGGGCACCACAGCCTGCAAAACCTCTCTCTCAAAAACAACTTCAGCAGAAGCAAAAATGTCAAATTTGTAAAACTTTGTAAAAGTGTGTAAGGAGGACCAGGTAGTTGCCTTACAAATTTGCTCCATAGAGGCCTCATTCCTGAAGGCCCAAGACAAAGCCACAGCTCTAGTTGAATGAGCCGTGATCCTCTGAGGAGGCTTATGTCCCGCTGTCTCATAAGCCAAGCGAATCTAGCTCCTCAACCAAAAGACAAAGAAGTAGCAGAGGCCCTTTGCCCCTTGCACTTCCCAGAATACACCACAAAAAGAGATGTAGACTGTCTGAAATCCTTTGTAGCCTGAAGATAGAACATCAAGGCACGAACCACATCCAGGTTATAAAGTAACCTCTCCTTTGAAGAAGAAGAGTTAGGACACAAAGAAGGAACAACTATTTCCTCATTGATGTTACGGTTAGACACCACCTTGGGGAGAAACCCCAACCCAGTGCAAAGTACAGCCTTATCCGCATGAAACACCAGATATGGAGGATCACATTGCAAGGCAGCTAGTTCAGATACTCTGTGTGCCGATGCAATAGCCAACAGGAAGAGAACCTTCCAGGACATAATCTTAAAGGGACACTGAACTCAATTTTTTTCTTTTGTGATTCAGATAGAGCATGCAATTTTAAGCAACTTTGTAATTTCTTCGTTATCTTGCTATCTTTATATAAAAAGAAGGCATCTAAGCTTCTTTTTGTTTCCTATGCAACAAAACTGATAATGCCGAAATCTGTCCCTTTAAGGAACTAGCGGCAAGACCCTTCTCTAAACCATCTTGGAGAAAGGCCAGAATCCTGGATACCTTCACCTTATGCCAAGGATATCCATGCTTCTAACACCAAGTCCTGCACACCTTATGTTAGATGCGACGAGTGACTGGCTTCCATGCCTGAATTAGAGTATCAATTTCTGCTGAGAAAGTCTGCTTCCCAGTTGTCCACACCTGGAATGTGAATGGCTGAGAGCGAGCAGTTGTGGGACTCCGCCCACTCCAGAATCCAAGACACCTCCCTCATTGAGAGGAAGCTTCTCGTACCCCCCCTGATGGTTGATGTAAGCCACCGAGGTAATGTTGTCAGTCTGGAATCGGATGAAACTAACCGACTTCAGAGAAGGCTAAGCCTTCAGAGCATTGTAAATCGCTCGTAGTTCTAGGATGTTGATCGGAAGGAGAGACTCCACTCTTGACCACTTTCCTTGTGCCATCCTGGCACCCCACACAGCTCCCCATCCTGTCAGACTGGCATCCGTGGTCACAATCTCCCAGGACAGTCTTAAGAAGGATGTCCCTATAGACAGTTGCTCTGGACGGATCCATCAAGAGAGGAAGTTCCGAGTCCGAGCATCCATGGATATCAGCTGTGATAGATCTGAATGATCGCTGTTCCACTGTCTCAACATGCACAACTGAAGAGGTCTGAGATGGAACCTGGCAAAAGGGATGACATCTATGCTTGACACCATGAGACCTATCACCTCCATACATTGAGCCACCGACGGGCTTGTGGAGGACTTAAGTGCCAGACAGGAGGACACAAGTTTCCTGCACCACTGGTCTGTGAGAAATATCTTCATGGACATAGAGTTTATTATCGTGCCCAGGAACTCCACCCTGTTGCTGGGAACCAGGGAACTCTTTCCTGAGTTGATCTTCCAACCTTGAGATTGAATCAGAAGAAGAAAAGCCCTCGAATGATCCTCTGCGAGGCTGAGCGACGGTGCCTGAACTAGGATGTGCAAGCAGCACCACCAGAACCTTTGTGAAGACTCTCGGGGCCATTGCCAGACCAAAAGGAAGGGCCAGAAACTGGAATTGTTGGTCCAGAAACACAAATCTTAGGAACTCGAAGTGGTTCCTGTGAATTGGCACATGAAGGTAAGCATCTTTCAAGTCTATAGTCGTCATGAACTGTCCCTCTTGTACTAGGGGCAGATTAGATCTGATTGTTTCCATTTTGAACGATGGAACATTCAGAAACTTGTTTAAACACTTTAGGTTTAGAATCGGGCATAATGTGCCCTCCTTCTTTGGAACCACAAAAAGTTTGGAATAGTACCCTAGTCCCCGTTCTGCTACTGGTACGATAATCCAGAGAGAGGCGTGATCTCTCACACACTCTAGAAAGGCCTCTCTCTTCTCTGGTCTTGAAGACAGGTTTGACAGGAGGAATCTGCCCTCGGGCGGATGGGATATGAATAAACCCTATCCTGTAACCCTGGGAGACAACCTCTAGAACCCAAGGGTCCTGAACGTCCTGTTATCATGCGTCTGAGAATTGAGATAATCTGCTCCCTACGTGATCCAGAGACTGGTCAGGGGCCGCCCCTTAATGCCGATTTAGTCTCGGCGGGCTTCTTGTTCTGCTTAGACTTGTTCCAAGATTGAGCCGGCTTCCAAGAATCCCCTGGACTGATCTGCTTTCGCGGTGGGCTGCTGGCGCTGGACTTTGTCCTCAAGAAAGGGACAAAAAGTTTGTCCCTTGGGCTTAGCCTTCTTATCCTGCGGTAGGAAAGCTCCCTTGCCTCCCGTAACCGTAGATATGATCGAATCCAACCCTGGACCAAACAGGATCTTTCCTTGAAAAGGCAGAGACAACAGCCTTGACTTGGAGGTCATGTCCACAGGCCAAGATTTTAGCCACAGAGCCCTGCGTGCTAAAACAGAGAAACCTGACACCTTAGCATTCAGGCGAATAATTTGCATATTGGCATCACAGATGAAAGAATCGGCGACCTTCAGTGCCTTAATCTTCTCCTGTATCTCGTCGATGGATGTCTCCCCTTCTGCCATTTCACACAGGGATTCACACAAATATGTCGCAGCTCCAGCGACCGCCACAACGGCTGCTGCTGGTGAAAAACAAACCCTGTGTACTAAAACATCTTTCTCAACATGTTTTCCAGCTTTTTATCCATAGGCTCTTTAAACTACGAACTATCCTTGAGGGGAATAGTTGTCCGCTTCGCGAGCGTAGAGATAGCCCTATCCAACTTGGGAATGGTCCCCCACAGCTCAAACAGATTCCGGAACGGGGAAAAGTTTTTTAAAAGAAGAAGAAGGGGAAAAGGAAGAACCCAATTGCTCCCATTCATTCTTAATAATATTTGCCATCTTAATGGGAACCGGGAAAGTCTGAGGCACTACCCTGTCCTCGCATACCTTGTCAAGCTTAAGAATCGCAGGTTCCTCTGGGATCTTAGGTTCCAGAACCTCCAGAGTAGCAAGCACCTGCCGCAGCAGAAAACACAAATTTTCCATTCTAAACCTATAACCAGACTCCTCCACAGCCGGAGGTTTAGATGACACGGACTCCAACCCAGAAGGGGCCTCCTCCGAAGAGTCGGAGTGGGCCTCGTCATCGTATAGATCCTCTGGATCTACAATCGGCGAAGACAAACCCTGGGCCGGGTCGCAATGATACACCCTACGCTTGCGCTTAACAGAATGTGGTAAGGCATGGATCACTTTCGAAACTGCCGATTCCAGTTGGTCTGCAAAGTCTGACGTCCAACGAATCTCTCCCAAAGGAGTAAAGGTTGGACCCCGGAGAAGAATGTAGAGAACACACCTCACAGGACGAAGAACCCTCAGAGGTGGATGGCTCAGTAGTACTAGACATCAGTTTACATTTAGATGTTATGACTTTATCATGGCATGTAGAACATAGTTGAGCAGGCTGATCTACCAGAACCTCCTCACAAACACAGGAATGAGACTTAGTTAAAGAGGGAGAGCCCTCTAACGCATCAGAGTCCTCCATAGCTTGCGCTGTTGATAGACTAACTTAATTTACAAAAAGGGCACCATTATACCGCCAATGGCCGGGGCACTCACCACCTCCTAGGACCCGGACTACAGAAACCGTTCCGTCTCCTTGCGTCACAGATCAACAGAGAAGGAGAAATAGCCACACCCAGTCACATGGCGTGCCTTGCAGGACCTCCCCAGCACTAGGGAAAACGCGCCAAAAAATGGCCGCAGAAGATTTAGTAACCTGAAAGTTCCACACATTGCCAGAGCCTCATCTCGCACATAACGCAGCAATGACACAATAAACAATATCATGTATAACCCCCCTTGTTCAATAATCCCCTTACAAGGAATATTAACCCTTCATTCTGTAAAGATAAAAATGCGCCACACTGTGACCCTGTCTTCTATGTTATCATATTAATCAAAAATGAAACGATCTTACCAGAATATACGCCGTGGAACAGGAACACGGCCCTTCAAGTGTGACAGGTTACTAGCCTCACTCCTGACATGGACTTAAGAGTAGAAAGCAGGCAGCGAAACTTGTCAACGCTGATTGCTTGTAGAGCTGTTAATATGAGTCGGGATGGTTTCGCAGAAAGACTCTCCCTGCATCTCCGGACTCTAACTTTCACCCAGGCTCTCACTGAGAGGCTGACAGGACTACTTAAAACTCCAGTCCCAATGTGAAGAGTACTACCCTCCATAAGAGACTACTCCAAAACTCTGGCACTTCTCTGCCATTCTCCTGTGATGAAAGGAAAAGAATGACTGGGGGATGAGGGAAGTGGGGGAGGTATTTAAGCCTTTGGCTGGGGTGTCTTTGCCTCCTCCTGGTGGCCAGGTTCTTAATTCCCAATAGTAATGAATGAAGCCGTGGACTCTCCTCCCCTTTGGATGGAAATTGTACACTCTATGGGGCATATCTATTAAGCAGAGTATGCTGCTTAATAAATGTAAGTTAAGAAGCCTTAACCCATCCGCCACCTCTGAGGTGGTGGACAGCAATCATGCCGATCCGTTCGGGATGATTTACACCCCCTGCTAGCGGCCAATTGGCCGCAAATGTGCAGGGTGCGGCATTGCACAAGCATTTCACTAGAAATGCTTGCTTGTGCAATGGTAAATGCATTTAGCGATGTCGGGCGGACATGTTCGCCACAGCGAATCATGTCCGTCCAACAATTGTTAAATCTGCCCCTATGTTAATCATGAAAGAGTTTTTATGTCTCATTCTTCTAGGATGATTGACAAGCCCTTGAATTGGTTGCACAAGAGCATGAGACAGGTTTGTACAAGTGCTTGCTTGTCTAGTCTGGAATTTAGACTGCAAATGCTGCATCACTGGCCCAATGCAGACAGACAGGTTCTTCTGTACCTTATCCACTCACATTTTAATCAATGGGGGCCATAATTAGTTTCACCTATTGCAAGCTTTTGTGCCTCTTTGATGAGGACACATTTGGAGAGCAAATGAAAAGCAGGCATATGTGTATATGCTCTAATCACTATTTGTGTGTTCTATGAGTAGAATTTTGACTAACAGGTTTACCTGTTTTGAAGGAGATAATGTAGCAATTTATTTTGTTTAACTCTAACAACACAGAGGATTTTTTCATTTTTTCACTTTATATGTAGCATGAAGTATTCACTTCCTGTTAGTTTCATTTTAAGCATGAACATTTTCTTAATCACTTCCATGTGTGTGATGAAAATGGGTCGTCATGCATATTGCTGTTGGTAAGCGCATGACAACAAATTCTCGTAATTAAAGGGAATCGCAGATTACAGTATCGGATTGGTGATTCCCCCCGCACTGCAGGCCCGATAGTTTGTAGTGTACTCAGCAGCACTCCCAGAGCTACATGGGAGTGCTGGTGATTACACACCTCACGGGACGAAGAACCTTCAGAGGTGGATGGCTCAGTAGCACTAGACATCCGTTTACATTTAGATGTTGTGACTTTATCATGGCATGTGGTATTCGTGATGGATTGTGATTTGTGCAAATTATTATTGAACCATTGACCAATAGTGAAAAAGAAAGGTGTGACTACAAGAGGTTAAATAACAAATTATTTAATTGTTGCACTAAAATAATACATAAAAAATACTATTAATAAAATACAAGTTACGGTAAAGAGCTCTATTACCTTGGATCAGACAAAAATAAAAACAAATTTAGTTAAACTAACAATATGGTTTTCATACAAAAGAGTATATTAATAAATGCAAAAATATCTATCAGCCATAGATAGTAATGTTCATCTTATGATTTGCGTTTATCTCTTGATGTAACTTTTGATAGAACTAAAATTGCAGATAAGGGCACAATAGATTGTGTTCAAAGTTAGTACTCACAGTTGATATGATCGTGTTCCAATGTGTCTGATTGGTTGGAACGGCCCAGCCTTTATGTAAAGGATTTTGGAATTCCGCTGGGTTTGGTTTTAAAACTATTAAAGACCTGTTAGTTTCTATTTGTAAAAAACAGGCTTAAAGGTTAGAAATCTTATCCGTGGGGTGGATAAAAGCTGTATACCTTCTAACAGCTTAGAAAAGTTCCAAGTGATCTGATGATGTTTTGTAGGGTTGCTGGAACTGTGTACTTTGGATTACTGGCAAGGGATTTGCTATCTGAGGGTGAGATTTCAGATTCAGGGAAGACGTTACTTCAGTCCGATTCTGAAATGACAGCCTTTAAATTTAAGCTTGAACACCTCCGCTTATTGCTCAGGGAGGTTTTAGCGACTCTGGATGACTGTGATCCCATTGTAGTTCCAGAGAAATTGTGTAAAATGGACAAATACTTTGCAGTGCCTGTTTACACTGATGTTTTTCCAGTCCCTAAGAGGTTTTCGGAAATTATTACTAAGGAATGGGATAGACCAGGTGTGCCGTTCTCTCCCCCTCCTGCTTTTAAAAGGATGTTTCCCATAGATGCTGCCATACGGGACTCGTGGCAGACGGTCCCTAAGGTGGAGGGAGCAGTCTCAACCCTAGCTAAGCGCACAACTATCCCCGTCGAGGACAGTTGTGCTTTCTTAGATCCTATAGATAAAAAATTGGAGGGTCTCCTTAAGAAAATTTTTATCCATCAAGGTTTTATTCTCCAGCCTCTTGCATGCATTGCCCCAGTTACTGCTGCAGTGGCTTTTTGGTTCGAGTCTCTTGAGGAGGCTCTACAGGTGGAGACCCCGTTAGATGATATTTTAGACAGGATTAAAGCTCTCAAGTTAACTAATTCCTTTATTTCTGATGCCGTTTTTCATCTAACCAAACTAACGGCTAAGAATTAAGGTTTTGCCATTCTGGCGTGCAGGGTGCTATGGCTTAAGTCCTGGTCAGCAGACGTTACTTCAAAGTTTAAGCTTCTTAACATCCCCTTCAAAGGACAGACCCTATTCGGGCCGGGCCTGAAGGAGATCATTTCTGATATTACTGGAGGAAAAGGTCATGCCCTTCCTCAGGATAGGTCCAATAAATTAAGGACCAAACAGAATAATTTCGTTCATTTCGAAACTTCAAGAGTGGCGCAGTTTCAGCTTCCTCTAATGCAAATCAAGAGGGAAATTTCGGTCAGTCCAAACCAGTCTGAAGACCGAACCAGGCTTGGAACAAGGGGAAGCAGGCCAAAAAACCTGCTGCCACCTCTAAGACAGCATGAAGGAGTAGCCCCCGATCCGGGACCGGATCTAGTAGGGGGCAGACTTTCTCTCTTCGCCCAGGCTTGTGCAAGAGAATCCAGGATCCCTGGGCATTAGAGATTGTTTCCCAGGGATATCTTCTGGACTTCAAAGCTTCATCTCCAAATGGGAGATTTCATCTCTCACAATTATCTGTAAACCAGATAAAGAGAGAGGCATTCTTACGTTGTGTTCAAGACCTACTGGTTATGGGAGTGATCCACCCAGTTCCAAGGGAGGAACAGGGACAGGGCTTCTATTCAAATCTATTTATAGTTCCCAAAAAAGAGGGAACTTTCAGACCAATCTTGGATCTCAAGATCCTAAACAAATTTCTCAGAGTCCCATCCTTCAAGATGGAGACTATCTGAACCATCCTCCCTATGATCCGGGAGGGTCAATTTATGACTACCGTGGACTTAAAGGATGCTTATCTCCACATTCCAATTCACAGAGATCATCATCAGTTCCTCAGGTTTGCCTTCCTAGACAGGCATTACCAGTTTGTGGCTCTTCCCTTCGGGCTAGCCACGGCACCAAGAATCTTTACGAAGGTTCTAGAGTCCCTACTGGCGGTTCTAAGGCCACGAGGCATAGCGGTGGCTCCTTACCTAGATGCCATTCTGATACAGGCGTCGACTTTTCAAATCGCCAAGTCCCATACGGACATTGTTCTGGCCTTTCTGAGGTCTCACGGGTGGAAGGTGAACGAAGAAAAGAGTTCTCTCTCCCCTCTCACAAGAGTTTCCTTCCTAGGAACACTGATAGATTCAGTAGAAATGAAAATTTTTCTGACAGAGGTCAGGTTATCAAAGCTTCTAACTTCCTGTCGTGCTCTTCATTCTACTTCTCGGCCATCAGTGGCTCAGTGTATGGAATTAATTGGCCTAATGGTATCGGCAATGGACATAGTTCCGTTTGCCCGCCTACATCTCAGACCACTGCAACTTTGCATGCTCAATCAGTGGAATGGGGACTACACAGATTTGTCCCCTCTGCTAAATCTGGATCAAGAGACCAGGGATTCTCTTCTCTGGTGGTTATCTCGGGTCCATCTGTCCAGGGGAATGAGTTTCCGCAGGCCAGAGGGGACTATAGTGACGACAGATGCCAGCCTTCTGGACTGGGGCGTAGTCTGGAACTCCCTGAAGGCTCAGGGTTCGTGGACTCGGGAGGAAGCCGTCCTTCTGATAAACATTCTGGAACTGAGAGCAATATTCAATGCTCTTCAGGCTTGGCCTCAACTAGCTGCGGTCAGGTTCATCAGATTTCAGTCGGACAATATCACGACTGTAGCCTATATCAACCATCAGGGGGGAACAGAAGCCCCCTGGCAATGTTGGAGGTTTCAAAGATAATTCTATGGGCAGAGGTTCACTCTTGCCATCTCTCAGCTATCTATATCCCAGGAGTAGAGAACTGGGAGGCAGATTTTCTAAGTCGGCAGACTTTTCATCCGGGGGAGTGGGAGCTCCATCCGGAGGTATTTGCCCAGCTGATCCAACTATGGGGCAAACCAGAACTGGATCTGATGGCATCTCGTCAGAACGCCAAGCTTCCTTGTTACGGTCCAGGTCAAGCGATCCCCAAGCAGCGCTGATAGATGCTCTAGCAGTGCCCTGGTCCTTCAGCCTGGCTTATGTGTTTCCACCATTTCCTCTCCTCCCTTGTCTGATTGCCAAGATCAAGCAGGAGAGAGCTTCAGTGATTTTGATAGCACCTGCGTGGCCACGCAGGACTTGGTATGCAGATCTGGTGGACATGTCATCCTTTCCACCATGGACTCTGCCGCTGAGGCAGGACCTTCTACTCCAAGGCCCATTCAAACATCCAAATCTAGTTTCTCTGCCGCTGACTGCTTGGAGATTGAACGCTTGATTTTATCAAAACGTGGTTTCTCCGAGTCGGTCATTGATACCTTGATTCAGGCTCGAAAGCCTGTCACCAGGAAAATCTATCATAAGATATGGTGTAAATATCTTCATTGGTGTGAATCAAAGGGTTACTCATGGAGTAAGGTCAGGATTCCTAGGATATTATCCTTTCTCCAAGAAGGATTGGAGAAGGGATTGTCAGCTAGTTCCTTAAAGGGACAGATTTCTGCTCTGTCTATTCTTCTGCACAAGTGTCTGGCAGATGTTCCAGACGTTCAGGCGTTTTGTCAGGCTTTAGTTAGAATCAAGCCTGTGTTTAAACCTGTTGCTCCGCCATGGAGTTTAAATTTAGTTCTTAAAGTTCTTCAAGGGGTTCCATTTGAACCTCTGCATTCCATAGATATCAAGCTTTTATCTTGGAAAGTTCTGTTTTTGGTAGCTATCTCTTCGGCTCGAAGAGTTTCAGAGTTATCTGCCTTACAGTGTGATTCCCCTTATCTGATCTTCCATGCAGATAAGGTAGTTTTGCGTACCAAAGCTGGGTTTCTTCCTATGGTGGTATCTAATAAGAATATTAATCAGGAGATTGTTGTTCCATCACTGTGTCCTAATCCTTCTTCAAAGAAGGAACGTCTATTACACAATCTTGATGTGGTTCGTGCTTTAAAGTTTTATTTACAAGCTACTAAGGATTTTCGTCAAACATCTGCATTGTTTGTTGTCTACTCTGGACAGAGGAGAGGCCAAAAGGCTTCGGCATCTTCTCTTTCTTTTTGGCTGAGAAGCATAATCCGTTTAGCTTATGAGACTGCTGGCCAGCAGCCTCCTGAAAGAATTACAGCTCATTCCACTAGAACGGTAGCTTCCACATGGGGTTTTAAAAATGAGGCCTCTGTTGAACAGATTTGTAAGGCGGCGACTTGGTCTTCGCTTCATACTTTTTCTAAATTCTACAAATTTGATACTTTTGCTTCCTCGGAGGCTATTTTTGGGAGAAAGGTCTGGCAGGCAGTGGTGCCTTCCGTTTAAGTTCCTGCCTTGTCCCTCCCTTCATCCGTGTCCTAAAGCTTTGGTATTGGTATCCCACAAGTAATGGATGAACCCGTGGACTGGATACACCTTACAAGAGAAAACAAAATGTATGCTTACCTGATAAATTTCTTTCTCTTGTGGTGTATCCAGTCCACGGCCCGCCCTGTCACTTTAAGGCAGGTGTTTTTTATTTTTAAACTACAGTCACCACCGCACCCTATAGTTTCTCCTTTTTTCTTGCTTGTCTTCGGTCGAATGACTGGGGGTGGCAGTTAGGGAAGGAGCTATATAGACAGCTCTGCTGTGGATGTCCTCTTGCAGCTTCCTGTTGGGAAGGAGAATATCCCACAAGTAATGGATGAACCCGTGGAATGGATACACCACAAGAGAAAGAAATTTATCAGGTAAGCATAAATTTTGTTTTTTGGTGCGAATCCAAAGGCTTCTCATGGAGTAAGATCAGGATTCCTACGATTTTGTTTTTTCTTCAAGAAGGATTGGAGAGAGGAGTGTCAGCTAGTTCCTTAAAAGGACAGATATCTGCTTTGTCTATTCTATTGCACAAGCGTCTGGCAGATGTCCCAGATGGTCGGGCTTTTTGTCAGGCTTTAGTTAGAATCAAGTCTGTGTTTAAACCTGTTGCTCCGCCTTAGAGTCTAAATTTAGTTCTTAAAGTTCTTCAGGGGGTTCCGTTTGAACCCATGCATTCCATAGATATTAAGCTTCTATCTTGGAAAGTTCTGTTTCTAGTTGCTATCTCTTCAGCTCGAAGAGTTTCTGAACTATCTGCATTACAATATGACTTGCCTTATCTTGTTTTCCATGCTGATAAGGTGGTTTTGCGTACCAAACCTGGGTTCCTCCCTAAGGTTGTTACTAACAGGAATATCAATCAGGAGATTGGTTTTCCTTCTCTGTGTCCTAATCCTTCTTCTAAGAAGGAACGTTTATTGCACAACTTGGACGTGGTTTGTGCTTTGAAGTTCTATTTGCAGGCAACCAAAGATTTTCATCAAACATCTTCTTTGTTTGTTGTCTTTTCTGGAAAACGTAGGGGTCAAAAGGCTACGGCTACCTCTCTTTCCTTTTGGCTGAAAAGCATCATCCGTTTGGCTTACGAGACTGCTGGACAGCAGCCTCCTTAAAGAATTACTGCGCACTCTACTAGAGCGGTGGCTTCCACATGGGCTTTTAAAAATGATGCTTCTGTTGAACAGATTTGTAAGGCTGCAACTTGGTCTTCGCTTCATACCTTTTCCAAATTTTACAAATTTGATACTTTTGCTTCTTCGGAAGATATTTTTGGGAGAAAGGTTTTGCAAGCAGTGGTGCCTTCCGTTTAGGCTCCTGTCTTGTCCCTCCCTTCATCCGTGTCCTAAAGCTTTGGTATTGGTATCCCACAAGTAAGGATGAAACCGTGGACATGGTACATCTTGCAAAAGAAAACAAAATTTATGCTTACCTGATAAATTTCTTTCTTTTGCGATGTACCGAGTCCACGGCCCACCCTGTCTATTCAAGACAGATAGTATTTTTTATTGAAAACTTCAGTCACCTCTGCACCTTATAGTTTCTCCTTTTTCTTCCTTGGCCTTCGGTCGAATTACTGGGGGGTGGAGTTAAGGGGGGAGCTATATAGACAGCTCTGCTGTGGTGCTCTCTTTGCCACTTCCTGTTAGGAAGGATAATATCCCACAAGTAAGGATGAAACTGTGGACTCGGTACATCGCAAAAGAAAGAAATTTATCAGGTAAGCATAAATTTTGTTTTTTTCAAATATTATTTTATCTGGTTAGTCAGTGTTTGTATATAGCAATGATGCCAAACTAGAGTGAGAGCACATACTAACCTATCAGTACCAAATTTATGTTTTAACAGTTAGGGCTTGATTTATCAAAGCCCTACGGCTGCAAGTTCTCACAAGAACTTGCTGGCTGTAATTTAACAAGCAGCGGTCACCAGACCGCCGCTTCCCTAAACTCTTTGCCACCTCTAAGGTGGCAAAATTCAATCTCCGCGGCCTAATCTGACCAAGGAGATTGACAGCTCCTGCCCGCGCATGATTGGCTGTGCGCAGGCAGGGGACAGGATTGCACGCAAGCGCAAAATTGCGCTTGTGTGCAATGGTGATTACCTGCGGGTAATTTCACCTGTGGCAGGTGAGCTGAGGCGTACAGGGGCGCGTATATGCTTTGATAAATCGAGCCCTTAGTGTTGTGGGGGCAAACTGATTGATGAGGGACAGAATAACCTGTAAAAGAAGGTTAATTTTAAATGTATATAATATTTAACCTCTTGGTTGCTCTGCAATACATGTTATCCCTCAAAGGGTTAACATTTAACTTCCTGCATTTTATATAGAAGGTATTTAAAAGAAATGCTATGCTTATCATATTTCTAATAAAAACATAATTTATGCTTACCTGATAAATTTATTTCTCTTGTAGTGTATCCAGTCCACGGATCATCCATTACTTATGGGATATTCTCCTTCCCAACAGGAAGTTGCAAGAGGATCACCCAAAGCAGAGCTGCTATATAGCTCCTCCCCTAACTGCCATATCCAGTCATTCGACCGAAACAAACAGAGAAAGGAGAAACCATAGGGTGCAGTGGTGACTGTAGTTTAATAAAATTTTAGACCTGCCTTAAAATGACAGGGCGGGCCGTGGACTGGATACACTACAAGAGAAATACATTTATCAGGTAAGCATAAATTAGGTTTTCTCTTGTGAAGTGTATCCAGTCCACGGATCATCCATTACTTATGGGATACCAATACCAAAGCTAAAGTACACGGATGATGGGAGGGACAAGGCAGGGATTAAGCGGAAGGAACCACTGCCTGAAGAACCTTTCTCCCAAAAACAGCCTCCGAAGAAGCAAAAGTATCAAATTTGTAAAATTTTGAAAAAGTGTGAAGCGAAGACCAAGTCGCGGCCTTGCAAATCTGTTCAACAGAGGCCTCATTTTTAAAGGCCCAGGAGGAAGCCACAGCTCTAGTAGAATGAGCTGTAATTCTTTCAAGGGGCTGCTGTCCAGCAGTCTCATAGGCTAGGCGTATAATACTCCGAAGCCAAAAGGAAAGAGAGGTTGCCGAAGCTCTTTGACCTCTCCTCTGTCCAGAATAAATGACAAACAGGGAAGATGTTTGACGAAAATCTTTAGTAGCTTGTAAGTAAAACTTCAAGGCACGGACTACGTCCAGATTATGTATTCTTTGAAGAAGGATTAGGACACAATGATGGAACAACAATCTCTTGATTGATATTCTTGTTAGAAACCACCTTAGGTAAAAACCCAGGTTTGGTACGCAGAACTACCTTATCTGCATGAAAAAACAGATAAGGAGAATCACATTGTAAGGCAGATAGCTCAGAGACTCTCCGAGCCGAGGAAATAGCCATCAAAAACAGAACTTTCCAAGAGAAAAGCTTAATATCAATGGAATGAAGGGGTTCAAACGGAACTCCTTGAAGAACTTTAAGAACCAAGTTTAAGCTCTATGGGGAGCAACAGATTTAAACACAGGCTTAATTCTAACCAAAGCCTGACAAAATGCCTGGACGTCTGGAACTTCTGCCAGACGCTTGTGCAAAAGAATAGACAGAGCAGAAATCTGTCCCTTTAAGGAACTAGCTGATAATCCTTTGTCCAACCCTCTTGGAGAAAGGACAATATCCTGGGAATCCTAACCTTACTCCATGAGTAATTCTTGGATTCACACCAGTAAAGATATGTACGCCATATCCTGTGATAGATTTTCCTGGTAACAGGCTTTCGTGCCTGTATTAAGGTATCAATGACTGACTCGGAGAAGCCACGCTTTGATAGAATCAAGCGTTCAATCCCCATGCAGTCAGTCTCAGAGAAATTAGATTTGGATGATTGAAAGGACCTTGTATTAGAAGGTCCTGTCTTAGAGGCAGAGTCCATGGTGGAAAGGATGACATGTCCACTAGGTCTGCATACCAGGTTCTGCGTGGCCACGCAGGCGCTATTAGAATCACCGATGCTGTCTCCTGTTTGATTTTGGCAATCAGTCGAGAGAACAGAGGAAACGGTGGAAACACATAAGCCAGGTTGAAGAACCAAGGCGCTGCTAGAGCATCTATCAGCGTCGCTTCTGGGTCCCTGGACCTGGATCCGTAACAAGGAAGCTTGGCGTTCTGGCGAGACGCCATGAGATCCAACTCTGGTTTGCCCCAACGATGAATCAACTGAGCAAACACCTCCGGATGGAGTTCCCACTCCCCTGGGTGAAAAGTCTGACGACTTAGGAAATCCGCCTCCCAGTTCTCCACGCCTGGGATATGGATTGCTGACAGATGGCAAGAGTGAGTCTCTGCCCAGCGAATTATTTTCGAGACTTCTAACATCGCTAGGGAACTCCTGGTTCCCCCTTGATGGTTGATGTAAGCCACAGTCGTGATATTGTCCGACTGAAATCTGATGAACCTCAGTGTTGCTAACTGAGGCCAAGCCAGAAGAGCATTGAATATTGCTCTTAACTCCAGAATATTTATCGGAAGGAGTTTCTCCTCCTGAGTCCACGATCCCTGTGCCTTCAAGGAGTTCCAGACTGCACCCCAACCTAGAAGGCTGGCATCTTCCAATCTGACCTGCGAAAGGTCGTACCCTTGGACAGGTGGACCCGAGACAACCACCAGAGAAGAGAATCTCTGGTCTCTTGATCCAGATTTAGCAGAGGGGACAAATCTGTCTAATCCCCATTCCACTGACTTAGCATGCATAATTGCAGCGGTCTGAGATGTAGGCGCGCAAATGGCACTATGTCCATTGCCGCTACCATTAAGCCGATCACCTCCATACACTGAGCTACCGAAGGGCGCGGAATGGAATGAAGAATACGGCAAGCATTTAGAATCTTTGATAACCTGGACTCCGTCAGGTAAATTTTCATCTCTACAGAATCTATAAGAGTCCCTAAGAAGGAGACTCTTGTGAGTGGGGATAGAGAACTCTTTTCCTCGTTCACTTTCCACCCGTGCGATCTCAGAAATGCCAGAACTATCTCTGTATGAGACTTGGCAATTTGAAAGCTTGACGCCTGTATCAGGATGTCGTCTAGATACGGAGCCACCGCTATGCCTCGCGGTCTTAGAACCGCCAGAAGTGAGCCCAGAACCTTCGTAAAGATTCTCGGGCCTATAGCCAACCAGAAGGGAAGAGCTACAAATTGGTAATGCCTGTCTAGAAAGGCAAACCTTAGGAACCGATGATGATCTAGGTGAATCGGTATGTGAAGGTAGGCATCCTTTAAGTCCACTGTGGTCATGTACTGACCCTCTTGGATCATGGGTAGGATGGTCCGAATAGTTTCCATTTTGAAAGATGGAACTCTGAGGAATTTGTTTAAGATCTTTAGATCCAAAATTGGTCTGAAGGTTCCCTCTTTTTTGGGAACCACAAACAGATTTGAATAAAAACCCTGTCCTTGTTCCGTCTGCGGAACTGGATGGATCACTCCCAATACTAGGAGGTCTTGCACACAGCGTAGGAATGCCTCTTTCTGTATCTGATTTGCAGATAACCTTGAAAGATGAAATCTCCCTTGTGGAGGGGAAGCTTTGAAGTCCAGAAGATATCCCTGAGATATGATCTCCAACGCCCAGGGATCCTGAACATCTCTTGCCCACGCCTGGGCGAAGAGAAAAAGTCTGCCCCCTACTAAATCCGTCGCCTGATAGGGGGCCGTTCCTTCATGCTGTCTTAGAGGCAGCAGCAGGCTTTCTGGCCTGCTTGCCTTTGTTCCAGGACTGGTTAGGTTTCCAGGCCTGCTTAGATTGAGCAAAAGTTCCTCTTGTCTTGAAGCGGAGGAAGTTGATGCTGCATCTGCCTTGGAATTTCGAAAGGCATGAAAATTAGACTGTTTGGCCTTTGATTTGGCCCTGTCCTGAGGAAGGGTATGACCCTTACCTCCAGTAATGTCAGCAATAATTTCTTTCAAACCAGGCCCGAATAAGGTCTGCCCCTTGAAAGGAATGTTGAGTAATTAAGACTTTGAAGTCACATCAGCTGACCAGGATTTGAGCCATAGCGCCCTACGCGCCTGGATGGCGAATCCGGAATTCTTAGCCGTTAGTTTAGTCAAATGAACAATGGCATTAGAAACAAATGAGTTAGCTAGCTTAAGAGTTCTAAGCTTGTCAACAATTTCAGTCAATAGAGCTGTATGGATGGCCTCTTCCAGGGCCTCAAACCAGAATGCCGCCGCAGCAGTGACAGGCGCAATGCATGCAAGGGGCTGTAAAATAAAACCTTGTTGAATAAACATTTTCTTAAGATAACCCTCCAATTTTTTATCCATTGGATCTGAAAAAGCACAACTGTCCTCAACCGGGATAGTGGTACGCTTTGCTAAAGTAGAAACTGCTCCCTCCACCTTAGGGACAGTCTGCCATAAGTCCCGTGTAGTGGCATCTATTGGAAACAAATTTCTAAATATAGGAGGTGGGGAAAAGGGCACACCGGGCCTATCCCACTCCTTCCTAATAATTTCTGTAAGCCTTTTAGGTATTGGAAAAACATCAGTACTCACCGGCACTGCATAGTATTTATCCAGCCTACACAATTTCTCTGGCACTGCAATTGTGTCACAGTCATTCAGAGCAGCTAATACCTCCCCAAGCAATACACGGAGGTTCTCAAGCTTAAATTTAAAATTAGAAATCTCTGAATCAGGTCTCCCCGAATCAGAGACGTCACCCACAGACTGAAGCTCTCCGTCCTCAGGTTCTGCATATTGTGACGCAGTATCAGACATGGCTCTTACAGCATCTACGCGCTTTGTATCTCGTCTAACCCCAGAGCTATCGCGCTTGCCTCTCAATTCAGGCAATCTGGATAATACCTCTGAAAGGGTATTATTCATGATTGCAACCATGTCCTGCAAAGTAATCTCTATGGGCATCCCTGATGTACTTGCCGCCATCTTAGCGTGCGTCCCTTGAGCGGGAGGCGAAGGGTCCGACACGTGGGGAGAGTTAGTTGGCATAACTTCCCCCTCGACAGACCCCTCTGGTGACAATTCTTTTATAGATAAAGACTGATCTTTACTGTTTAAGGTGAAATCAATACTCCTATGGGGCTCCACCATGGCTTTTAAACATAATGAACAAGTATCCTCTGTTTCAGACATGTTTGTACAGACTAGCAATGAGACTAGCAAGCTTGGAAAACACTTTAAAGCAAGTTAACAAGCAATATAAAAAATGTTACTGTGCCTTTAAGAGGAACAAATTTCGACAAAATTTTAAATAACATTGAAAAAAGGCAGTTTCACTAACAAAATTTTTACAGTGTATGTAACAAGTCAGCAGAGTATTGCACCCACTTGCAAATGGATGATTAACCCCTTAATGCAATAAACAGATAAAAAAAACGACATAGACTTTTTTAACAGACATAACAAAACTGCCACAGCTGAGCTGTGGATTACCTTCCCTATAAACGATTTTGGAAGTCTTTTTAGCCCTTTAGAGATGTCCTGTAGTATTCATGGGACTGCTGAGGGAATCTGGATGATTCATTTTGTAATTTTAACTGCGCAAAAAAGCGCTAAATTAGGCCCCTCCCACTCATATTACAACAGTGGGAAGCCTCAGTTAACTGTTTCTATGCAGAATTTAAGCCAGCCATGTGGAAAAATTAGGCCCCAATAAGTTTTATCACCAAACATATGTCAAAAAACGATTAAACATGCCAGCAAACGTTTTAAAACACATTTTTATAAGAGTATATATCTCTATTAATAAGCCTAATACCAGTCGCTTTCACTGCATTTAAGGCTTTACTTACATTACATCGGTATTAGCAGCATTTTCTTAGTCAAATTCCATTCCTTAGAAAATTATTTTACTGCACATACATTAATAAGCCTGATACCAGTCGCTTTTACTGCATTTAAGGCTTTACTTACATTACTTCGGTATCAGCAGCATTTTCTTAGTCAATTCCATTCCTTAGAAAAATATTTTACTGCACATACCTTAGTTGCAGGAGAAACCGCACGCCATTCCCTTTCTGAAGTTACCCCACTCCTCAGAATGTGTGAGAACAGCCAGTGGATCTTAGTTACTTCTGCTAAGATCATAGAAAACGCAGGCAGATTCTTCTTCCAAATACTGCCTGAGAAAAAACAGCACACTCCGGTGCCATTTAAAAATAACTAACTTTTGATTGAAGAAATAAATTAAGTATAAAACACCACAGTCCTCTCACGACCTCCATCTATGTTGAGGGTTGCAAGAGAATGACTGGGTATGGCAGTTAGGGGAGGAGCTATATAGCAGCTCTGCTTTGGGTGATCCTCTTGCAACTTCCTGTTGGGAAGGAGAATATCCCATAAGTAATGGATGATCCGTGGACTGGATACACTTAACAAGAGAAAATGCAGCGCTACCACTATTAGATTTGTTATGTTGCGCTACCACTTTTTGATTTGTTTTGCTGCGCTACCACTGTTTGATTTGCATTTAGCCACCATTCAGCAAGCGCTACCCAGGATTCTGAACCAAAAATGGGCCCTCTCCTAAGCTGACATTCCTGCCTTTCAAAAATAGATACCAAGAGAACGAAGAAAAATTGATAATAGGTGTCCATTAGAAAGTTGCTTAAAATTTCATGTTCTACCTGACTCATGAAAGAAAAAACCATAAATTATGCTTACCTTTCCTTCTGTATGAGGAGAGTCAACGGCTTCATTCCTTACTTGTGGGAAATACTGAACCTGACTACCAGGAGGAGGCAAATACCTCCCCCACTTCCCTCATCCCCTAGTCATTCTGCTGAGGGAACAAGGAACATTAGGAGAAATATCAGGGTATAAATGGTGCCAAAAGAAAACAAAAATGTAGGCCCGCCCAACGGAGAATACGGACGGGAGCCATGGACTCTGCTCATACTAAAGGAAAGGAAATTATCTAGTAAGCATAATTTATGTTTTCCTTCTTAATATGAGGATATTCCACGGCTTCATTCCTTACTTGTGGGAAACATATACCCAAGCTCTAGAGGACACTGAATGAAACGGGAGGGTAAAAAGAAAGGTAGACCCTATTCTGAGGGCCCCACAGCCTGCAAAACCTTTCTCCCAAAATATGCTTCAGCCGAAGAAAAAACGTCAAACTTATAAAACTTTGAAAAGGTATGTAAGGAAGACCAGGTAGCCGCCCTACAAATCTGATCCATAGAGGCCTCATTCTTGAAGGCCCAAGAGGAAGCCACAGCTCTAGTTGAATGAGCCTTAATTCTCTGAGGAGGCTTATGTCCCGCTGACTCATAAGCTAAGCAAATAATGCTCCTCAACCAAAAGGACAAAGAAGTGGACGAGGCTTTCTTCCCCCTACGCTTCCCAGAATAGACAACAAACAAGGAAGAAGTTTGTCTAAACTCCTTCATAGCCTGAAGATAGAACTTCAACCCCCGAACCACATCCAAATTATGTAGTAACCGCTCCTTTGAAGAAGGATTAGGACACAGGGAAGGAACCACAATCTCCTAGTTGATGTTGCGATCTGAAGCAACCTTAGGAAGAAAACCCAACCCAGTATGAAGAACAGCCTTATCAGCATGGAATACTAGGTAAGGTGGCTCACATTGCAAGGCAGCCATCTCAGATACTCCGTGCGCCGAGGCAATAGCCGGTAGCAATAGGAACCTTCCAAGACAGTAATTTAACCCCTTAATGACCGAGGACGTGCAGGGTACGTCCTTCAAAAAAAGGCAGTTAACGCCTGAGGACGTACCCTGCACGTCCTCGGTGTGGAAAGCAGCTGGAAGCGATCCTGCTCACTTCCAGCTGCTTTCCGGTTATTGCAGTGATGCCTCGATATAGAGGCATCCTGCAATAACCTTACATGGCCATCCGATGCAGAGAGAGCCACTATGTGGCCCTCTCTGCACCGGACATCGATGGCCGGTATCGTTGGCGGGTGGGAGCCAACTTGGGAGGCGGGTGGGCGGCCATCGGTGTGCCGTGTGACGTATCGGGGGCGGGACCGTCGGGGGGCGCGCACGGACGCGCGTGTGCACGGAGGGTGGCGGGCGGGCACGTGCACGGGGCGGGAGCGGGTGGGAACCGCTACACTACGGAAAATGATTAAAAAGGTAAAAGTGGCCTAAGCACAAAAAAAACCACAAAAAGATTGTGGAGGGGTGGGGGGTTGGTTTTGTGTGGGGGGAAGCTACACTACAGAAAAGTTTAAAACATGTAAATCAAAAACATTTTTTCTTCTAAACTGGGTACTGGCAGACAGCTGCCAGTACCCAAGATGGCGCCCATTAAGTTAGAGTGGGAGGGTTATAGAGCTGTTTGGTGGGGATCAGTGAGGTTGGGGGCTAAGGGGGGGATCGTACACAGCAGCATATGTAAATATGCTTTAAAAAAAACCACCAAAAAAAACAAATATAGCTTTTATTTTAGTACTGGCAGACTTTCTGCCAGTACTTAACATGGCGGGGACAATTGTGGGGTGCGGGAGGGAAGAGAGCTGTTTGGGAGGGATCAGGGGGTCTGATGTTTCAGGTGGGAGGCTGAGCTCTACACTAAATCTAATATTAACCCTGCAAGCTCCCTACAAGCTACCTAATTAACCCCTTCACTGCTAGCCATAATACACGTGTGGTGCGCAGTGGCATTTAGTGGCATTCTAATTACCAAAAAGCAACACCAAAGCCATATATGTCTGCTATTTCTGAACAAAGGGGATCCCAGAGAAGCATTTACAACCATTTGTGCCATAATTGCACAAGCTGTTTGTAAATAATTTCAGTGAGAAACCTAAAGTTTGTGAAAAAATTTCTGAAAAAGTGAACGATTTTTTTTATTTGATCGCATTTGGCGGTGAAATGGTGGCATGAAATATACCAAAATGGGCCTAGATCAATACTTTGGGTTGTCTACTAAAAAAAAATATATACATGTCAATGGATATTCAGAGATTCCTGAAAGATATCAGTGTTCTAATGTAACTAGCGCTAATTTTGAAAAAAAAAAATGGTTTGGACATAGCAAAGTGCTACTTGTATTTATGGCCCTATAACTTGCAAAAAAAGCAAAGAACATGTAAACATTGGGTATTTCTAAACTCAGGACAAAATTTAGAAACTATTTAGCATAGGTGTTTTTTGGTGGTTGTAGATATGTAACAGATTTTGGGGGTCAAAGTTAGAAAAAGTGTTTGTTTTTTTCAATTTTTCCTCATTTTATAAAATTTTTTATAGTAAATTATAAGATATGATGAAAATAATGGTATCTTTAGAAAGTCCATTTAATGGCGAGAAAAACGGTATATAATATGTGTGGGTACAGTAAATGAGTAAGAGGAAAATTACAGCTAAACACAAACACCGCAAAAATGTAAAAATAGCCTTGGTCCTAAACAGACAGAAAATGGAAAAGTGCTGTGGTCATTAAGGGGTTAATGTCAACTCCATGCATAGGCTCAAACGGAGCCTTCTGCAAAACTTTAAGAACAAGATTTAAACTACAAGGAGGAGCACTAGATCTAAACACAGGCCTGATTCTAGTCAGAGCCTGAACAAAAGACTGGACATCTGGAAGCTCAGCGAGCCTCTTGTGCAGTAAAACAGATAGGGACGAAATCTATGGGGAGCTAGCAGAAAGGCCCTTCTCCAGACCATCCTGGAGAAAAGAAAGAATCCTGGAAACCCTGATCTTATGCCAGGGTAATCCAGCAGATCCCTGTGACAAGGTAACCTCCATGGAGGAGATGAGGACATCCCCACCAGGTCCGCGAACCACATCCTCCGTGGCCACGATTGAGAATCACTGTTGCTTGCTCCTGCTTGATGCAGGCCACTACACGAGGGAGAAGTGGTAATGGTGCAAAAATGTAGATCAGACTGAACTTCTAAGGCACTGCTAATGCATCTATTGGCTCCGCCTGAGGATCCCTGGACTGCGACCCATATCTGGGTAGCTTGGAATTGAGCCGGGATGCCATGAGATCTATCTCCGGCATCCCCATCTGTTGCAAATCTCTGCAAACACCTCAGGATGGAGAGACCATTCCCCCGGGTGAAAGGATTGTCTGCTGAGGAAATCCGCTTCCCAGTTGTCCACACCCGGAATGTGAATCGCTAACAGCGAGCAGTTGTGGGCCTCCGCCCATTCCATAATCCAAGATACTTCCCTCTTTGCTAGGGAGCTCCTCGTTCCACCCTGATGGTTGATGTAAGCCACTGGGGTTAAGTTGTCCGATTGGAATCTGATAAACTGGGCCGAACCCAGAAGAGGCCAAGCCTTCAGAGCATTGAAGATCGCTCAAAGTTCCAACATGTTGATCGGGAGAAGGGTCTTGAGTCTACAGGCCCTGTGCCTTCCTGGCACCCCTAACAGCTCCCCATCCTGTGAGACTCGTCCGTAGTCCCAAGATGGTCTCAAGAAGGACATCCCTTGGGACAAGTGATCTGGACAGAGCCACAAGGAGAGCAATTCTCTCGACTGGCTGTCCAGAGAAATCTGTTGAGACAGATCTCAATGATTGCCTTTCCACTGTCTCAGCATGCACAGCTGAAGAGGTCTGAGATGGAATCTGGCACACCATGAGCCCAATTATCTCCATACACCGAGCCACAGATGACCTGAAGGAGGTCTGGAGGGCAAGACAATTAGTAGTTAGCTTGTAACATCTCTGGTCTGTAAGAAATATCCTCATGGAAATGGAGTCTATTATAGTACCCAGGAATTCCACCCTGGTACTTGGAATAAGAGAACTCTTTTCTAAGTTTATCTCCCATCCATGAGATCGAAGAAGAGAAAGAAGGGCTTTCGAAATGGTCCTCTGCAGACAACAGGACGGTGCTTGAACCAAAATATCATCTAAGTATGGCGCCACTGCAATCCCTCTGGTTATGGCCACTGCAAGCAGAGCCCCTAGAACCTTCGTAAAAACTCTTGGAGCAGTAGCTAGACCAAAGGGAAGTGCAATAAACTGGAAGAGCTGGTCCAGGAACGCAAATCTTAGAAACTTGAAGTGTTCCTTGTGTATAGGGACATGAAGGTAGGCATCCTTCAGGTCTATCGTGGTCATAAATTGTCCTTCCTGGACTAAAGTAAGAATGGACCTTATTGTCTCCATCTTGAACGAGGGGACAGGCAGGAATTTGTTTAAACACTTTAATTCCAGAATTGGACGAAAAGCACCCTCCTTCTTTGGGACCACAAACAGGCTTGAGTAGTATCCCAGACCACTCTCTGCTGAAGGTACCGGTACAATGACCCCCAGGGCAGAGAGATTCCTCACACACCCTAGAAAAGCCTCTCTCTTTTCTGGCCTTGAAGACAAGTTAGATAAGAGGAATTTGCCCCTGGGAGGATGAGACTTGAAATCTATCCTGTATCCCTGAGCGATGATCTCCAGTACCCACGGGTCTTGCATGTCCCCAAACCAAGCATCTGAAAAAAGTGACAGTCGGCTCCCTACCAGATCAAAAGCTGGTTCGGGAGCCACCCCTTCATGCTGACTTTGACTCGGTGGGCTTCTTATTCTGCTTGGATTTATTCCAGGACTGAGGAGGTTTCCAAGTTCCCTTGAACTGCTTCGGCTTTGCAGAGGGCTGCTGACGTTGGGATTTGTCCGAACAGAAGGAACGAAAATTAGGACCTTGTCCCCTAGGTTTGTTCTTCTTATCCTGTGGTAAAAAGGCACCTTTGCCTCCAGTAACCGTGGATATGATAGAGTCCAGGCCTGGACCAAAAATAATCTTTTCCTTAAATGGGAGGGAAAGAAGTCTAGCCTTCTAAGTCTTGTCCGCAGACCAAGACTTCAGCCAAAGTGCCCTACGGGCTAGCACAGAAAAACCTGAAGCCTTGGTGTTTAGGCGAATAATCTGCATATTTGCATCACAAATAAAATAATTAGCTACCCTTAAGGCCTTAATTCTTTCCTGGATCATGTCAATGGAACCCTCCACCTCGATCAACTCAGATAAGGAGTCGCACCAGTAGGTAGCAACAGCCGCTGCCTGTTGAAACAAATATCCTGTATGCTGAAACATTTTTCTTAATAGAGTTTCCAGCTTCTTATCTATGGGCTCTTTAAATGACAAACTATCCTCAAGAGGGAAAGTAGTGCGTTTAGCAAGTGTGGAGATAGCACCGTCTACTTTAGGGACGGAACCCCACAACTCCAACTGAGAATCTTGAACTGGGAACAATTTCTTAAAGGAAGAAGAAGGGGAAAAGGAAGAACCAAGTCTTTCACATTCATTCTTAATAATGTTCGCCATCTTTACGGGAACCAGGAAAGTCTGTGGTACAACCCTGTCCTCGTATATCTTATCTAATTTAGGAATACAAGGTTCCTCAGTTCATTTAGTTTATGGAACCTCTAAAGTAGCCAAAACTTCCTTTAGCAGAAAGCGTAAGTGTTTAATACTAAATCTAAAGTCTGGTTCCTCAGCAGCTGGAGGCTTAGAGGCAGCAGATACCGACCCAGAAAACAGAATTTATGTTTACCTGATAAATTACTTTCTCCAACGGTGTGTCCGGTCCACGGCGTCATCCTTACTTGTGGGATATTCTCTTCCCCAACAGGAAATGGCAAAGAGCCCAGCAAAGCTGGTCACATGATCCCTCCTAGGCTCCGCCTACCCCAGTCATTCGACCGACGTTAAGGAGGAATATTTGCATAGGAGAAACCATATGATACCGTGGTGACTGTAGTTAAAGAAAATAAATTATCAGACCTGATTAAAAAACCAGGGCGGGCCGTGGACCGGACACACCGTTGGAGAAAGTAATTTATCAGGTAAACATAAATTCTGTTTTCTCCAACATAGGTGTGTCCGGTCCACGGCGTCATCCTTACTTGTGGGAACCAATACCAAAGCTTTAGGACACGGATGAAGGGAGGGAGCAAATCAGGTCACCTAAATGGAAGGCACCACGGCTTGCAAAACCTTTCTCCCAAAAAATAGCCTCAGAAGAAGCAAAAGTATCAAACTTGTAAAATTTGGTAAAAGTGTGCAGTGAAGACCAAGTCGCTGCCCTACATATCTGATCAACAGAAGCCTCGTTCTTGAAGGCCCATGTGGAAGCCACAGCCCTAGTGGAATGAGCTGTGATTCTTTCAGGAGGCTGCCGTCCGGCAGTCTCGTAAGCCAATCTGATGATGCTTTTAATCCAAAAAGAGAGAGAGGTAGAAGTTGCTTTTTGACCTCTCCTGTTACCAGAATAAACAACAAACAAGGAAGATGTTTGTCTAAAATCCTTTGTAGCATCTAAATAGAATTTTAGAGCGCGAACAACATCCAAATTGTGCAACAAACGTTCCTTCTTCGAAACTGGTTTCGGACACAAAGAAGGCACGACTATCTCCTGGTTAATGTTTTTGTTAGAAACAACTTTTGGAAGAAAACCAGGTTTAGTACGTAAAACCACCTTATCTGCATGGAACACCAGATAAGGAGGAGAACACTGCAGAGCAGATAATTCTGAAACTCTTCTAGCGGAAGAAATTGCAGCCAAAAACAAAACTTTCCAAGATAATAACTTAATATCAACGGAATGTAAGGGTTCAAACGGAACCCCCTGAAGAACTGAAAGAACTAAGTTGAGACTCCAAGGAGGAGTCAAAGGTTTGTAAACAGGCTTGATTCTAACCAGAGCCTGAACAAAGGCTTGAACATCTGGCACAGCTGCCAGCTCTTTGTGAAGTAACACAGACAAGGCAGAAATCTGTCCCTTCAAGGAACTTGCAGATAATCCTTTCTCCAATCCTTCTTGAAGAAAGGATAGAATCCTAGGAATCTTTACCTTGTCCCAAGGGAATCCTTTAGATTCACACCAACAGATATATTTTTTCCATATTTTGTGGTAAATTTTTCTAGTTACAGGCTTTCTGGCCTGAACAAGAGTATCAATAACAGAATCTGAGAACCCTCGCTTTGATAAGATCAAGCGTTCAATCTCCAAGCAGTCAGCTGGAGTAGGACCAGATTCGGATGTTCGAACGGACCTTGAACAAGAAGGTCTCGTCTCAAAGGTAGCTTCCATGGTGAAGCCGATGACATATTCACCAGATCTGCCTACCAAGTCCTGCGTGGTTACGCAGGAGCTATCAAGATCACCTACGCCCTCTCCTGATTGATCCTGGCTACCAGCCTGGGGATGAGAGGAAACGGCGGGAATACATAAGCTAGGTTGAAGGTCCAAGGTGCTACTAGTGCATCTACTAGAGTCGCCTTGGGATCCCTGGATCTGGACCCGTAGCAAGGAACCTTGAAGTTCTGACGAGAGGCCATCAGATCCATGTCTGGAATGCCCCACAGTTGAGTGATTTGGGCAAAGATTTCCGGATCGAGTTCCCACACCCCCGGATGCAATGTCTGACGAATCAGAAAATCCGCTTCCCAAGTTTCCACTCCTGGGATGTGGATTGCAGACAGGTGGCAGGAGCGAGTCTCCGCCCATTGAATGATTTTGGTCACTTCTTCCATCGCCAGGGAACTCCTTGTTCCCCCCTGATGGTTGATGTACGCAACAGTCGTCATGTTGTCTGATTGAAACCGTATGAACTTGGCCCTCGCTAGCTGAGGCCAAGCCTTGAGAGCATTGAATATCGCTCTCAGTTCCAGAATATTTATCGGTAGAAGAGATTCTTCCCGAGACCAAAGACCCTGAGCTTTCAGGGATCCCCAGACCGCGCCCCAGCCCATCAGACTGGCGTCGGTCGTGACAATGACCCACTCTGGTCTGCGGGAGGTCACCCCTTGCGACAGGTTGTCCAGGGACAGCCACCAACGGAGTGAGTCTCTGGTCCTCTGATTTACTTGTATCTTCGGAGACAAGTCTGTATAGTCCCCATTCCACTGACTGAGCATACACAATTGAAATGGTCTTAGATGAATGCGCGCAAAAGGAACTATGTCCATTGCCGCTACCATCAAACCTATCACTTCCATGCACTGTGCTATGGAAGGAAGAGGAACGGAAGGAAGTATCCGACAAGAGTTTAGAAGTTTTGTTTTTCTGGTCTCTGTCAGAAAAATCCTCATTTCTAAGGAGTCTATTATTGTTCCCAAGAAGGGAACTCTTGTCGACGGAGATAGAGAACTCTTTTCCACGTTCACTTACCATCCGTGAGATCTGAGAAAGGCCAGGACTATGTCCGTGTGAGCCTTTGCTTGAGGAAGGGACGACGCTTGAATCAGAATGTCGTCCAAGTAAGGTACTACAGCAATGCCCCTTGGTCTTAGCACCGCCAGAAGGGACCCTAGTACCTTTGTGAAAATCCTTGGAACAGTGGCTAATCCGAAAGGAAGCGCCACGAACTGGTAATGCTTGTCCAGGAATGCGAACCTTAGGAACCGATGATGTTCCTTGTGGACAGGAATATGTAGATACGCATCCTTTAAATCCACCGTGGTCAAGAATTGACCTTCCTGGATGGAAGGATTGTTCGAATGGTTTCCATTTTGGACGATGGAACCTTGAGAAACTTGTTTAGGATCTTGAGATCTAAGATTGGTCTGAACGTTCCCTCTTTTTTGGGAACTACGAACAGATTGGAGTAGAACCCCATCCCTCGTTCTTTTAATGGAACAGGATGAATCACTTCCAGAAGATAACCTTGGAAGACTATTTCTAGCGCCCAAGGATCCAGAACATCTCTTGCCCAAGCCTGAGTGAAGAGAGAGAGTCTGCCCCCCACCAAATCCGGTCCCGGATCGGGGGCCCGCATCTCATGCTGTCTTGGGAGCAGTGGCAGGTTTCTTGGCCTGCTTTCCTTTGTTCCAGCCTTGCCTTGGTCTCCAGGCTGGATTGGCTTGAGAAGTATTACCCTCCTGCTTAGAGGACGTAGCACTTGGGGCTGGTCCGTTTCTGCGAAAGGGACGAAAATTAGGTTTATTTTTGGCCTTGAAAGACCTATTCTGAGGAAGGGCGTGGCCCTTGCCCCCAGTGATATCAGAGATAAACTCTTTCAAGTCAGGGCCAAACAGTGTTTCCCCTTGAAAGGAATGTCAAACAATTTGTTCTTGGAAGACGCATCCGCTGACCAAGATTTTAACCAAAGCGCTCTGCGCGCCACAATAGCAAACCCAGAATTTTTCGCCGCTAACCTAGCCAATTGCAAGGTGGCGTCTAGGGTGAAAGAATTAGCCAATTTAAGAACACGAATTCTGTCCATAATCTCCTCATAAGAAGAAGAATTACTAATAATCGCCTTTTCTAGCTCATCGCACCAGAAACACGCGGCTGTAGTGACAGGGACAATGCATGCAATTGGTTGTAGAAGGTAACCTTGCTGAACAAACATCTTTTTTAGCAAACCTTCTAATTTTTTATCCATAGGATCTTGGAAAGCACAACTATCTTCTATGGGTATAGTGGTGCGCTTGTTTAGAGTAGAAACCGCCCCCTCGACCTTGGGGACTGTCTGCCATAAGTCCTTTCTGGGGTCGACTATAGGAAACAATTTTTTAAATATGGGGGGAGGTACGAAAGGTACACCGGGCCTGTCCCATTCTTTATTAACAATGTACGCCACCCGCTTGAGTATAGGAAAAGCTTCGGGGGGCCCCGGGGCCTCTAGGAACTTGTCCATTTTACATAGTGTTTCTGGAATGACCAGATAATCACAATCATCCAAATTGGATAACACCTCCTTAAGCAGAGCGCGGAGATGTTCCAACTTAAATTTAAAAGTAATCACATCAGGTTCAGCTTGTTGAGAAATTTTTCCTGAATCTGAAATTTCTCCCTCAGACAAAACCTCCCTGGCCCCCTCAGACTGGTGTAGGGGCCCTTCAGAAACAATATCATCAGCGGCCTCATGCTCTTCAGTATTTTCTAAAACAGAGCAGTCGCGCTTTCGCTGATAAGTGGGCATATTGGCTAAAATGTTTTTGATAGAATTATCCATTACAGCCGTTAATTGTTGCATAGTAAGGAGTATTGGCGCGCTAGATGTACTAGGGGCCTCCTGTATGGGCAAAACTGGTGTAGACGAAGGAGGGGATGATGCAGTACCATGCTTACTCCCCTCACTTGAGGAATCATCTTGGGCATCATTTTTACTAAATTTATTATGACATAAATTACATCTATTTAAATGAGAAGGAACCTTGGCTTCCCCACAGTCAGAACACAATCTATCTGGTAGTTCAGACATGTTAAACAGGCATAAACTTGATAACAAAGCACAAAAAACGTTTTAAAATAAAACCGTTACTGTCACTTTAAATTTTAAACTGAACACACTTTATTACTGCAATTGCGAAAAAGTATGAAGGAATTGTTCAAAATTCACCAAAATTTCACCACAGTGTCTTAAAGCCTTAAAAGTATTGCACACCAAATTTGGAAGCTTTAACCCTTAAAATAACGGAACCGGAGCCGTTTTTATATTTAACCCCTTTACAGTCCCTGGAATCTGCTTTGCTGAGACCCAACCAAGCCCAAAGGGGAATACGATACCAAATAATGCCTTCAGAAAGACTTTTCTATGTATCAGAGCTCCACACACATGCAGCTGCATGTCATGCTGTTCTCAAAAACAAGTGCGCCATACCGGCGCGAAAATGAGGCTCTGACTATGATTAGGGAAAGCCCCAATAGAATAAAGTGTCTAAAACAGTGCCTGCCGATATTATTTTACAAAAAATACCCAGATTAAATGATTCCTCAAGGCTAAATATGTGTAAATATGATCGATTTAGCCCAGAAAATGTCTACAGTCTTAATAAGCCCTTGTGAAGCCCTTATTTACTGTGTGAATAAAAATGGCTTACCGGATCCCATAGGGAAAATGACAGCTTCCAGCATTACATCGTCTTGTTAGAATGTGTCATACCTCAAGCAGCAAAAGACTGCTCACTGTTCCCCCAACTGAAGTTAATTCCTCTCAACAGTCCTGTGTGGAACAGCCATGGATTTTAGTAACGGTTGCTAAAATCATTTTCCTCATACAAACAGAAATCTTCATCTCTTTTCTGTTTCAGAGTAAATAGTACATACCAGCACTATTTTAAAATAACAAACTCTTGATTGAATAATAAAAACTACAGTTAAACACTAAAAAACTCTAAGCCATCTCCGTGGAGATGTTGCCTGTACAACGGCAAAGAGAATGACTGGGGTAGGCGGAGCCTAGGAGGGATCATGTGACCAGCTTTGCTGGGCTCTTTGCCATTTCCTGTTGGGGAAGAGAATATCCCACAAGTAAGGATGACGCCGTGGACCGGACACACCTATGTTGGAGAAAGAGCATCCTCTGAATTATCAGAGGCATCTTCATCATCGGATAATCTTGTATCAGATAATTCCAATAAGCTAGTAGATGACCCCTGAGAAAGATAGCAATATTTAACCTTGCGCTTAGCAGGGCGAGGTAAAGCACTAAAGGCCGCAGACGCTGCCATCTGTAACTGTTCAGTAAAGTCTGCCGGTAAAAGGGCCCCTCCTGATGGAGGAATAGGAGTGCTACGGGAAGCTGCATGTGTATTAGGAAATTACTGTAGGGTGCGCACCTCACGGGATGGAGACTCCTCAGAGGTAGAACGCTCAGTAGTACTAAACATATTAGCTTTCTTTAATAAGATTACTTTATCAAGGCATGTGGAACATAATTGAGCAGGCGGGTATATTGTGGCCTCCTCACTATATAGACAGGCATTAGATTTATGTACCCTCCATAACTTGCGCTTATTAATAGGACTATAGACAAACATAAATGGCACCTTTATACCCCAAATGGCTGGGGCACTCAGCACCTCCTATGACCCAGGCCCAAGAGAGAAAACGCTTAGTCTTCAGACAACCGCACGGTCAGGAAAAAGAGAATCAATGTGACCACACCCGGTCACGTGGTATGCCATGCAGGACCACCCCTGCACCACTAAAAACGCGCCAAGCCTAACAGGCTGCGCAGCGCTCCAAAATGAAAGCAAAACCTGTACGTTCTAACATCTACCTGAGCCTCATCTCACACATGTCACAGCATAAACACAATATAAAAAATATGTGAGTAATCCCTCCTGTTCAATAATCCCCTTCCGGAGACATTAACCCTCGATTCCATTCAGATAAAAGGAGTCACACTGTGACCCTGTCTTCTTATGTTATCAAATGTGTATAAAAAATGAAACAATCTTACTGGAATCTATTCAGTTGAACAGAAACACAGTCTCTCAAGTTTAACAGTCTTGTAGCATCGCTCCTGACATGGACTTGAGTGATAGAAGCAGGCAGTAAAACTCGTCAACACTGATTGCTTAGGAGCTGTTAATACGAGTCTGGATGGGTTCACTCTCCCTGCATCTCCAGACTCTAACATTCACCAATACTCTCACTAAGAGGCTGACAAGACTACTTAAAACTCCAGTCCCATTCTGAGGGGTACTACCCTCCATAAGGAACTACTCTGTATATTCTGACACTTCTCTGTCAACCTCCTGTGAAGAAAGGCAAAGAATGACTAGGGAATGAGGGAAGTGGGGGAGGTATTTAAGCTTTTGGCTGGTGTGTCTTTGCCTCCTCCTGGTGGCCAGGTTCAGTATTTCCCACAAGTAAGGAATGAAGCCATGGACTCTCCTCATATTAAGAATTTGGATTTCATATCCCTTTAAGCAATGGGATGTTATGTAATCGGGGGGGCTTTTATTTTTGTACTGCAAAACGGGGCTTCTCTAGTTTATATTATAACCCCCAAAAGCTCATATGGGCCCCTATTTCACATGTAGGTACCCTTAAAGACAATTTAGTAAAGTGATCACAGTAACAGCAGCGGTCACTTGGCCATTTTCAGTATCATTTACTAAAGTCTTAACAAAAATATTCCATTTTTATTTTTACATTTTTCTACTGCAGCTATCTTACACGGCTTGAAATATAAATATATTAATGGTATATTTTCAATCTGCTGGGCCTGCTAAAAAAAACCCCCAACAATATATAATTTGTGTGGATCACTCGAGAAAATTTGACTAACAATAGTGTTTAAATGTAAGTAGGAGAAAAAGCTCAAAACTGGCTTAGCAGCGAAAGGGTTAAAGGGATAGAAATCAAAATAAATGCTATATATAATGATGAAACTAAGCATGTTTGAAATATGCAGAATTATTTAATATATATATATATTAGCAGTTAAATAAAAAAGATAAATATATATATATATATATATATATGTGTGTGTGTGTAACCAGATTTCCCACCTACCCCTGACTCAGAAATCTCTCCAATGTCTATCCTGAACCTCCCTTCCTAGTCTCAATTACCTATCTGTCTCATAGGGGTTAATTTATTAAAGGGACATTAAACACTAAATACATGCTAGATAGAATGATGCATTCAAAGAAAAGATTAGTCCATGAGTAACATGTAGATGTATTTTTTAAAGTTTCATTAGTTATTTAAAAAGTGACAAAATAAGTGTAAGGTTTTAGTGTCTATAAAACACTGGGTGCTGCCATGTTGTAACTTGTGTTACCTTCTCTGCTGTGGCCAATTAGAGACCGTTATAAATAGGTCACTAGAGTGTGCAGCCAATGGTTGTGCTGGATTTAACAGTGTTCTGCACTTCCATTTCTAACAGGAACTGAAAAGCTCACAATTTCAGAATGGAATTACAGGCAAAGAGGACAAAATAAATAATGAAAGTATATTGCAGAGTTGTTTTTATTATATACAATTTATCATTTTATATTACCATCTCAAAGTGTTTTATGTCCCTTTAATGTGCAAGCGGACATGATACGATGTAGCGTATCATGTCTGCCGCACATCGATAAATGCTGACAGCATACGCTGTCGGAATTTGTCATTGCACCAGCAGTTCTTGTGAACTACTGGTGCAATGCCGCCCCAGGCAGATTCGCGGCTAGCAGGAGGTGTCAATCAACCCGATCGTATTCGATCGTTTTGATTTCTGTCCGCCGCCTCAGAGCAGGCGGACAGGTTATGAAGCAGCGGTCTCCATACGGAGCTAGATAAATTGACCCCGTAGCCTTAAATTTTCATTCAAAGAACAAGGGGCCCAATGGCACTACTGTAAAGTAACAGGGAATATAGTTACTAAAAATTGTTAGGAGGGAGTTATCTCTTATACTCCTCCTAAACTCATATCTATGATATAGATACTTGGTGCTGTGTACTAATCATCAATTAGAAACAAAAGGAGATGTGAGTCTCCAGGGGTTGTACACATAGATAGCACTCAAATTCCCTGATTTGTGTAATAATAGACTGAGTTACAAGTGACGGCTACACTAGATAAATTAAAATATAACTTAGGACTTTAAACATAATGCAGTACCACAGTCTCAGTAATAGCTGATACTTATTGCCTAAATCTAATATACATATTCAGTATTAATATATAGTGGGCAATATTAAGTACTGAGTAACAAACACATATAAAAGTACCGTGACATTACCTGGTGTATTACTATTAGCACCAAACCAAGTTGTTACACATTCTGGGTAATGCTGTGTTATTAACTTAAACTATCCATCATGGTAAACCTATGGCACTGTATAAGCATATACCATCACAGTAATACCTGATTCTTATGTCTACTAGTGGGAATTGAACCCTTAGTTGACCATTGAATATTATATCTGCTATTTATTTGAGTAGTGGAGGAATTAGATCCAGAATACAATTTACAATACTAATACTATAAGCCAAGAGGAATAATTCCATTCATTACTAATAGATTTATTAAAAACCTCTCTCAGATAAATACGCTTATGCAAATGTGCAAATCAATTTCACGCATGACACTGCATATCTGATAATATGTATATGGTATATCACAATATACCATAATCATCTATAAAAGTGTTTACAAACAAAATAACTGACCACTTTGCCAGACTTATATTCACCAAGAAAATTATCTGTGTCCCATCAGATAAATGTATAGTGATTAGTCTAAAGACTATGGATTAACAGTACACCCTAGGTCTATATTAATAATTTTCATTCACCCTACTATCTGCGGATCCTTCCCTCCATCCTTTTCCTGATGTTCTTTTCTCCCACACCCCCTCCCACTGTTCTCCCTTCCCTCTCCACACTCCCTCTCTATGGCTTCCTTTCATCATAGCCTAAATTTTGGATCCTCATTACATAATGTGAAAATATATAGAAACCTGCATCTGTAGTTTCAACAGAGGAAATAATATCAGACTCATATATAACTAGGTTTCCTCAAATGTCTATAGTAAGCTTGTATGCTTACCGCTATCCAGCAGTCAACGCAGAAGGAACTTGTTAGTTGTTAGATTGAACCATGTCACCTGTAGACTGTTAGCTCTCCGGAGCAGCCTCTTCCGCATGTACTAGATTTGTTCCGTTTTGTTATGTTTTGTATTTTATCACAAATCCTTGTCATTGTTTTCCCCTATCATTGTACCCAGCACTACGGATTTTTGGTGCTATACAAATAAATGATAATAATAATAAGGTATCTTTATTGAGTCATTACCACCAACTTTAATAATGAAAGACTATATAACCATCCTACTTTACCCTATGCACCCAATTAAGTTATTTACAACTACAAATATTTTTTTACTTTGTACAAATTTCCATATTTGTTAGTTTGGCTATGTACAACTTGCATTCTGTATAATGTTTAAAAACAATAAAAACTATTAAAATATATATATTATATATATATATATAAAATGTATAGGTTTTGTTTCTGTATGGTAATTTAGTTTCTATAAAGTAATGGGTGTGCCATGTTGGAACCTAGGTTTTCCCCTTATCTATCTCTTCTGCTGAGAACAATTAGAGACAGATATAAAACAGGAAATAAAAGAAAGTGCACAAAAAAGGTATGTTGTGAAGAAGGTATATAGCCAACAGAGGGACAGCAAGGCTAGGGATCTGATGTGAAGTAAGTATATAGGTAACAAGAAGGGCTGGAAGTCTGATGTGAAGTAGATATATATGGAAGGTTAGGGGTCTGATGTGAAGAAGGTATATAGCTAACAGAAGGGCTGCAGGGCTAGGGATCGGATGTGAAGTAGGTATATAGCTAACAGATGAGCTAGTGGGCTAGGGTTCTGATATGAAGTTAGTATATAGCCAACAAGGGCTGGAGGTCTGATGTGAAGTAGGTATATATGGAGGGTTAGGGGTCTGATATGAAGACGGTATATAGCTAACAGAGGGACACAGCACAGCTAGGGGTCAGATCTGAAGTAGGCATATAGCTAGCAGTGGCTGCATGTCTAGGGATCAGATCTGAAGTAGGCATATAGCTAGCAGTGGCTGCATGTCTAGGGGTCAGATCTCAAGTAGGTATATAGCTAGCAGTGGCTGCATGTCTAGGGGTCAGATCTCAAGTAGGTATATAGCTAGCAGTGGCTGCATGTCTAGGGGTCAGATCTCAAGTAGGTATATAGCTAACATAGGAGCTGCATGTCTAGGGGTCAGATCTGAAGTAGGTATATAGCTAACATAGGAGCTGCATGTCTAGGGGTCAGATCTGAAGTAGGCATATAGCTAGCAGTGGCTGCATGTCTAGGGGTCAGATCTGAAATAGGTATATAGCTAACATAGGAGCTGCATGTCTAGGGGTCAGATCTGAAGTAGGCATATAGCTATGAAGGCCGAAACGATCGTCTGGGGTTGCTGTGTTCCTTGTACAGAGAGGAATTGCCTGGTATTTCGGTGCTGGACTGACCGTAATAGGCGGGATCAGACTGATATACTACAGGAAAGTTCTACTCTGTGAAAAGCATTACTGGGCTAAAAGAAGCTGCACCCAGGTGGTAAATCGCCATAGAACAGGCTAACAATTGTATTGAGCCAGTTGTTTGTTTCTGTGAGTGCACTTCTCTCTGTATGTATATAGCTAGCAGTGGCTGCATGTCTAGGGGTCAGACCTGAAGTAGGTATATAGATAACATAGGAGCTGCATGTCTAGGGGGTCATATCTGAAGTACGTATATAGCTAACATAGGAGCTGCAGGGCTAGGGGTCAGATCTGAAGTAGGTATATAGCTAACATAGGAGCTGCATGTCTAGGGGGTCAGATCTGAAGTAGGTATATAGCTAACATAGGAGCTGCAGGGCTAGGGGGTCAGATCTGAAGTAGGTATATAGTTAACATAGGAGCTGCAGGGCTAGGGGTCAGATCTGAAGTAGGTATGTTGTTGATAGAGGGGCTGCAGGTCTAGGGGTTAGAACTGGAGTAGATATGTTGCTGATATTGGGATTGCTCTTATGTGAATATGTGGCTAACAGAGGTGCGGTAGGACCAAGAGTTTGTATGTGTTCAACAGAGGGGCTGCAGGGCTAGAACTTGATCTGTAGCTGGCAGAGACAGTGATATTAGTGCATTGTTTATTATTAGTAATAACATTATTTCTTTATATAATTATCAAACCTGATTAAAAAATGAGACTGGCACGTCAGGGACTCTTCATATCATGACTTCAGCACGGTCTTTATTAAAAGTTGCTGACCCTGCTCTAGCCTGTGCCAGTCTGCCTCTGCGTTTATTGGACTTGTGAGATGTCTGGTGTCTATATGCAATGACACAAGTAAGTCAGGTCGGCGTAAAATAAGTTTAATGTCTCCAGCGTCCCCTCTCCCCACTGGAAATTTGACACGTAAACACATACACATGTATGATCCAGGGTGGGTTACAAGGAACACACATATCATACATTATATGGTAGACAGGATATAAAAGAAGAATTGTGAGAAGGGAGAGAAAGAGAAGGGAGGATTTCTTTCACCACCTTCACCACCACTTCCAAAAGAAAAATAAAAGTACATGGTAAAATTTTAAAACACAAAAAAACAAAAATATAAACATTTCAAGTGAACCCCCAGTTGAACAGGGCAGGGAGAGTTTTAGGAAAAGCAAAAATATCTTCAGGGTGTGTTGGTAGCTCACTTAGTTGTTGTTGCTTAGAACTGTTCCCAATAACTTACTTTTACCTCCTATTATTGCCCTCGTTATCCCCGACCATATACAATAATAGCCAATCAACCAGTGTAATCCATGGTTGAGAACTATCTTTGATCCATCAGATGCTTTCGTGCCTACGTTTCCTGTCCTTTTGCCACATCACTTCCTGTCTGTACCTCTTACCCTCTTTGTGCCCCTTTCTGGCAGTTTTAAAGTGCTTTTTTTTTCCACTGTCACATTCTGAATGTCTAAAAATCTCCAATTTGCTGTCTCTCCTAGACGTACCACTTGCGTATGCTTCTCTCTTTGTATATGTTACTTTAGCTTTAACCTTATGTTTTTGTAGTAAAACTATAAGTGCCACTCAAGTATCGTGTTTGCCTCCCTGCAAGCCACAATTGTCTATACCACCCCCCAGCCTCTCCCTCCGAACTGGCATAATGCCAGCAGCACAGAACTGTTTGTGTACGACAGTATTTTTGTCACTCTTATTGCCAGTCCCTGCCCTTGCTCCACATTTGCCCCGACACATGTCCATTGCACAGTGCGGTAAGAATGCCTTCTGGGTTTGTAATCAATCCCGTATCCCCGTAAAAATGACATTCTCAGTCCTTCACTAGTTTGTAGACGTGGTGCTGGGCTCCGTGCTCACTCGTGGACACCTCAAAAACAAAGGCAATGCATAGCAATGTATCCTGAGTGTCTCTGTTGGTGACAACCTGGGTGGAAAAAAAGGACATATTTAGTTGAGAGTATCCAAGAGAAAAAGCAGAGTAGGATAAACAAGGGACGAAAGAAAGAAAGAGATGTATTGCTGTGTAATCTAATTCTTCCAAAACGTATTTAAAGGACCACTAAAGGCAGTAGAAATGCATAATTAACGAGTACATAATAAAAAGACAATGCAATAACAAACCATAAATGAGTAGATTTTTTTTTTCTGGCAAATTTATTTTCTCTCCACTTTCAGAGCCCTCTGTACCATGTGACAGACATCAGCCAATCAAAGACTAGTATATGTATAATCTGTGAGCTTGTGCACATGCTCAGTAGGAGCTTGTTCCCCAGAAAGTGTGCATATAAAAAAACTGTGCAAAATTTAATAATGGAAGTAAATGTCTTAAAACTGCATGCTCTTTCTGAATCCTAAAAGTTTATTTTGACTTGATTGTCCCTTTAATAACTTGAATGTCACCAGGTATAGAATGAAGGATAAAAGGGACATGAAACCCAAATTTTTTCTTTCATTAATTAGAAAGAGTGTGCAATTTTAAACAACTTTCTAATTTACTTCTATTATCTAATTTGTTTCATTCTCTTGATATTCTTTGCTGAAAAGCATATCTAGATAGGCTCAGTAGCTGCTGATTGGTGGCTGCGCATAAATGCCTTGTGCGATTGGCTCACCCATATGCATTGCTATTTCTTTAACAAAGGATATCTAAAAATGAAAAAAAATAGATAATAGAAGTAAATTGGAATGTTGTTTAAGATTGTATTCTCTATCTGTATCATGAAAGAACAGTTTTGGGTTTAGTGTCCCTTTAAGCTTGTGATTATGGCTCATACCTTTCTTTCTTATCTAGCCCTTCAGTCCACTTATCGACCCCTCTAATGTCTTATCCATAGAGACTTTGAAAGCACAACTATCCTCTAAGGGATAGTAGCTCCCTTGGCTAAGGTGGAAAAGACCCCTTCCACTTTAGGAACTGTTTGCCAAGCCTCCTTAAATGAGTCACTTATGAGAAAACATTTTCTTAAAAATAGGAGAGGGAGAAAATGGAATGCCTGGTCTCTCCCATTCCTTAATAACGATCTCTGAAGCTTGCTTTGGCACAGGAATTACGTCTGAGTAAGAAAGGACTTAGAAATATTTGTTCAATCAACTAGACTTCGCAGGGGAAACCACTACTGTGGAGTCACAGTCGTATAAAATAATCAAAACCTCCCTGAGCAACAGGCGGAGTTGTTCTAGCTTGAACCTAAAAGTTACAACCTCCGTGTCAGTCAGAGGCAATGAACTTTCTGAATCTGAAATTTGGCCTTCAGATGGAACCTCAATACCCTCCTCTCCTCAGGTCCTAGGGAGGGTACTATTGAGATTGCCACCATTGCATCAGAAACCTCACTTGTTACAGGCTGTTAGGCTTTCCCCTTACGCTTGCCTTGCAGCATTGGGAAAGCAGACAACGCATCAGAAATTGTAGAAGACATGAGCTCAGCTATGTCTTTTAAGGTAACTCCAGCAGCGCTAGAGTAGAAGTACAGGGCACTGCTTGAGCAGACATTAAAGTTTGGGACGTCTGGGAGAAAACTGCAGCATACCCTGAATTTCAACAGTATTATTCATCTGAGCCAGAGAATACTCTCTCAGATAACCCGAAGTATCTTCCTCTTTCAGGTAACAGGGAAGAACAGTCAGAATAGCAACCACTGATCAATCACCTTAGATGATTGAAAACATAATTTATGCTTACCTGATAAATTTATTTCTCTTGTAGTGTAGTCAGTCCACGGGTCATCCATTACTTATGGGATTATATCTCTTCCCCAACAGGAAGTTGCAAGAGGATCACCCAAGCAGAGCTGCTATATAGCTCCTCCCCTCACATGTCATATCCAGTCATTCGACCGAAACAAGACGAGAAAGGAGAAACCATAGGGTGCAGTGGTGACTGGAGTTTAATTAAAATTTTGATCTGCCTTAAAAGACAGGGCGGGCCGTGGACTGACTACACTACAAGAGAAATAAATTTATCAGGTAAGCATAAATTATGTTTTCTCTTGTTAAGTGTAGTCAGTCCACGGGTCATCCATTACTTATGGGATACCAATACCAAAGCTAAAGTACACGGATGAAGGGAGGGACAAGGCAGGAACTTTTAAACGGAGGGAACCACTGCCTGAAGTACCTTTCTCCCAAAAATAGCCTCCGAAGAAGCAAAAGTGTCAAATTTGTAAAATTTTGAAAAAGTGTGAAGTGAAGACCAAGTCTCAGCCTTGCAAATCTGTTCAACAGAAGCCTCATTTTTAAAGGCCCAGGTGGAAGCCACAGCTCTAGTAGAATGAGCTGTAATTCTTTCAGGAGGCTGCTGTCCAGCAGTCTCATAGGCTAAACGTATTATGCTACGAAGCCAAAAGGAGAGAGAGGTAGCCAAAGCCTTTTGACCTCTCCTCTGTCCAGAGTAAACGACAAACAGGGAAGAAGTTTGACGAAAATCTTTAGTTGCCTGCAAATAGAACTTCAGGGCACGGACTACGTCCAGATTATGCAAAAGTCGTTCCTTCTTTGAAGAAGGGTTAGGACACAATGATGGAACAACAATCTCTTGATTGATATTCCTGTTAGAAACTACCTTAGGTAAGAACCCAGGTTTAGTACGCAGAACTACCTTGTCTGAACGAAAAATCAGATAAGGAGAATCACAATGTAAGGCAGATAACTCAGAGACTCTTCGAGCCGAGGAAATAGCCATCAAAAACAGAACTTTCCAAGATAACAGCTTGATATCAATGGAATGAAGGGGTTCAAATGGAACGCCTTGCAGAACGTTAAGAACTAAGTTTAAGCTCCACGGTGGAGCAACAGTCTTAAACACAGGCTTAATCCTAGCCAAAGCCTGACAAAAAGCCTGAACGTCTGGAATTTCTGCCAGACGCTTGTGTAGAAGAATAGACAGAGCAGAAATCTGTCCCTTTAATGAACTAGCGGATAAGCCCTTTTCTAAACCCTCTTGTAGAAAAGACAATATCCTAGGAATCCTAACCTTACTCCATGAGTAACTCTTGGATTCGCACCAATATAAATATTTACGCCATATCTTATGGTAAATTCTTCTGGTAACAGGTTTCCTAGCCTGTATTAAGGTATCAATAACCGACTCCGAGAAGCCACGCTTTGATAGAATCAAGCGTTCAATCTCCATGCAGTCAGCCTCAGAGAAATTAGATTTGGATGGTTGAAAGGACCCTGAATTAGAAGGTCCTGCCTCAGAGGCAAAGACCATGGTGGACAGGACGACATGTCCACTAGGTCTGCATACCAGGTCCTGCGTGGCCACGCAGGCGCTATCAGAATCACCGATGCTCTCTCCTGTTTGATCTTGGCAATCAGCCGAGGAAGCATCGGAAATGGTGGAAACACATAAGCCATGTTGAAGACCCAAGGGGCTGTCAGAGCATCTATCAGCACCGCTCCCGGGTCCCTGGACCTGGATCCGTAACAAGGAAGCTTGGCGTTCTGGCGAGACGCCATGAGATCCAGATCTGGTTTGCCCCAACGATGAATCAGTTGAGCGAAGACCTCCAGATGAAGTTCCCACTCCCCCGGATGAAAAGTCTGGCGACTTAGAAAATCCGCCTCCCAGTTCTCCACGCCTGGGATGTAGATCGCTGACAGGTGGCAAGAGTGAGACTCTGCCCAGCGAATTATCTTTGAGACTTCCAACATCGCTAGGGAACTCCTGGTTCCCCCTTGATGATTGATGTAAGCCACAGTCGTGATGTTGTCCGACTGAAATCTGATGAACCTCAGAGTTGCTAACTGAGGCCAAGCTATAAGAGCATTGAATATTGCTCTTAACTCCAGAATATTTATTGGGAGGAGTTTCTCCTCCTGAGTCCATGATCCCTGAGCCTTCAGGGAATTCCAGACTGCGCCCCAACCTAGAAGGCTGGCGTCTGTTGTTACAATCGTCCAATTTGGCCTGCGAAAGGTCATCCCCTTGGACAGGTGGGGCCGAGAAAGCCACCATAGAAGAGAATCTCTGGTCTCTTGATCCAGATTTAGTAGAGGGGACAAATCTGAGTAATCCCCATTCCACTGACTTAGCATGCACAATTGCAGCAGTCTGAGATGCAGGCACGCAAATGGTACTATGTCCATTGCCGCTACCATTAAGCCGATTACTTCCATGCACTGAGCTACTGACGGGTGTGGAATGGAATGAAGGGCACGGCAAGCATTTAGAAGTTTTGATAACCTGGCCTCCATCAGGTAAATTTTCATCTCTACAGAATCTATAAGAGTCCCTAGGAAGGGAACCCTTGTGAGTGGTAATAGAGAACTCTTTTCCACGTTCACCTTCCACCCATGCGACCTCAGAAATGCCAGAACTATCTCTGCATGAGACTTGGCAGTTTGAAAACTTGACGCTTGTATCAGAATGTCGTCTAGGTATGGAGCCACCGCTATGCCTCACGGTCTCAGTACCGCCAGAAGTGAGCCCAGAACCTTTGTAAAGATTCTTGGAGCCGTAGCTAACCCGAAGGGAAGAGCTACAAACTGGTAATGCCTGTCTAAGAAGGCAAATCTTAGGTACCGATAATGATCCTTGTGAATCGGTATGTGAAGGTAGGCATCCTTTAAGTCCACAGTGGTCATGTACTGACCCTCTTGGATCATGGGTAGGATGGTTCGAATAGTTTCCATTTTGAATGATGGAACTCTTAGGAATTTGTTTAGGATTTTTAAGTCCAAGATTGGTCTGAAGGTTCCCTCTTTCTTGGGAACCACAAACAGATTTGAATAGAATCCTTGCCCGTGTTCCGTCCGCGGAACTGGGTGGATCACCCCCATTAGTAAGAGGTCTTGTACACAGCGTAGAAACGCCTCTTTCTTTATTTGGTTTGCTGATAACCTTGAAAGATGAAATCTCCCTTGTGGAGGAGAAGCTTTGAAATCCAGAAGATATCCCTGAGATATGATCTCCAACGCCCAGGGATCCTGGACATCTCTTGCCCAAGCCTGGGCGAAGAGAGAAAGTCTGCCCCCCACTAGATCCGTTTCCAGATAGGGGGCCCTCTCTTCATGCTGTCTTAGGGGCAGCAGCAGGTTTTCTGGCCTGCTTGCCCTTGTTCCAGGACTGGTTAGTTTTCCAGCCCTGTCTGTAACGAGCAACAGCTCCTTCCTGTTTTGGAGCGGAGGAAGTTGATGCTGCTCCTGCCTTGAGGTTACGAAATGCACGAAAATTAGACTGTTTGGCCTTTGATTTGGCCCTGTCCTGAGGCAGAGCATGGCCCTTACCTCCCGTAATGTCAGCGATAATTTCTTTCAAGCCGGGCCCGAATAAGGTCTGCCCTTTGAAAGGAATATTAAGCAATTTAGATTTAGAAGTCATGTCAGCTGACCAGGATTTAAGCCATAGCGCTCTGCGAGCTTGGATGGCGAATCCGGAGTTCTTAGCCGTAAGTTTGGTTAAATGTACGACGGCATCAGAAACAAATGCGTTAGCTAGCTTAAGTGCTGTAAGCTTGTTCATAATTTCATCCAATGGAGCTGTGCGAATGGCCTCTTCCAGAGACTCAAACCAGAATGCCGCCGCAGCAGTGACAGGCGTAATGCATACAAGGGGCTGTAAGATAAAACCTTGTTGAACAAACATTTTCTTAAGGTAACCTTCTAATTTTTTATCCATTGGATCTGAAAAGGCACAACTATCCTCCACCGGGATAGTGGTACGCTTAGCTAAAGTAGAAACTGCTCCCTCCACCTTAGGGACCGTCTGCCATAAGTCTCGTGTGGTGGCGTCTATAGGAAACATTTTCCTAAATATGGGAGGAGGGGAAAAAGGCACACCGGGTCTATCCCACTCCTTGCTAATAATTTCTGTAAGCCTTTTAGGTATAGGAAATACGTCAGTACACACCGGTACCGCATAGTATCTATCCAACCTACATAATTTTTCTGGAATTGCAACCGTGTTACAATCATTCAGAGCCGCTAATACCTCCCCTAGCAATATGCGGAGGTTCTCAAGCTTAAATTTAAAATTAGAAATCTCTGAATCCAGTCTCCCTGGATCAGATCCGTCACCCACAGAATGAAGCTCTCCGTCTTCATGTTCTGCAAATTGTGACGCAGTATCGGACATGGCTCTCACATCATCAGCGCGCTCTGTCCTTAACCCAGAGCTATCACGCTTGCCTCTTAATTCTGGCAATTTAGATAATACTTCTGTCATAACAGTAGCCATGTCTTGCAAAGTGATTTGTAAGGGCCTCCCTGATGTACTTGGCGCCACAAAATCACGCACCTCCTGAGCGGGAGGCGAAGGTACTGACACGTGAGGAGAGTTAGTCGGCATAACTTCCCCCTCGTTGTCTGGTGATAATTTCTTTACATGTAAAGACTGACTTTTATTTAAAGTTACATCAATGCATTGAGTACACAACTTTCTATGGGGCTCCACATTGGCCTTCATACATAGTGAACAAACAGATTCATCTGTGTCAGACATGTTTAAACAGACTAGCAATGAGACTAGCACGCTTGGAAAATACTTGTCAAATAAATTTACAAGCAATACAAAAAACGCTACTGTGCCTTTAAGAAGCACAAAAAGCTGTCACAGTTGAAATAACAATGAACCAAATTAGTTATAGCAACCAAAATTTCACAGTAAATGTATTAAGTTAGCAAAGGATTGCACCCACCAGCAAATGGATGATTAACCCCTTAATACCCAAAAACGGATAACAATTTAATAATTAACGTTTTTATCACAGTCAAACACACTGTCACAGGTCTGCTGTGACTGATTACCTCCCTCAAAATGAATTTTGAAGACCCCTGAGCTCTCTAGAGACGTCCTGGATCATGGAGGATGAAGTAGGAAGATTGTGACTGAATTTTTACTGCGCAAAAAAGCGCTAAAATAGGCCCCTCCCACTCATATTACAACAGTGGGGAAGCTCAGTTAACTGTTTCTATGCAGAAACAAAAGTTAGCCATGTGGTAAAAATCATGCCCCAATAAGTTTTATCACCAAGTACCTCACAAAAAACGATTAACATGCCAGTAAACGTTTTGAACATACATTTTAAAAGTTATGAAGTGTTATTAATAAGCCTGCTACCAGTCGCTTTTACTGCAGTTAAGGCTCATACATTACTTCAGTATTAATAGTATTTTCTGAGTCAAATTCCATTCCCTAGAAAAATACTTCAGTGTACACACACTCATCAGCCTAATACCAGTCGCTACCACTGCATTTAAGGCTGAACTTACATTACATTGGTATCAGCAGTAATTTCTCAGTCAATTCCATTGCTTAGAAAAATAATTTACTGCACATACCTCGTTTGCAGGGGGGCCCTGCATGCTATTCCCCTTTTCTGAAGTTACCTCACTCCTCAGAATGTGCGAGAACAGCCAGTGGATCTTAGTTACGTCTGCTAAGATCATAGAAAACGCAGGCAGATTCTTCTTCTAATGCTGCCTGAGAAACAAACAGCACACTCCGGTGCCATTTAAAATAACAAACTTTTGATTGAAGAAATAAACTAAGTTTAAAAACACCACAGACCTCTCACAACGACCTATCTTTAGTTAGGTTGCAAGAGAATGACTGGGTATGACATGTGAGGGGAGGAGCTATATAGCAGCTCTGCTTGGGTGATCCTCTTGCAACTTCCTGTTGGGGAAGAGATATAATCCCATAAGTAATGGATGACCCGTGGACTGACTACACTTAACAAGAGAAAATAATTCCTCAAGTAATGTTCTCTACCACGTGGGGAAAAAAACACATAATGCAGAGCAAGTCCGGGAGGAGTGTGAGAGGAATCGCAGAATACTGCATGTGGAATATAAAAATGTTGTGGCCTATAGGAGAAAAAGTTAATATGCTCCTAAATAGCAAACTCCCTAAATGGAGTAGGTTCAGAAAAAAAATGAAAATTTAGTAATAAAAATTAACACACAAAAAAGTAACCTATTTCTGTGTGCAGAGGCAAGGTAAACAAGCAGCCAACATTACTGTTCCTAGACCTTGCCACAACATTTCTAGTGCAGCAAGTCCAGATGGAATTATAATGGAACCGCAGGGCACTGCATGTGTGATAGGAAAAATAATGCATACGTCTTTAAGTAATCTGCTTCACATATGGCAGAGTAAATAAATAAAGACATAACCAGTTGCTAGTAAAAACTAACATATAGCATGTGATATTCTCCTGTAATGTTAAAGAGTAACTCATCTTTATTATTACAAGGGCAGACATAGCTAAACATGTATGACAAACATCATCAGTACTGTTAAACTCTGTCCATACATCAGCTTGACCCCGCTGAAGTGTTAGACAGCCTTCCTGAACTTATCATAGTGCAGTTTGAAGCACAAGCATTTAAACAATCATTCCTGCGTAACTCCCGAAGTGTTAGAAATGTTTCCTGTACTTAGGCTCTAATGTAAACGTGTCTGATAAAATACACGATATTGCAACTCTACGCTTCAGTAAACCTAACTGAGGTCTCAGCCAACCCATCTGCTCCGCAAACAATCCGGATTTGTAGTACTGTCTGGTATTAAAGTTACTGTTCCTTCCGATAACGGAAGATTAGGCAGAGTGGTGCGCAACACATTTCGCGCAACACACGAAAAACTCCGCCCATCGTGGGCGTTACCAAACACCATCTCCCGGTCGCCATTATTATCTTACAAACGAAAGCGCCGGGAGACCAACAACAGACCGCTCTAGTCACAAACCACACGACTGTCACGCTGAGCCTGCAATACTAGCCTGAATCAACGTGCAATGCACATTATGCTAACATTCTTAGTCACAACTACACTGTTGGACTCCATGTATTGGGAAGCTGTCAGTCCTAGACCACTCTCATATTGAGCCCGTCATCTTATTAGCAATTACCCGGTCGGCTATTAATAAACCGGAGGAGAGCCAATGAATCACATACAGCCCCATGTGTTCAACTGTCCAAGGTGTCCCCTAAAACTTCTAGGAGAATTAACACCCAATTTAATGAGGAATTTTTAAAATTGAAGTTAAAGTGTCTAACCTTTTTCTGAGATTACTGTCACCCCCCAGAAAGAAAGTCAACACTTACCTCATTTTTTGTCTGACAGCTAGGCAGATCACAGGTTTAAGAGGTCCTCTCCCTCCTATTGACCCGTTGATAAAAAAAAGGCATGCTGAGTAATCCATCACCTCAGACTAAGGCATACAGGGCAGCAAATATATGGGAGGCGCAGTGAGAATTATGTCCCACAAGTTCCCATTGCTCTAAAGCCACCAAAAGCTCTACTGTAGAGATTGATATGGACTACGGCTACACCCTAGAACAAAGTAGCACTCTCTGCCACTACTTTAAAAATAATAAACTCTTGATAGAAGAATCTAATCTAACACCTCACTTTACCTCTTCCTATCACTAACGTAGGCAAAGAGAATGACTGGACTGGGACTGAAGGGAGGAGCTATATATAGCAGCTCTGATGTGGTGCTATTTGCCTCCACCTGCTGACCAGGAGTTGACTATCCCACAAGTAAGGATGAAATCCGTGGACTCATTGTGTCTTAAAAAAGAAAGGTATTTTATTTATATACAATTTGTAACAATTTCTAACCCTTTAAAGAAAACTGTTGGGTTTCATGTCCTTTTAACTCTGTTCATTTTTTTTGGGTGGAATATGTTAAAGGAACATGAAACCCAAATTTTTTCTTTCATGATTCAGATAGAGAATAACATTTTAAACAACTTTCTAATTTATTTCTTTTATCTAATTTCTTTAATTCTCTTTGTATAATTTGTTGAAGGAGCAGCAATGCACTAATGATTTCTAACTGAACAAATTGGTGAGCCAATCACAATCGATACCTGTGTATATATATATATATATATATATATATATATATATATATATAAATATATATGCAGCCACCAATCAACAGCTAGAACCTAGGTTCTCTGCTGCTACTGAGCTTGCCTAGATAAACCTTTCAGCAAATAATAACAAGAGAAGAAAGAAAATTAAATGATAGAAGTAAATTGGAAAGTTGTTTAAAATTGTATGCTCTATCTGAATCATGAATGAAAACATTTGGGTTTCATGTCCCTTTAAGTTAAAGTGAATGTCAATTTTGATGCTAAAGTGCCGGTTTTTAAAAATTCGATTAAAAACAGGGGCACTTTAATTCATCAAAATTTACATTTCACTCCTGCTGTGAAAAAAAAAACTTACCTTTTAATCTTCACAGCAGCTCCAGCTTCCTCCAGCCGTCGCAAAGCCTCTTCCTGGGTCTAAAATGAGGAATCCGGCTTCATCCAATAACAGTGTTGAATCAGACACTGATTCCCCCGGGGGGAAGCTGTGATTGGAGGATGACCTATCCATCATTTCTGACATCAGAAATGGCTTGTGACGACCGGAGGAAGCTGGAGCTGCTGTCAAGTTTAAAAGGTAAGTTTTTTTTTTCACAACAGGAGTGAAATGTAAATTTTGATGAATTAAAGTGCCCCTGTTTTTAATCAAATTTTTTAAAAACGGGCACTTTAGCATCAAAATTTACATTCACTTTAAGGTAGGAAATTATTTCCAAGGACAGATTACTCTATTAGTAGACAAGGACACACCTCCACAATGTATTTTAATAGGGACATGAAACACCAGAAAATTTTCTTTCATGATTCAGATAGAGTAATACTCTATTAAAAAAAGTTTCCAATTTACTTCTATTATCAAATTAGCTTCGTTCTTCTTTGTTATTCTTTGTTGAAGAAATATCTAGATAGGTAACGTGCACATGTCTGAAGAACAACATGACAGGAAATAGCGCTGCTATCTAGTGCTCTTGCTAATGGATAACATTGTAGAAAAACTGCTGTCATATAGTCCTGCAGACACGTGCACGCTCCTGAACTTACCTTCATGCTTTTCAAAAAAGTATAATAAGAAAACAAAACAAAAATGATAATAGAAGTAAATTGGAAAGTTGTTTAAAATTGTATGTTTTATCTGAATCATGAAAGAAAACTTTTTGGGTTTTATACCCCTTTAAGTTAAAGCTGTTTAAATTGATTTTGAATAAGTTTGTAACAATGGAAATCTCGACAGTACTTTGTTGCAATTCTCTAAAGTCAATTTTTATTTTGAGAACAGTGTCGCGCCAAAGGTGACTTCCCTACATTTAAGAATGTAAAGGCGATGCATGAATAACAATAGAAATCGTAATTTAAAAATGGTATAAAACCAATAAATTAAGTATTGAAATAAAAATATACAGTAAAAAATTGTATTAAAATTTTCTGCAATATATTGTATTTTTATGAAAAAAATAAAATCCCTATTTAAATTGCGCAGGAAAAAAACAATTTAATTTGCATAGTAGAAACATGCAAAAAAGGGTGAAATTTGTATTTAAAAATACAAAATGCAAAGCTTATTATTTTCCTTATTGTAAGATTAGTTTCTCTGCCTCTGCTAGTGGGCTGAACAGGGGCGTTCCATGGGCGGAGCTGAAATTTTTCCCATCAGGTCTGGCACATTCACTAAACATTTTCACCCTGCAGGACTCACTGTTTTTTCTCACAAACGAGATTGTGCGAGATTATGTAAAAATATGCAAAGTATAATAGAAAAAAACATTCAGGCGTAATTGTTAGAGAATATGCGCTGAAAAAAAAAAAGTAATCTAATTTGTATTGTCTACAGGCTTTAATTATTTTAAGGTCCCCCCCCCCCCCCACTGGTACCTTCACTTTAAAATGCACCCCCCCTTGGTGCAACTCTCAGGTGCAACCCCATTATTAAAGAGAATTCAGAGAGAGAAGCCCCTGCGAGTGTTTTTTCTCGTCTGGCCTGGCGAAATTGTGATAATCAGCCTATTGTTATATATCATTGAGCACCAGAGGGCAGCACTGTTTGTTTATTATACTCAAAATACTTGCACTGAGAATGCCTATAGTATATTCTTCAACAAAGCAAACCAAAAGAACAAGGTCAATTTGATAATAGAAGCAAATGGAAAAGTTGTTTAAAATTACATGCTCTATCTGAATCATTAAGGTTTCACTTAGCTTCTCATATCCCTTTTAAAGGGACACTGAACCCAATTTTTTTCTTTCATGACTCAGAGCATGCAATTTTAAGCAACTTTCTAATTTACTCCTATTATCAATTTTCTTCATTCTCTTGGAATCTTTATTTGAAAAGCAAGAATGTAAGTTTAGATGCCGGCCCATTTTTGGTGAACAACCTGAGTTGTTCTTGCTGATTGGTGGATAAATTCACCCACCAATAAACAAGTGCTGTCCAGGGTCTGAACCAAAAATCGGCTGGCTCCTTTGCTTAGATGCCTTCTTTTTCAAATAAAGATAGCAAGAGACCGAAGAAAAATTGATAATAGGAGTAAATTAGAAAGTTGCTTAAAATTGCATTCTCTATCTGAGTCACAAAAGAAAAAAATTTGGGTTCAGTGTCCCTTTATTGTATACAGCTTCATAGAAAATGCTGACCTGTAGATATATATATATATACACACACACACACACACAGTATATATATATATATATATATATATATATATATATATACTGTGAAGTTGTATATCAGTTCCTGTAGATGTGTGTAATTGTGTGCAGGTGTGTCATAATATATAAATAGGCAGGTAAGTAGCTCTGTCATTGTCTATGAGCTTTAATAAAGTTACACACCTGCAATATGGTGAAATTTTCCAACACGCTGTTCATCATATATTTCTCCGGGAGGTGTTTCAATTTGTGGATGAAGTTGATCATATATTCACACATTGGAGACCTGTGAATTCGATACACAAAACGTCCATTCTCAAGACGAGCATATTCTGTCTGTAAATGATAAAGAGTAGTATATACTGTTATCCAGGGATGTATTAAGGTTTCATCTGAAGTTTTGCCTCTCCCTACAATGATACATTTATTATTTTTCTTTAATTAATAGTAGTTTAAAACTTTTCTGCCTCACATAATGAGATATTGAAGCAAAGTCTGGTGTTGAACATTAAGTAACCTCAAGTTGCCAATGGAAATGTTGTCCTCTTAGTCACATGCCTAGTTGGCATATGCATAAAGAATCCACTGCAGTAGAAAAGAGGAGACGGCGCAAATCCGATTCAAGGTAGTATTTTAATAAGTAGAAATATCCACGCGCTAAAATGTACAACTTACAAGAGACAAAGATGAAATCTTCCCCAAACGTATAGAATAATCATCCAAACGTTCACGGCAAACAGCTGCCGGTAAGTTCCTAGACCAAACAGAGTTTCAAAAGTTCCCGGCTTGTAACCACCTGTATACGTCACAGGGTGAATTCCTCCTTCAACTACGGATCCTCAAGTCGACCAAGAATAACTCTACGCGTTTCGCCGGTGACACCCCAGCTTTCTCAAGAGACTCTGTTTGGTCTAGGAACTTACCGGTAGCTGTTTGCCGTGACCGTTTGGATGATTATTATACGTTTGTGGCTGATTTCATCTTTGTCTCTTGTAAGTTGTATATTTTAGCGTGTGGATATTTCTACTTATTAAAATACTACCTTGAATCAGATTTGCGCTGTCTCCTCTTTTCTACTGCAGCACTTAGTTTTTTCATCCGTGGAGAGGAAACCCACAGATTGGTGAACAGCAGCATCTCCTTGGGTCTATAACGGGCCTTATGTTCGGTTTATCCCAGCTGCTCTGTGAAAATATCACATAAGTTTTTACCCTACTCCAGGTAACACGTTGTTCGCTATATTAGCGCAGCCTTATGTTGTTTGTTTTTATAAAGAATGCTAATTCCCATTCATGGGGTAGATTATATTCCAGTTGGGAACTGGTAGCAACATAAAATTAGAAAGATGTCAGTGGGTGGATTGGTCAAAATGAAATGTGCCTGGGTGCATTTAAATGTGAAATGGAAGCATTAGCAACAATTATTCTAGAAAAAGTTATTACTGTTTTTCTGCAACATACGCACGTATCCTGTGAGGGCCTATGCACCAGTATTCAAAGACCACACCTTCTCAGAGAGTCAGCGGTGGCTTGCATGACACAAACTATGTCTTCACAGAAGAAATACACACCACTTCCAGCTCTTTCAGCAGGCATGGTGTTTGAATACTGGTGCACGCGCCCTTAAATGATATGCGTGTATGCCGCTGAAAAACTAATAACTTACTAGAAGCATTTTTGCTAATGAAAGTATATTGCAAAACTGTTTCTATTTCAATTTGAAATCCACCCATATACATTTAAATTTTGACTTTTCTATTCCTTTAATTATGAGCATGTTTGTGAGAGTGTTTGATCAGTAACCTATGATTTATATTGAAAATATATTATTTGACATAAATGACTGAGTTTAGACACTGACGAAGAGTATTACATTTGAGCAATTATTAATATGAGAGTTGTGAGCGTCACTTGGAGAGTGTGTTTTTGACTGTATGGGAACTTGACAAGAAATCAGTGAATTGGGCTTGTCCACGACTAGGTACGCCAGTGAACTGAATCACTGAGGAATATCCCAATAAAATTCTATTTGTGATTCATACCCTCCCCTATTTTATGAATTTAGTAACCATCACATTAACAATTGTTTTCGCTCACAACCCATTTTATTTTTTAATTTTTTTAAGAGACCTATGTGACTTAGATCTATGTTCGTTACCGTCTTTGCTTTCTATTTTTATCTTTAAATACTGTTGTCAATAGTTTGTTTTAAAGTGCATTCAAAATACACATTTTTGCAATTTTTTTTTCCCCTTCATATAACTATTCCCTACAGTTCCTTGTATAATTCCATGTAACCACTCTCTATAATGCCCCTAATATCTGCTCCTTGTAATGTCTTATACTTGTTCCAAACAACTCTTCCTCAAGCTCTATACGTGTGCTCCATATGAGTCTTATTATTGCAGTGTATAATTCTTATCTAAATAGATGATTATAATTCCTGTGATTTTTACATAATGCCTCACCTCCACTTTCTCCACTACTTGCTTTCCAAATGAGCAGACCTTGGTGGACACTGAAATGGTCAGACTGTCCGAACTACTGTACTGGGAGCTCACCCCATAGAAGGTTCCAGGTCCATCTTGTATGGGGCTGTTTAGATCCGCCTAGAAGATGTAAGAAGTTTAACAACAAGGTTCAGTAACTAACTCCATTTTCGCAACATACAAAATGAAAAATAGAAACCGCATAAAGACAAGGTTATGAATATAATCTGATTACTTTGCTAAACCGAGAGAAAAACATAAATGCAAAATCCACTTTGAAAAATACAGGTAGCATAGATGACTCTTATTTCATGTAATGATGCAAAAGTTAGGGAGATATGGATGGTTTTGGGCTTCAAAGTAAACCATATTAAAACAGGAATTATTTGCCTAAACTAGAGGTCAGAGCCTTCTGCTTAATTACAGCTTTAGATATGGGGCCTGATGATAAAAGATTCTCCAGCTTGGAGTGAAATTATAGTGCAGACTTCACAGGGGCTGAACTCACTGAACGCTATAAGGAAAGGTGGAACCTGGAAGTCCCAGAGAGATGCTTTCCTCAGCTCAGATGAGATGATCTTAAATTATCCTCCAGTGCTGCAAGATCTCTCAAAAGATTCTAGATAAAGTTTGCTGTACTTGAATGTTCTCTGCCCTGTGCAATATAGCACTGCATGACATGAGAGTTTTGTTACACATACTTTGTTCTTTTTATTTTATATTACTTCAGATTGGGTCCTTTCAGTTTTATTACATTTAAGATTTGCACTCTCTCTTTTATATTTTAATACATTTAGCTTTAGATCCAGCAGTGATTTTATAAATTCTGATTATATTTTAGAAGTTTCTGTGTTACTTTAACTTTAGGGTCATACATTGCATATTTCTGTGTATCTTTTACAAATTACATTGGACTTTGTATTTACTCAGTTGTAAAATTCTGTATCCCAGAGAGCCTCATTACTTTTTATGGAAGGCATCTCCCATCTCCCTGGATCTTCCAGGTTCCTCGCCTTTTTTTAAAAAAAATATTACTTTATTTCAGAAAATATATTTTTTGTATATATTATTATTAGTGCCCCTTTTCTTATATAATTCAGTGAGTTCAGTCCCTGTGAAGGCTACACTATAATTTCTCTTCAAACTAGAGAATCTTTGATTATCAAGCCCATAGAAAATAATAAAGCTGTCTGGGAAACTGAAGCTGTCAGTTTTATTTTTTTTAAAAAAAGTACAATGTAATTTGTAAAAGATACACATAAATATACAAAGTATGATCACAATGTGTTTAAGTTACACAGAAACTATCAAACCATAATAAGAATATGTAAAGTCTCTGCTTTACATACAGAAATGCAAGGAACGCCCCTTGGAGAAGTATAACACAATCTGCCTTTTTAGAATCTGATGAGGGGTCTTTAAGTGATGGGGATCATTTTATCATCTCACCTGAACAGAGAGCTTTATATCATCAAGCCTAGCTCTTGTATTATTATTAATACTATTGTAGCAGTGTATGATCAATTAAATTCAATCAAACAATGGTACTTAAAGGGACAATAAATTGAAAATGTACATTTCCTGGCTGGCGAGCATCTTCTAGAATAATTAATACTCTGATTTCTTAATTGGTATAGACGCTCATATTTAAAAAAAAAACACCCACATGTATAATAGGCATTTGTGTGCAAACAAGAGCAATAAGGAGGCCAGTTGGTTCTGCAGACTCAGCCCATTTGAATGGGTATGTTATCAAGAACAATGTGTTGTGTTTTTAATTAGCAAAAACAGCTATATGAAAACATATAAAAATAAACTAAAGGCACTTTAATTAAACTGTCCCTTTAAGTTTTACTTGTGCTACTTTATTTTTAGATCTCCAATTCATCCACCATCAAAGTTATTTGTTCTTATAGTATTTCCTTACCCAGAATTTCACTAAGAAAAATGCGCACTGTGGACCTCTCTCATATAGTTCTTTGAGCCCTCCTTTCCTCTCCGGAAACTTATCATAGATCTGTCGGATATCGACTGCTTCAAGAAGAGGGTCTGACGGAGACGGATGAGTCTGCCCAATGTGCACGAAGAGGTGTTTACTGTACTGTGGGTGCAATGAAGGATATTGAAGAAAAATTAAAGGAAGGGACAAAAACAGGAAGAAAGTGCAAGAAACACAATGTAAATGTATTAAATGAGAATAGGTTGAAGACTGGTAAACAAGCTACAATGGTCTTACTGTGTCAGGATCCCTCTGCACCTCCATAAATGCAGAGTATTCAAGGAGCCGCAGACGAGGGGAAGCTATGGTACGGTCCTGCCAGACAGGAACTGCAGAGGCAGAAGGGGGGAGCGGGGAAAGCGGCTCATAATCTGGAGAAAAAAGAATTAGGATAAGCAGGGAAATAAGAGATAAAGAATAACCAATTATGTATTCCATTCATGAAGTTATGTCAGTGATAATTATGAAGTGTTGTGACAGTAAAGTACTTACTTGCCAGCGCAGACTGGATTGGCGACTGCATCGGGTATGCCGACTGTGCAAATGGTTTGATACTAAAACATAGAGAAGATAATGGGGTTACTTTAATGTCTACCAGACCCTGATCCATACCTTTTAAATACCCCCCCTTAAATACAATACCTGACTATACCTGAATTTATTAAAGGGACATGATACCAAAATGTTGAAGTGATGCAGCATAGCTGTAAAAAGCTGACTAGAAAATATCACCTGAACATCTCTTTGTAAAAAAGGAAGATATTTTACCTCAAATTTCCTAAGTATTCACCCCCCCTGTAAAGGACTTTAAGCAGCCAGTCAGGATGCTTATCCCAGGACTTGCAAGGGAGTGTTCCTCTGGCATGTGCAGGCACAGTCATGTTATTTTCCAATTCATTTTAAGTAAGTTCTGTGAAATCTCATGAGATCACAGCAAAGGCAAAGCATTACCTCAGCACTGCTGATGCTGATTGACTATTGTTTTTTGTTTCAAACTGCATCTGGATAGCAGCTGAAGTATAACTCATGCACAAAGCTAGATTAAACTATCAGCCACTAAAACCCACTGTATCTTCAGCCCCTACTGTAGAGGATGCTCCACCAATAAGAAAGTAAAATATGTAAGATGCCTTCTATTTGGCATAGTTTGCTCTCATTGTTTTAATAACTGTTTGTTTTAAAGACACTAATAAAGTTTTTTCTTTACTGAACTGGCTATGTTGGAGGCAAACTTGGCGCTACATATGGAAGATTAATTGTCTTCAATTTACATATATTTTCCACAGAGAAAATATTTGTTACTCATATTTTCAATGTAGGTGGGGCTATAACAGGCAAAAGTAGCTATTTCACATAAGAAATAAAGGTAAAGTAGATTTTGAAAACAATGAAATACACTCCAGCAGGTAAAATGGACAATTGGGAACACATCAAAGGAGAGCGTTTAATGTCCCTTTAATAACTGCTTTGTCTGGAAACATTTTTTAGTCCACTAAATATGGCAACTAAACACTGTGGGCACATATATTGCAGATACTTCAAGTGAGAATGTGTCCATTACATACTTACTCCTGAGATGGCCCGGCTTGCCCCCAGTACTGTAAAGAAAAAAAAAGGAAGAAAGGGTCAGGTATGCCTGTTTTTGAGATAAGATCATTTGAAATGCGGGAAAAGGAATAACACAACAACAAAAAACAAAAGACAGAACAGATGCCTCATGGTGTGATAACAACCAAAGACAGTAAATCTAAAGTTTGAAGATACCTACTGTATTCCAGTGTTTGGTTTTTATTACACTATATTGTACCTTCTCTTTCTCTAGTTTTAAATGATCAACTCCTGCAGAAAACCCAGCAAAGAGCTCGTTTTCATTGAGGTGGTAAAGTTTGGAAACTGGTGATAAAAACATTTATCTCCATTAAAGTCTGTGGAGAATTTTTAAGTTACCACCAGTTTCCAAACTTTACCAACTCAATGGAAACAAGGCCTGATTTGGGAAAGAGCTGTCTTCATTTGGTTTGAGGTTTGAAGTATTGAGAGACTTCTAAATTACTAATTTGTGCCATTTTTTATTGTTTGTATATAGCGCCCCCTTGTGTAAATACATTTCCTGGATGTTTTTAGTTATATGAAGAAAATTTAGCTTAAATTCAACAAGTAAAAAACAAGGGCAAAATATTTTTTTACAAATGTATGCCAGAAACAGTCTGTAAACTGTTTATGCAAATTAAGTGATAAAAAAAATAGCTATTTAGTGCGTTAACCATAATATTTAAATAATTATCTGAAACATTCTGAAATGATAATAAAATGGCTGCTTCTAATTCTTATCTAATTTATTATGTCAACACTGAGCAATACAGGGAGTGCAGAATTATTAGGCAAATGAGTATTTTGACCACATCATCCTCTTTATGCATGTTGTCTTACTCCAAGCTGTATAGGCTCGAAAGCCTACTACCAATTAAGCATATTAGGTGATGTGCATCTCTGTAATGAGAAGGGGTGTGGTCTATTGACATCAACACCCTATATCAGGTGTGCATAATTATTAGGCAACTTCCTTTCCTTTGGCAAAATGGGTCAAAAGAAGGACTTGACAGGCTCAGAAAAGTCAAAAATAGTGAGATATCTTGCAGCGGGATGCAGCACTCTTAAAATTGCAAAGCTTCTGAAGCGTGATCATCGAACAATCAAGCGTTTCATTCAAAATAGTCAACAGGGTCGCAAGAAGCGTGTAGAAAAACCAAGGCACAAAATAAATGCCGATGAACTGAGAAAAGTCAAGCGTGCAGCTGCCAAGATGCCACTTGCCACCAGTTTGGCCATATTTCAGAGCTGCAACATCACTGGAGTGCCCAAAAGCACAAGGTGTGCAATACTCAGAGACATGGCCAAGGTAAGAAAGGCTGAAAGACGACCACCACTGAACAAGACACACAAGCTGAAACGTCAAGACTGGGCCAAGAAATATCTCAAGACTGATTTTTCTAAGGTTTTATGGACTGATGAAATGAGAGTGAGTCTTGATGGGCCAGATGGATGGGCCTGTGGCTGGATTGGTAAAGGGCAGAGAGCTCCAGTCCGACTCAGACGCCAGCAAGGTGGAGGTGGAGTACTGGTTTGGGCTGGTATCATCAAAGATGAGCTTGTGGGGCCTTTTCGGGTTGAGGATGGAGTCAAGCTCAACTCCCAGTCCTACTGCCAGTTTCTGGAAGACACCTTCTTCAAGCAGTGGTACAGGAAGAAGTCTGCATCCTTCAGGAAAAACATGATTTTCATGCAGGACAATGCTCCATCACACGCGTCCAAGTACTCCACAGCGTGGCTGGCAAGAAAGGGTATAAAAGAAGAAAATCTAATGACATGGCCTCCTTGTTCACCTGATCTGAACCCCATTGAGAACCTGTGGTCCATCATCAAATGTGAGATTTACAAGGAGGGAAAACAGTACACCTCTCTGAACAGTGTCTGGGAGGCTGTGGTTGCTGCTGCACGCAATGTTGATGGTGAACAGATCAAAACACTGACAGAATCCATGGATGGCAGGCTTTTGAGTGTCCTTGCAAAGAAAGGTGGCTATATTGGTCACTGATTTGTTTTTGTTTTGTTTTTGAATGTCAGAAATGTATATTTGTGAATGTTGAGATGTTATATTGGTTTCACTGGTAAAAATAAATAATTGAAATGGGTATATATTTGTTTTTTGTTAAGTTGCCTAATAATTATGCACAGTAATAGTCACCTGCACACACAGATATCCCCCTAAAATAGCTATAACTAAAAACAAACTAAAAACTACTTCCAAAACTATTCAGCTTTGATATTAATGAGTTTTTTGGGTTCATTGAGAACATGGTTGTTGTTCAATAATAAAATTAATCCTCAAAAATACAACTTGCCTAATAATTCTGCACTCCCTGTACACGTTGATAACAAAAAAACAATGCAGCAGAAATACTTTAGAGTTTATTCCAGTAGGTCAGACTTTCTCACCTCTGGCTCCCGTATTGTTAAACACCAAGAAATGTAACAAATATATATCTCTATATTCAGGAGAGATCAAAACTGATATATTGCATTCAAATGGAAATCTGAATAAAGTGTAAAATTTGGAAGCATACGATATGTACACTTAAAAAAGTCTGTCTCTCTCTGTCAAAACCAACCAAGACATGTAAAGCGTGCCGCCACTGGACTCTGCAGTAGTGGATACGTGTTCTCTGGAGTCATGAATAATGCTTCACTATCTCGCAGTCTGATGGAAGAATCTGGTTGTTGCGGTTGCCAGGAGAACACCATCTACCTGAATGCATGGCGCATACTGTAAAAGTTTTGAGGGATAATGGTGTGGGGCTGTTTTTCAGGGTTTGTGCTAAGCCCCTTAGTTACAGTGATGGGGCGTCTTAATGCTACAGGATACAAAGATATTTTAGACAGTTCAGTGCTTCCAACTGTGGCAACAGTTTGTGGAAAGCCCCTTCCTGTTCTAGCATGACGGTGCCCCCTGTGCACAAAGCGAGGTCCATGAAGACATGGTTAGACCAGTTTGGCATGGAGGAACTCGAGTCCTAGGGGCATATTTATGATTGTGCGAGCGGATATGATCCGATATAGCGGATCATGTCCGCTGCACATTGATAAATGCCGACAGCATACGCTCTCAGCATTTATCATTGCACCAGCAGTTATTGTGAACTGCTGGTGGAATGCCGCCCCCTGCAGATTTGCGACCAATCGGCCACTAGCAGGGGGTGTCAATCAACCCGATCGTATTCGATCGGGTTGATTTCTGGCGATGTCTTTCCGCTGCCTCAGAGCAGGACGACAGGTTATGGAGCAGCGGTCTTTAGACCGCTGCTTCATAACTTCTGTTTTTGGCGAGCCTGAAAGCTCGCCGGAAACACGGGGCATCAAGCTCTGTACAGAGCTTTATAAATATGCCCCCTAGTCTCAACCCCATTGAACACCTTTGGGATGAACTGTAACACAGTGGTACTCAGAGCTGAAGCAAAGCAAATGTGTTATCTGCCACTTTGGGTACATGTGCCATAGGTTTGCCACCCTGATCTATAAACTTAATGTAAAGTAATGTAATCCCACAAATCCCACCAATACAAAATACTTTTAGTGCACTTGAAATTGTGAAATCCACACATTTTAGTATTAGGAAGTACTGAGTCTTTGGCAAAAACAGAATGTGAACTTTATTTCTAAAAAATAACTGAAAACATAGAGCTCAATTTATCAATCCATGGCGGACAGGGCCGTACATATTCTGATGACCGCTGCTTGATATATCATGACTGCAGGTTTGCTTCTGCGAACCTGCAGTCAAAAAGGGCAAGAGGGCTTGATAAATCTAGCCCATAGTAAATGGGCTACCAGTGAGATTGCACATTTATTATATCCCTTTAAGCACACAGTTTAATGAGCTGGTTGATACATAATCATAAGCAGCTTACCCGTGATGAAGGGGGGAATACCGATTGAGGAATAGGGGGTGGGGGCGCATTGCTGAGCTTGTTCTGTAGGACACTAGCGGAGACAATCTGTGCGGAGGACATTGAAGACATACTCTGCAGAGCTTTATCCTTAGAGAGCTGATCCTAAAAGAAGAGAAAAAAAAAATAGGTAAAAAAAAAAAAAAGGATAGAGTAATAGAGGAAGGAAAGTAATTTATGCAAACACAAGAAAGAGAGAGACAAAGGGAAACAGAAATAAGAAATAGGGAAATACAATAAAGGAAAATGGGTAAAGGGAGGCAGCAAACAGATTTTAGTGAAACAAGCTGAGAGAGTGAGTTTACAGACAGATAACTGTGAAAGGATAGAGTGAGAAGAGAGAAGGTGAGAAGGAAACCAGGAACTAACTAATGTATGTGTTTTTGGAATAGAATTTCCTATTTAGTGATCTTATAGTTGAAACAAAATGGCTTTAAGCTACAACTGTGTACACATTTCTCCTTGAGTCTTGCCATAAACAAATGGAACATTATGTATCTTGGTATTCCAGTCCAAACTCACAGATATCCTATCATTTATTTGATTTTAAGAAGATACTTTTAAGACCTTCCTTAAAGGGACATGAAACCCACATTTTTTTTCCTTTGGTGATTTAGAAAGAGCATGCAATTTTAAGCAACTTTCCAATGTACTTCTATTATCTAATTTATTTCATTCTCTTAATATCCGTTGTTTAAAAGCATATCTAAATAGGCTCAGTAGCTGCTGATTGGTGTCTGCACATAGATGCCTTGTGTGATTCGCTCACCCATGTGCACTGCTATTTCTTCAACAAAGGATATCTATAGAATGAAGCAAAATAGATAATAGAAGTAAACGGGAATGCGGTTTAAAACTGTATTCTCTATCTGAATCATAAAAGAAAAAATGTGGGTTTCATGTCCCTTTAATGGCATGCCCCAAACAGACCACCCTATTTACTTACAGCCTAAGGCTTATGGTTAATGATATTTAAAACAGGACATGATCACCAAAAACAGGATAACTTTTGAGATTCCGTTTTTTTTAAATATCCATACAATTTAGGAGGGGGCACACATGCTAGTCATAAAGAATCAGCACACATGTACTAATTTATAGCTGCACATCTAGTTTTGCTATTGAAATGCCAACAGCAAGATGTGGGCATGACAGACAACAACAAAATGTGACCACTGGAAATTGTACTATTTTGGCAGAAGCAAACGTCGTAGTGAAGAGGTTAAGTTATACATGATAGATACCAGTGGGTCCTGGCAATGCTATTGCAAAAGCAAGTATGGTAACAGGGAAGCATGGAACAGCGCCGATATACTACACTTACTGCTACATCAGAGCAGCTCCCTGCTTCCTTGTGCATCACTGCCAAAAAGATGATGACTGAAATAGCAATGTATTATTGTTTATCATGGAGACATCTTGTTCTTTACATTTCAGTTCAACACCACAAATATGTGTTTAGAGTCCACATTAAAATAGGCCCACACTGAAGCAATCTATTAATGTTTTGCTCCTATCCAGTAAAACCTTAAACATACATATATTGGACTGACAGTTTGTTCTTATACATATATGGTGTTAGAACAGGTGTTCATAAATCTCAGGAGCCAGGGACTTGTGGTTCCTAGAATTTTTACCTGATTTCATACTTTCTGGATTATCTAAAGCTTTTGAGATATCTCAGCTGGTTAAGCATGTGATTATACTAATTGTGATACCTGTCCAAACCTCTAAGTATAAATCAAGCCAATTGTGACTCTCTTTTCACCTCTCTTAAAGTGATGGTAAATCCAAGCGTTAAACTAATGCTAGGATTTACCATTACAAAAATCAAGGGGAGTTTCATTTATTAACCTTGTAAAAAAGGGTGCTAAACTCACCCTTTCTGTGCCGTTGCACAAAGCTAAATTCAGTGGCCCACGGCACAATGATCTTCTATCAACCAATAGCGGTGCGTGAATACAAAAACCTGTCAGTTGACATGCACTGCTATTGGTTCAGAGGTGCAAACGTCACCTCATTGAAGGATTGTTGTGCCGCAGGCGGTCGGAGGCACTGAATTTAGAAATGTGCAAAGGCACAGGAAGGGTGAGTTTAGAACCCTTTTTTACAAGGTTGATGAATGAAACTTCCCTTTATTTTTAGTGATGGTAAATCCTAGAGTTTGTTAAACGCTTGGATTTACCATCACTTTAAGTAGATAAATTGAGTTCTGTAAAGTTGGATGATAATAATAGCTGATAATTATCAGCTGTAGATTATTGGTTAAATGATGAGTCCTGAGATTAGTAGGATTATCCAAAAACACTGGCAATGTGTTAATGTCAGATGAGGGATTTAAACCCCTTTTGCCGAGATTCCCGAGTTCTACATACAAAAGAGTCTCAAATTTAAAAAATGTATTAGCCTCTAGCCATTTCGATAGAAACGCTAAAAAAACAACCATTATATAAGGGCTCAATTCCTTGTGGAGGATGCAGTGTATGCTCACATATGGAAAAACATACAGAAATAACAAATAGATTTGGAAAAAGGTGGAAAATCAATCAGTTTATTAAAGGGATTGTCTAGTCAAAATTAAACTGTCATGATTCAGATAGAGCATGCAATTTTAAGCAACTTTCTAATTTACTTCTGTTATCAATTTTTCTTTGTTCTCTTGGTATCTTTATTTGAATGTAAGCTTAGGAGCTGGCCCATTTTTGGTTCAGCACCTGAGTGGCGCTTTCTGATTGGTGGCTACATTTGGACACCAATAAGCAAGCGCTACCCAGGTGCTGAACCAAAAATGGTCCGGCTTCTAAGCTTATATTACTGCTTTTTCAAATAAAGATACCAAGAGAACAAAGAAAAATTGATAATCAAAGTTGCTTAAATTTGCATGCTCTATCTGAATCATGAAAGTTTAATTTTGACTAAACTATTCCTTTAATTGCAAAAGCAAGAATATCATCTACTGAATAAGTTGCACGTCCAATATATTTTACATCGGAATGATGACTAAAACGCTTGGGTACTAGAATTACTGAACATCTGTCTAATATACGTAAAATGCCAGCAAAGACCTGGAAAAAGGTAGAAAGATAACCTCAGTTGCCAATCAATTCTTAGAGAAACATAATGGAAATGTAAGAGCAGTTAAATGCTGGGGGTTGGAACATGTTAAGTGTGAAATTAGGGGTGGTAATGTGGAGAGGATTTTGTTACAGAAATAAACAAAATGGGTATTCTTACTCTATATAGTGTTTCCTCATGGAATGAATGAGTACAACAATTATGGGGTTTATATATAATAGGCATCTAGTAAGTGACTCACCCAGTTGCTGCCCTAGTTCACTGGCTAATAAATCATACCAATACAATAATTTCAAATATCCATAAAAATGTAAAATAGTCACATATTGGGAAGTGTTGGGTAATTGAAGAATATAAGTATCCCTAAACATAAATAGATACAAGGTTACGTGATAATCCATGAGTCTACCTTTAATAGGATAGCTCTGAGAATTATTCATAGATAAAATAACTAACATAAACATTGTATGCTTTTTCAATATAGATCTGTCTAATAAGTGACTGCCTTAACTTAATGTCACATGGACCATAGCGAATAGTAACTAGCATAAAAGAGATCACGGCACATTGTTATTACGTGATCATGATTATAATGCAGCTTGTGTTTACTATTTGGGTGATGTCACAACCTATTGTAGACATACCCCCTTGCAGCTAATTGGAAGACAGCATTTGCTGTAGACTACTCTCCCCAACAGTCCAGGTTTTCTGTATTCCCTTGGATGAGAGCAGGTAAAATAGCCTTCTTTACTAATCAGCTGATTGTTTCACCTGTGCTCTAGTTCAGATATCCACAAAATGTGGCCTGTTAGTGAGGCCTAAGGACAGGTTTGAAAACCAGTGCTGTAGACCAATCATTACGGATGTTACGAGAATACTATTGGTCATATCCGTGATGTTAGTTGAAGGGAGTATCGCCAATTTAGTTAAATACCGGGATGAGCGTAGGTCACTCAGGCATTGCCTTTTGTACTGCACACATTGATAAAGGCCCGTTTACGGGCCGGAATGCTTTTGCGTGTATTTGTTTTGGCTTGGATCCATCTCATACACATCCCCCAGACCGATACTGAGGTTCCAGTATATCGGCCAGGAATACTTGGGGGATGCGTCTCTGTGACGAACCAAGCATTTTGAATGAGTGAATGAATCCTTTGCTGTGGCCACCTAGTATATGTCTTGGGAGACATCATTTTCCATAGTGTAGCCACCGTTTTTGGATTTATCTTAGCGATTAATTTACCCTAACTATTGGCCTTAGATAAATCTGGTTTTAGTGATATTATAATCAGAATAATTTTTTAACTTTGTATTTAATAAAGTATTATTTTTTTTTAACAATTAGTAGAAGATGGTGCACCTAATCCACCATTCATTTTCTTTTTTTTTCTGTTCTTCTTGTTTTTTCTTTTCTGTTTGAGTAATTTGACATAGAGGGAAGGCGGCATCGAATAGGGGTAACATACGATTGTCTCCCCTAATTTGTATTCTTCTTAATATATGTACACAGTGCCAGTTATTTTCCTTAATTTTGTATTTTTTTTTAAATTATTAGGCACCATACGTGGATATAGAATGTATTTGACAGATATTTAGGTAGAATAGATGGATATAAATAAATATATATATATATATATATATATATATAGATATATATATATATATAGATAGATAGATAGATAGAGAGAGAGAGAGAGAGAGAGAGAGAGAGAGAGAGAGAGAGAGAGAGAGAGAGAGAGATACAAAACATGGAAGGGAACTGCACTCCAAGACCGGACCAGGTACACATCATGTGACTCAGCAACATCCAGCCCTGGGTGCTAAATAGCACTCCAAAAAAGCTGTGATGTCACCAGAGCCACAGGCAGTTAACCCCAGTCCGGAATGGGTGCAAGAAACAAGGGGGATTACAAACAAAAAGTAATACAACACATAGAAACACCCAGCACTCACCAGCTAGCTCACAGCTAAGATTAAATCACAACTGGAAAGGTTAGTTACCGCATCTGGCCAAATGGGAAAGTTCAGACACCACGTCAAGGTCCTTTCCTGACGTGGTGCCTGAGCTTTCCCATTTGGCCAGATGCGGTAACTAACCTTTCCAGTTGTGATTTTATCTTAGCTGTGAGCTAGCTGGTGAGTGCTGGGTGTTTCTATGTGTTATATATATAGATAGATAGATAGATAGATGATTCATAGATAATATGATTACTATTATATATTGCACGTTTCACCATTTTCAATAGTGTATGTTATACCCTAAGAGTAGTCCCTGAGGTGTTTAAACCTAGTAGAAATCACTAGGGGAAAGATAGAAGGAAGACTTTAAGAGCAAGATGAAAAAAGAGAACATATAAAAAGCACAATAAAGACAAATATAGAGAGGAATGGATAGGGAAGAGATTTTGTCTGAAGCCTCACTTACCAGGTTCATTGCCTGTGAAAGAAAAGATAAGATACATTTTGGTTACTATCTCTCTGCCCTCTCCAGACCAATATAAACATGCAAAAAAAAGACACATGCAAGAAATGTGTTATAGAGAAATAACAGAAAAGAGCAGTGCTGAGTAGACACACTGACATAGAGTGGATACACACATTGAAGAGACACACACATACTCACAGAGTAGGCACACACACAGAAATGATAGCTTTTTCTCTTCAGCTATTAATTTTTTTTGTCATTTAAAAAGAAATCATCTCTAAGAAACACTCATGTTTGAATTAGCTAGGCTACCCAGTGATATATATATATTATAGAGTCATTGGGGCCGAATTATCAAGCTCTGAATGGAAACAGCAGTTATAAAGCCGCGGTCTAAAGACCGCTGCTCCATAACTTGTCCGTCTGCTCTGAGGCCGTGGACATCAATCCACCCGATCCTAAACGATTGGGTTGATTGACACCTCCTGCTAGCGGCCGATTGGCCGCAAATCTGCAGAGGGCGGCATTGTACAAGCAGTTCACCAGAACTGCTTGTGCAATGATAAATGCCGACAGCGTATGCTGTCTGCATTTATCGATATGCAGTGGACATTATCCGCTATATCGGATCATGTCTGCTCGCACCTTAATAAATAGGCCCCATTGTATTGTAACATTGACTTAATTTCTTTATTTTCATAATTAACTATTTTACACACTGGAGTGTATTAAACTGGTTGCAAATAGCTCCTTTAGCTTTACTTTGCCATTTGAAATAGCTAGAGAGATTAAATAAGGAGGTTTGCTCTTCTGGAAGACTCTTGAGAACAATGGGCTCTTTCAATGAAACTCCCCCGCAGCTATTTCAAACACAACATTAAACCTAAAGGAGTAATTGATATGCATTTAGTTCTCTACAGTTCATATAACAAGTAATCGGAAAAACATTAAAAGGGAACATTTATAGCAGTATCCCTTTAACATTTTTAGTACAGTGTCCCTTTAAAAGTTCCTACATTGGACTTTGTTGAACACCTCAAATCTTTCTTTAACCTACACAGAAGTAAGAAAAAAATGCCTTGCTTAAAAGGGACATGAAACTCAAAATTTTTCTTTCATGATTCAGAGAATACAATTTTAAACAACTTTCTAGTTTACTTCTATAATCTAATTTTCTTTATCCTCTTGGTATCCTTTGTTGAACGAGCAGTAATGCACTACTGGAAACTAGCTGAAAGTCAGTGGCAAGAGGCATATATGTGCAGTCAGCAGCGTCTGACCCTACCTAGGTATACTTTTCAACAAAGGATACTAAGAGAAGGAAACAGATTATAGATCTAAATTGGAAAGTTGATTAAAATTGTAAGCACTGTCTAAATCATAAAAGAAAAAAAAAATGTGTTTAATGTCCTGTTAAAGCTCATTTCATGACACTCATTTAAAGGGATAATAAAGTCAAAATGAAACCAATTATGAACAAACCTTCTGTTGTTAATATTCTGGAGGTTTTTTTTATTTAACATTATTCATAATTTAAAAGTATTATCTTTAAATGAAACAAGGAATAGATTGTGTTTGTTAAAATGTAAATTGAGTATGCCTGAAGTTAGAAAATGGTTTACTTTGCCAAGTTACAGGACTATGAATTATAGTAGATTTTTATAATCACAGTCTGAATTTCAAATGAGTAGTAGATTATCTTCAGAAATTTCAAAGTTGCTTCCATTTTCCCTACACATTGTATCATACTACAGCCATCAGCCAATCGCAAAATAAATATATGTATATATTGGGAACTCAGTAGGGGCGGGTGCCTCAGAACGTGTGCATATAAAACAACTTCACATTTTGATAATGGTAGTGAATTATCAAAATGTACACAATCTTTTTATATGCACACTTTCTGGAGGCACCAGCCCCTACTGAACATTCACAAGAGTGCAAAGTTTATACGTACATGTGTTTTGTGATTGGCTGATGGCTGTCACTATACAGGAAAAATGGGATAAACTTTGAAATTTGCCAAAAGAAAAATCTATTACTCATTTCAAATTCAAATTAAGCACAAGTGCATGGTCTTTTATTGTGCATTTTGTCAATTATGCAATTATACTGTATTTAATCGTCCTTTAACACTAGAATCTGTTATGTGTCATTTGAAGCTGGTTATGGGATTAAAAAAATAATTTCTGGCCAATGCTACTATCTCATTCCAGGTGAAAGTTCTAAGGTGGGCAAGGGGTGCAAAAGCATCCTCAGTCTTCTATTTTGTACCCCACTGGGCTGAGCTGGTGGCTACAAAAGGTAAACATTGCCCATATCTTTTTAGGCAAAACACGCTCGCACCTCCTATACACACTGCTGATCATCACCATCATAACACCCATGACTTCACCTCCCCCCACACTAATAACGCCAAACACCCAGTACTCTCCCTACAACAGACTGTCTGGAACAGCCACTGCTCATACCCATTAAACTACAAGTACCTCCATTTCTATCTAAATTTTGTTTAGAGACTGTAATTATAATATAGCTCCACAAGATGGCAGTATATTTATTGTTTATAGTAGAAAGTGTTTTCTTGCTATACGCATCATGTGCAAAATCTTGAATGTTATTTTTTTATTTAAATACAATTTTTTTTAATTTTTGCATATTTAATGACCTCCTGTACACTGACTGAAGCACTATTGCATATGCATCCAATTGAAAATAATGGCTTAGGTGCTATAGCTTCTGATTGCTTGTATCATCGTTGCCTCCTTTGCCCGATCAAGATCAGAAAATTAGATATCAAACTGGTAACTTTAAAAATTAAAAATAATTAGACCATTTAATCACTAAAACAGCCATGTCGGCTAAATGGCTGATAACCTTACTTTAAACACTGACTTCAAAAATGCTATTTGAATAATGAATATATATTATTTATTATTGGTTACATGGATAAATAAATTATCCTACGTTTTTGTGTAACGTAACCTATATAAATGTATATATCTTTACTTATATAAACATTTAAAGTTATAAAGAAAACACACAAACACCTATGCTACATAAGCTTGCCAGTCTCCTTGTATGTTTTGAAAATTTCTGCTTTAATGTATGACCAAAACAAATGACAACTGCATTGGGTGTGATTTTGAACTGTGATCTTCAACATAGCAATCTGTATCTCTCAAATCTTTTGGACTGTTGATATATCCTTTAACAACTAGGCTGATGTTAAGGACTGAGCGATCAACAAGCCAGCCTTTCCTGGTCCTACAACTATAAGCCAGATCTCAAAATTAAAATGCCGTAACTCCATATACTATATTCAAGATAATAATTAAAAAAAAACAGGTTCCAAATTAAAAAAGTCCAGCTCAAATATCCACAAGAAAAAAAAATTACATTTGGTATACAAAGTTATAATAATCCAATACTGACAAAACCATATGCACATGCATGCGCTGAGTAATTTTTGTGCATAGGCATTTAAATAATGCAGCTTTAAAACTTTATGTATCTTAACTAATAGGCACATATACAGCCTTCTGTAAATTTTAATATGGCACGGCTGTTTGGGCTGTAGCCTTGTCTAAACATTTTCATTTGTAGCTTTGTCAACATATTTTGCTCTCTCTCAGTTAAAAAAAACCAACAGTTTTTTCCCCCACACAAATAAGTTATCAAACACTGAACTAATTTACTTCAGAGTAATTTAGATAATAAACAAACCTCCCAAATCTCAGCCAAAGGGGCCGTTTTATCACGGCCCGAATGGGGCCGTATACACCCGTTTCCGCGCAAGACTTTAGGCTCGCCAGAAACAGGAGTTAAGAAGCAACGGTCTTAAAAACTGCTGCTCCTTAACTCATATGCCTCCTCTGAGGCCGCGGACAGCAATCCGCCCGATCGCATACGATCAGGTTGATTGACACCCCCTGCTAGCGGTGGCATTGAACAAGCAGTTCACCAGAACTGCTTGTGCAATGATAAATGCCGGCAGCGTATGCTGTCAGCATTTATCGATGTCTGGCGGACGTGATCGCTACGGTGGATAATGTCCGCCAGATACTTGATAAATCGGCCCCAAAATGTTAATCTATTTAGAAGTTATAAGAATTTGAAAATCAGCCTTTAACCATGAATTTTCATTTCAACTTAAAATATAGTTGTATTACAGATTGTGCTGAGATTTAGAATTGCATTAAATTACCTAACTCCAGCATACTCTCTGTAATAATTTATAACCAAGCAATACTTAATATATCTATGATATACCAGCTAACTTCTATTATCAGAATCCCCACTGAACCAAATAAATACATATGTGTATGTTTCAAGATTGGTTGTAAATCCCTATTCATACTTTTTTTATTTGTATGTTACATAAAAATTCAATGAACATATATATTCAGAGAATTGAAATGATATACTATTAAGTTGTACTGAACCTAGCTAGTAAATATTTGACCATAATTGAAAAAAATAATACTGCATTACCCTATCAAGACATGTGTATGAATGCAACTGTATTAGGAGAGTATTGGCTGTTTAAACGGACAGTAAACACCTTTTAATTACAACATTTCTCTGCAGTCTTCCAATAGATTAACATATCAGCAGAGTATGAACATTCAGAAAGAGAGGCACTCTTCCAGGAATGAACAACAGATCAGTAGATTGTTCTATGGCGAGTTACCACCTAGGAGCACCCTTTTTTAGCCCATTTGTTATTTTCACATAGAAGAACTTTCCTGAATAATAGCAATCTGATCCGGCCTAGTAAAGTCAGTCCAGCCCCGAAATACCAGGCAATCCTCCTTTGAACAAGGAACATGGCAACCCCAGATGATTGTTTCTTTCTTCTGAGGGCCTTACTAGGCCGGATCAGACTGATATACTTCAGGAAAGTTCTCCTCTGTGAAAAGCACAACTGGGCTACAAGAGGCTGCTCTTAGGTGGTAACTCGCCATAGAACAAGCTACTGAGGTGTTGTCTGTTCCTGAGAAAGTGCTTCTCTTTCTGTACGTATTGGAATATTATTAGAAAAATTAACACCTTGTTTGCAGCAATTTTTTTTAAAATAAACTCCACCCACCGTTTTCCTTACTTGGAGAAGCCAATCTGGGTCTGGAGACGACAGGGCTTGCCAATGTCATTGCGTTTACAAAATCTCCATTGCTTGGCTTTATAAAAAAAAAAGAGAAATAACAAACTGCCAATTAGGGAGATCTATATGGCAAGGTTGGGCTTGTAAAGCCTGTCGTATGCTTTTTCAGTTTTCAAAAATGTATAATTTTCAGACTTAAGGCAAATGGGGCAAAATAATTAATGAAAGTATATTGCAAGTAATAAGTTGTTTTCCTATCCATAAATAAGCATTTTATATTGCAATATCAAAGTGTTTACTGTTCCTTTAATGATATCACGTATTTCTTAAAGTTACCGTAACATTGGTGTCAATCTTTCTATTAACATAAAAATGACATAATTATTTTGTTTCTATGTGAAATTGTGCATTTCCCCTGTTTTATTCTCCAGCACTTCTCTAATAGATGATTGTGAGACATTCAAGACACCTGTGAGCAATAATCTAGCACCCTTGTTATTCATGCTAACCATCCATGCATTCTGAAACACATGATCTTTATGCATTTGCTGCATTCTTAAAGGGGCAGTCTACCTGAAAATTATTATTGTTTAGAAAGATATATAATTCCTTTATTAACGATTCCCCAGTTTTGCATAACCAACACTGTCATATTAATATACTTTTTACCTCTGTGATTACTTTGTATCTAAACCTCTGCAGACTGGCCCATTATCTTAGTGCTTTTTACAAACTTGCAATTTAGCCAATTAGTGCTGGTTTTTGCATAACTCAATGGGAGTGAGCACAATGTTATCTATATTGCACACATGAACTAGCACTGCCTGGCTGCGAAAAGCTAATAAAATGTACTAAGATAAAAGGCGGCCTGCAGTGGCTTAGAAACAGGTAGAGATTTAGAGGTTATAAAGTATATTAATATAAAAATGTTGGTTGTGCAAATCTGGGTAATGAGTAGTAAAGGCGTTATCTATCTTTTTAAACAATAAAAAAAGCAGACTGTCCCTTTAACCAGTATCTCTTCCTCGCACAAACACACAGTAGGCTCAGCAATGGCTGTTAGAAAAAGAACACAGCACACCATAAGCATCAGGTCTGAGCAGCAGATTGCCCCATACCTTCAGCTTGGACTGAATTTCACGAGACCTACGTCTAGCAAGAACCTGCAGGTGGCTAGAGACCTACAGAGAGAAAGTGAGAAAGACAGCCAGGGAATAACAGACAGCCAGAGTGTAAAACCACAAAGCGAATGAAAGAGTTTAAGATGCATAGCTCGGGAGGACAAAGACTTCTGGGTAATGCAAGATACTGAAGACACAAGAGTGATATACGAAGAGGTACTTGATAAAAAGAGTTCTGTAATACATCTGGAAAACACAGGGTAGGGAGAGAGAGAAGTCAATAGTTAAGAAAGCAAACGGAGAACATTATAGCTTGTGCTGTCCACTTTCTTAAGACCTTAAAGAGAATAAAAGATTAGAGTTCTAGTCAGCATGCTGAGGTATTCAGGACCTGCAGAGAGACACGGATTTGTAAAAGTGAAAGAAAAAAATAATTCTGTGAAAGAAAGAAGACAGTCCAATCTTGTGCCAACCGGTGAGAAGGTAGGAAAGGCTACCAAGAGACAAAGGCTGTCTGAGAAGAGTGTGTGAGGAAAAAAAAATAGTCATATAGTTCTGAGGTATAGAGGCAGAGAAACTATTATTTTGCAAGTTGATAGACCTCGTACCTTAATGCCAACCTGGTACTCTCGAACCTTCTTCCTAGCCAAGACCTGGATGTGACTCGAGACCTGTATCAATTAAGGAAAGACACAGACTAACAATGACACTGGTAAACTTTTACATACAGAAAGAGAAGCAGTCTGCCAGGAATGAACAACAGCCCAGTGGTTTGTTCTATGGCCCGGTTAGCACCTGGGAGTAGCTTCTTTTAGCCCATTTGTGCTTTTCACAGAGGAGAACTTTCCTGAAGTATATCAGTCTGATCCCACCTAACAAGGTTAGTCCAGCCCTGAAATACTAGGTAATTCTCCTCTGAACAAGGGAAATGGCAAACTCGGACAATCCTTTGGGCCTTGTCAGTGAGGTGCAGCAATATCCCTCTAAGCACATTGGGTAAGGAGTCCACTTTGGTTTCTCCCAACACCCTTAGGGAGACTTTCCCAAGGGTTATAATACAAATTCATAAAGAAAGAGAAGCAGTCTGCCAGGAACGAACAACAGCTCAGTGCGTTGTTTTATGGCCCATTTACCACCAAGAAGTAGCTTCTTTTATTTTTTCACATAGGAGAACTTTCCTAAATTATACATTTTTTGAAACAAGGGAAATGGCAACCCCAGACAATTGTTTCAGCCTCTTTTGGACCTTGTCAGTAAGGTGCAGCCATATCCCTCTAAGCAGATTGGGCAAGGTTCCTAGTTCAGAGAAGGATTGCATGGACTGACCTTGTTAGGCAGGATCAGACTGATATACTTCAGGAAAGTGCTCTTCTGTTAAAAGCACAATTGAGCTAAAAAAAAGTCTGCTCCTGAGTGGTAACTCGCTATAGAACAAGCTACTGAGCCGTGTATTTCTGATAAAGCGCTTCTCTTTCTGTAAATATTTACATCCTCCCTAAGGATGATGGGGGAAACCAGATGTGGATTCCTTACCCAATGTGCTTAGAGGGATATTGCTGCACCTCACTGATGAAGCCCACAGAAAGCAGAAACGATTGTCTGGGGTTGCCATGTTCCTTGTTTAGAGGAAAATTGCCTGTTATTTTGGGGCTGGACTGACCTTACTCAGCGGGATCAGACTGATATACTTCAGGAAAGTTCTTCTCTGTGAAAAGCACAATTGGGCTAAAAGAGGCCACTAAGCTGTTGTTTGTTCTTGGCAGAGCGCTTCTCTTTCTGTATATATTGGTATACTTTTGCAATGACATTGAATCTCTAATAAGCAAATCACAATACACACTGTGACAGTAAAGGACGTCATGGATTACAAAGACAAAGATATAAAGGCACTAATGACAGGTAAATAAAACATAATAAGTGGACTTTTGATTTATTGTATTACCTGTTTTCTGGTCCTGGTCTTCCCAGTGCGCAGTTTGATATATCTTGCAATCAGCTCATTGCGTCCTGAGAGTGAAAAACAGACACATTACTTATTGTAGCCTTCCATAAAACATATAAAGACATAACACAGCATCTTGTAAATTACCAGACTGATTTTTATTACTAGAATGTGATCGATTCTTCAAGCTACTTGTCTGCTATATATCTGATCCTCTTTTTGTCATAACACTCATATACCCAAGAAAAGCAATACTAAGGCAGCACTCCCCATCATATACAGGGCATGCACACAAAAAAAGCATTTTTTTTTTTTTTTTACCAATTTAGAAGCCAAATACCAGGGGTCATACTTTTCTAATATTGCATGTATGTCTCTTTAATGAAAAAATACACTTTAGTGAGAACTTAAAGGGATATTCCGGTCAGAATTTAAATGCAGATAGATAAATTACATCTTTGGATAAAAGCATATTTACAATATACAGTACATGTATTAACAAAAATGCTTCTAGTAAAAGTTATCACTGTTTTAGTGTTAACATTTTTTTCTGCACATGCATAGCTAGATATTCTCAGTGCACTAATATTTCAAATACTGCAGCTACTCAGAGCTCAAGTGGGGCTTGTATCATGTCAGAAATTAACAAACTGAGTCATTAACAGATGGTGCAAGCAACTTAGCCTCTCTGAGCAAGTGCTGTGTTTAAAATGCTGGTGCACAGAGCATACTTAAATACACTTTTGAAACAGCTATAACTTTTATTAGAAGTATTTTTGCTAATACATGTACATTACAAAAATGCTTCTGTTCAATACCGAAATGCACCAATGTAGATTCCAATTGTGGCTGGAATGTCCCTTTAAAGGAACCTTAGATACAAATTGGAAGCTGCATAAGACTGCAGCTTCATAGCTGATTATCATTTTGTAATGAATTATGAAGATTTATGTTGTCAAATAATATTTGATAATAGTAGGAAATCAGAAAATTGTTTAAAACTGCATGCTCTATCTGAATCATGAAAGAAACATTTTGGGTTTAATGTCCCTTTAAACACAATTTTCAACAAACACACCCACTTTTATTTCTCCACACTGTAACGAAATGTATATATTTTTATATACACACATTGACATGCTTATACTTATATGACACATTCATATACTTAGAGGCTCAAAGTCTCTAGGTGCTGAAAGGCATCCTACTAACTTTAAAGGGACAGTCTAGTCAAAATGAAACTTTCATGATTCAGATAGGGCATGTAATTTTAAATAACTTCCCAATTTACTTTTATCATCAAATTTGCTTTGTTCTCTTGGTATTCTTTATTAAACGCTAAACCTAGGTAGGCTCATATGCTAATTTCTAAGCCATTGAAGGCTGCCTCTTATCTCAGTACAGTTTAACAGTTTTTCACAGCTAGACAGTGCTCACTCCTGTGTAGTTATTTATGAGTCAGCACTGATTGGCTAAAATGCAAGTTTGTTAAAAGAACTGAGATAAGGGGCCGTCTGCAGAGGCTTAGATACAAGGTAATCACAGAGGTAAAAGGTATATTAATATAACAGTGTTGGTTATGCAAAACTGGGGAATGGGTAATAAAGGGATTATCTATCTTTTTAAACAATAAAAATTCTGGAGTAGACTGTCCCTATTGTATATTGCAGATTTCTACCCTAGAATATATCTACACCTAAACTTCTAGTATTCTCAGTGCTACTACAAACAATGATTTTGCTTGCCATGAGTAGCAATACAGATAATGCAATTTAAGGTTATCCATGGCAGAGGAGACTGTGTGGGAAATACTAATGCATGAGACAAAGTACATAATCATTTGAACTCCAGCCACTCTGGGTGAAACTGGTACAACATATATGATTTCAGAGATATTTTACAGCAAAGCAACAATATAGAGAATGTATATTACAACTATGTTATAGTTTTATTAATTAAACATTTTGGGCTATTTATTTCCCGCTCACATGTTAAATTTGCTAGCAGTGAGCGCAAAAAAACAGAATTTCGAATATCGTGACCGAGTGAAAAATGGGGGGAAAAATAACCCTGTGCGCAAACCCGATCATGTTTTTCTCAAGTGTGCTAACCTGACATGAAATATTAATATGATGTGGTTTTTTTTGGTAAAATATATTTCTATACTGAGAAAGAAAAGACATATTTTTATATATATATATATATATATATATATATATATATATATATATATATATATATATATATATATATATAAAAAAACGCTCCCCTATGTAAAGGACATTGGAATGTGAAATATTTAAAGTAAATACCAAGTGTAACACTTTTTTAAATATGAATATTGCATAAACATGATTTTACATGTTTTCAGCTACTTGACTGTAAAGGGTTTCAATGCACTTTATATATATATATAGTCTGTTTATGTATTTATGTATTTATATGTGTATATATTTCTCAATACATATATACACATATAAATACATATGTACACACATTAAATTAAATTCCGTTCAAGCAAACACATTTACTTTCATCTTGCAACAAGCACGCTATTTCCGACGCGCACACTATAGCCCTTATCGCTAGTGTGCAACATTTAGAGCGCCACTCCTAATATCCCTTTATGGGAGTTACATTTTCATTGTCACTTTATCTAAACAAATCACAGAAGCCAGTGAACTGCGGCTCCTAGAATTGTACCTCACGTTCCTAATTGTACACACCTTAATTAAAATAAAATGCTAACCATCATTTGAGCCTTCAGTGAGTCATAATCTTTTTGCTGGTGTTGTGTGTATATATATATATATATATATATATATATATATATATATATATATATATATATATATATATATATGTGTGTGTGTGTGTTTTTATGTGTATATATGTGTTTATATGTTGGAAAAATGGCTCCAATAGACTTGCTCAATGCAGGGTTGCCACAAACCTTCAAATCTGTAAAGAAAAAAAAAAAGCAACTTCTGCGAAGCACAATAAAACGAGTTATACCTGTATATACAACCACCCTTGTCTAGCTCCTCAATGTTCTTCCCGTCTTCTAAGTGTATCATTCATTTATAAACCCTTAATCAAGTTCCTTCTTTTCTTAGAAACAAAAATACCTGCAGTGCCAATTAGCATAATTTTACATGAGTAATTATACTGCATCACTCAGAAACTAAAGCTGCTAGGAAGATTGTTTAATAGGCATTTGTTTAAAATTAAATTCCAACACACTATGAGCTAAATTACAAGTGGCGCGCTGTTAGCGCAGGTCACAATAAGCAATATAGTTTAATTATAAATTTCATTTTAGATTAAAGTGTTTATTTTAATAGGACATAGTAGCAAGGATTTAGGAAATACATACATGACCTCTAGATTACAGATGCAGTCTAAACCAGAAAAAAAAAAAAAATCAATGCTTTGTAGCAGATTTACCTTTACTATTACTTAATGGCATGAAAGGGGGGCAATAAAAATAATAACATTATATTGCAAGTTTTTTTTTACTAAACATAATTAAATACTTAAATAACTTATATTACAAAGCTAAAGTGTTCAGTACAATGTTTTAAAGTAATCCCTAATCGTAAAAAGGTTGTTTGAAGATCTTCACGTTCCTAATAATCTGTTTTTTTGTTATTTCATAGTTTTCCATTTGGTGGTGCTGTTAATCCAGAGTAGCATCCCATTAGCAGTGTGTAGATACACATTATTTTTTATCTTTAGTTTAGAATGTTCATTATCAGTGGATATATATTCAGAATATTTACACGGTGCAGCATGTTCATTATTAGTGTATAAGTACTCGCTATTAATATATAGAATTCCGTTCCCAGTACATAGATAATCTGATTTTCATAAAGTGCAGCATTTTTATATTATTATGATATGTGTACATAGTAATACGTTATGCAGTGCTGTGTATTCATTATCAGCAGATGTCTGATAATGTTCATCATTATATAGTGTTACTACATAATTATTAGCATTATACAGATACTCTGTATTTTCATACAGCACAGCACATATCACTGTCATTATATTGTGTAACATACTTTTTTTTATCACTTTAAATGTATCTAACACAACTCTTTAGTGCATAGAATTCCTCATTACTGAATTAATATACAATGATATAATATACTTAATAGCTGTACATAAGTATATAAAGCTTATCAGAATTATATCCTTTGCTTTGGTAATATCAGGGGTTAATTCTTAAGGCTGGTGTTAATATCAGTTTGGAACACCCCCTCCCTCCCAGTCTCTGACTCATCCCCCCCCAAATTACCACATTCTTCAAATTCCAGGCCCCTGACAGAACAGGTCCGGCTGCCTATAAATAACAAGAAGAGGAGGGGGTATCTACCAGCGAATCAGAGGCCAGGTTTTATGTGCCGGCGGGGGAGTGAGAAGGTTGGTGTCACTCACGCCAAGTTATGCTACACCTGTTGCCCCTCTCGCTCCCTTTCTAACATCTTGCCCCAAGGGTAGTGGTTATGATGTCTACCAGAAAAGCTTATTAATTCAGTTTGTCATTTTCCCTCTATCTCATATTTGCATTTGTTTTGTAAATATGTATGTGAAAATGTATGTGCATCTATCTATCTATCTATCTATCTGTTTAACTATCTGTCTATCTGTCTGTCTATGTATATGTCTCTCTATTTATGTTTCTATCTATATGTCAATTTGTTAATCTATCAGGGAAGCTGTATCTATCTGTCTATATCTATCTGTCTATATCTATCTGTATCTATCTGTATCTATCTATCTGTATCTATCTATCTGTATCTATCTATCCATCTATCTATCTATCCCACACATTTTCAATAAGGAACCACACTGGATTCTCTAAAATGCTTAACATATTTTAAAAAGTTCCATTTGTCAAACCCTGTTTTAATAAATATCCAGTAGGTAAAACAATACTTGTTTATACCCGAATTTCAAATAAGCAGTTCTATAGACCACACGCCTACATTCTTTCAGTAACAACAGCTGTATAGAAAAGGAGCAGTCTTTGTTTTCCAGATTATTACAGTTATAGTTAGTTATAGTGTCTTAAGGGGAAGTGGGGAGATAGATAGATAGATAGATAGATAGATAGATAGATAGATAGATAGATAGACGGACAGATAGATATGGATGAAAAAAAAAAAATACTTTGCTCTCCTTTTCATGACCACGTGTAGATTTCTTGAGCATTATATGACAAAAGTGTTTCTAACAATATACAAAAATACTTAAAATCATTGTTGAAAACACTGCTGCCATATAGTACCCAAGACACGTGCACGCTCCTGAGCCTATCTCAGTATGCACTTATGGATAAGAGTTAAGTTTCAACAAAGGAGACAAAGAAAAGAAGAAATTTTGATAAGAAAAGTAAATTGTATATTTTTTTAATCGTAAACTCTATCTGAATCCTGAAAGTTTAATTTTGACTTGTCCCTTTAATGGAAAATTAGGTGAAAACTATAAACTGGTATGACCCAAACTCCAGTAATGGTTACTACAGAGGTGCATACTGAAGAATTAACTTACCTGTTTTTAATATGAGTCAGAGACTGATCTTATAAAACAGGTCACACCTACAGCGTTTTCTCCAGAACCTATTTTGGGCACGATTATGAGTGGAGCGCTAACTGTTACATGCAAGCGATATCTGATTTATTGCGTCTGTTGTGTGCATCGGAAGCAGCGTGTGTATTACGAGTTAAAAGCAAACAAGATCACTTGAGCGCAATTGAATTTAACGCACGTCAGGTTAGCGCGACCTCAGAGCTCTGGTTAACTGTTACGCTCAAATAAAAAGTTGCACAAAACACATTAAAAATACATAACAGTACATTTCTCATAATAACACCATCTAATAAAATTATTTAAAAAAAATATTGCACAAAAAAGTTATAAAGGCTCAAAGATAAAAGGGCAGGCAAACACATAAATATATATAAATATATATAAATATATATATATATATATATATATATATATATACTGTATATATATATATATATATATATATATATATATATATATATATATATATATATATATATATATATATATATATATATATATATATATATATGTGTGTGTGTGTGCATTGGAGACCTTTGCAGTCAAGTAGATGAAAACATGTAAAAGCATATTTATGTTATATTCATATTTAATAAAGTGTTATAGTGGGTTTTTACTGTAAATATTTTACATTCCAATCTTCTGCACATAGCAGAATATGTTCTAAGTATTCTTAAATAGATATTCCTATACATATATATAATTATATATATATATATATATATATATATATATACACACACATACATATACACACATATATTGTACCAAAATGCCATCAGATATATGTAGAAATATTTATTAATGAATAAATAGAATATATTGGAGAACATTGGAATGTGAAATATTCATATTTTCATGCTAGCGCACTTGAGAATATGCGTTCACTGTTGGATGTTACTAGTTGCCACCCTCCTAGCCTTAAGAAGGCATTGCTAAAATCACAATTCAAACGTGTGGTCCGAAATAATACTGACAAAGTGAATAAGGAACATCAACTGGTGGCTATGCAGAACAAATTTGAACAACAGGGTTATGGATCCAGTCGGTTAAGACAAACACTGTCAGAATCAGTGTCTATGACCCAGGAACACGCTCTGTTGAAGGTGGATGGAGGAGCAATAAACCAGAGAATGATCTTCACTACTACATTTTCCCCTGAGAAAGTGGGGTTTTCCAAAACACTGAGGGAACATTGGGACATCCTATCTAGTGACGCATCACTGCCATTTGCCACAATGGATACACCTATGGTGGGATTCAAGAGAGGTAGATCCCTGAAGGATATCCTATTGAGACCGGATAATAGTGACAGTTACATGCCAACTACATGGTTAAGCACCACCACAAAGTGTTGTTTCCAGTGTAGTGGATGCATTACCTGTGGTGGCCTAACACAGAGCAATGTTTTCACACATCCTTGGTCCAACAAAATGTACTACATACAGCATAGGGTCACCTGTACAACCACATTTATTGTGTACCTGCTTCATTGTCCTTGCAGCAGGTTTTATGTGGGTAAGACCCAAGATGACCTTAGGATGAGATTGGCTAACCACCGGTCAGCAATCCGTAAAGCCATTAAAGTGGGGGATTCTGACCAACCGGTGGCTAGGCATTTTTGCACTAACAGACATGGGGTCTCTGATTTGAGATAGATACATTATCATTGACCATATCCCTAGATGTACTAGGGGAGGTGATAGAGCCAAACGTCTACTGCAAAGGGAGTCCCAGTGGATTTTTAACTTGGATACTATGTATCCGAAGGGACTGAATGCGTATTTGGATTATCGTTGCTTTTTGTAGTGACATTTGGACTCTATCCCTGATGGTTTTATTAAAACTGCCATGTATCTGGAGGAAACTGTTTGGTACTATTGTATCTAGAAATGGTTTAGGACTAGATGGATTATCAGTAATCTATGTCAACAAATAAAAATGTGGGATATCTGTTAGTTTATAGCATTAGGATTGTAATTGATTATCTAGCAATAGGAATAGGTGGTATGGCAAGGGACTGTAAATATTATCTCTTGGTTAAGCTATTGGTGGTAAGGTTACAACATGATTACATGTCATCAGTATGTAGGTATTATACTATAAAGTCATGAAAGCTGAGCGCTAAACAGTTATGTTGGGCAGCGCTTGTCGGTTAGTCAGATACGGTACAACATGTAATAAGTAGAAATGTATTAATTACAATATATGCTTTAGGCTGGTATTCCCTAATAGAGGATAATATGTACCGTAGACTAGACTAGCTAATTTTCCTTGTTGTTCCATGCTGTGTATCTATCATGGTTTGCTAATATTATGTGTTTACACTTTGCATTTTAGTTATGTCCCACTCAGCTCTCCATAGGACTGTTCTTTCATGCGTAGTTGCGCTTTACGGACGCTGTGGAGTTTGCCGGCGTTACAGCACGGTGGAGGGAATAGAAGATAAAGGGTGAGTTGTTTTGTCTGATTTGAAATGGTCTGAGGACGGGGGAGACCCTGAAAACGTTAACCGTTGCAATAAATATTTTGATGTGAACGGCGAGTGCCTTCCTTGCTATTACTGTGTGTATATGTATATGTGTATATATATATATATATATATATATATATATATATATATATACATACACACGCATATTGTACCAAAATGCCTTCAGATATATGTAGAAATATTTATTAATGAATAAATAGAATATATTGGAGAACATTGGAATGTGAAATATTCATATTTTCATGTTAGCGCACTTGAGAATATGTGATTGGGTTTGCGCGCGAGTAGGGTATTAGGTCTTTCCCCCCCTTTTTTTGCTCCATTCACTTATATGGGTGAATATGTTAATGCGTACAATATTCTAAGTTCGGCTTTTTGCAAGCATCAGGTTTTACTTTTAACTTGTAAAACGTGCGCTAACTGACGCGTGCAAAAAGCTTACTTCTAGTTGAGTTAGCACGCGAGCGGTAGCCTTAAATACCGCTCCCCTTTATCTGGCCCTTTATGGACACACTACCCAGCTAATTTTACTGACCACCCGGCTAAAATTTAACCCAATATGAAGCTAAAATGAGAAAATATTGATTATTTTCAATGTTTGTTGCACAAATTATCACTAAATCAACTTACGTCAATTGATGCAATAAATTTTTGCTTTGCATAGCTTCATTAACATTTATAAGTAACATAAAATGTTATAATATTGCAAGATATTACACTGCTCCCACCCAGCTACTCCTAATGCCACCCAGCTGGCACTATTTTCTGTAGAGAAGACTGGACTATAGGCATGTTAGCATGTTTAGGAACATAGTACTTCATGAAAGCTCTGTTCTTACAAACTGATGCAAATTCACAAAACCATCAAGACTAATAAAACCATTCCTGGTTCACAGCACCATTATTATGATTTATTATTATTATTATTAAGTTGGAAATGGTTAACTGACACTTCACAATAGACAGTAGGGGTTAACAGACACCACAGGGCCTGTTCTTTAGACCATGCCTATATTTCTGTCCGTCCCTTGTGTTCCCTACTAGTGTCCCTGTCCTATGTAACTCTATCTACAAACACACAGCTCCTACCTAAAAATAACCTCTCAGAGACATATAACTACTGACATAGGGATTAAGAACCACAATATAATACGAGTACAAGTGTCACTTCTGCCAAATATATTTAAAAAAAAAAATCCAGCAGTTACTCACTTGCTATGTCTTGATTTTGTTAGAGAAGGGGACAGGCAAATGCCCATGGCCGAGAAGCTTGGGCACACACCGAGAGGTCAAAGACAGGGCAGAGGCAAAGGACACATAACGGTTCCTCGCTCTTCTTCATTTACAACTATGTCATTTTTTTACCGCTATTTTTTAATTTTTTTATTATTGTTGCCATTTCAGATTTTACTTTATCTGTTTATTTAGTATATATATATATATATATATATATATATATATATATATATATATATACACTGCTCAAAAAAATAAAGGGAACACTTAAACAACACAATGTATCTCCAAGTCAATCACACTTCTGTGAAATCAAACTGTCCACTTAGGAAGCAACACTGAGTGACAATCAATTTCACATGCTGTTGTGCAAATGGGATAGACAACAGGTGGAAATTATAGGCAATTAGCAAGACACCCCCAATAAAGGAGTGGTTCTGCAGGTGGTGACCACAGACCACTTCTCAGTTCCTATGCTTTCTGGCTGATGTTATGGTCACTTTTGAATGCTGGTGGTGCTTGCACTCTAGTGGTAGCATGAGACGGAGTCTACAACCCACACAAGTGGCTCAGGTAGTGCAGCTCATCCAGGATGGCACATCAGTGCGAGCTGTGGCAAGAAGGATTGCTGTGTCTGTCAGCGTAGTGTCCAGAGCATGGAGGCGCTACCAGGAGACAGGCCAGTACATTAGGAGACGTGGAGGAGGCCGTAGGAGGGCAACAACCCAGCAGCAGGACCGATACCTCCACCTTTGTGCAAGGAGGAACAGGAGGAGCACTGCCAGAGCCCTGCAAAATGACCTCCAGCAGGCCACAAATGTGCATGTGTCTGCTCAAACGGTCAGAAACAGACTCCATGAGGGTGGTATGAGGACCCAACGTCAACAGGTGGGGGTTGTGCTTACAGTCCAACACCGTGCAGGACGTTTGACATTTGCCAGAGAACACCAAGATTGGCAAATTCGCCACTGGCGCCCTGTGCTCTTCACAGATGAAAGCAGGGGCACACTGAGCACATTTGACAGACGTGACAGTCTGGAGACGCCGTGGAGAACGTTCTGCTGCCTGCAACATCCTCCAGCATGGCCAGTTTGGCAGTGGGTCAGTAATGGTGTGGGGTGGCATTTCTTTGAGGGGCCGAACAGCCCTCCATGTGCTCGCCAGAGGTAGCCTGACTGCCATTAGAAATCAAGATGAGATCCTCAGACCCCTTGTGAGACCATATGCTGGTGCGGTTGGCCCTGGGTTCCTCCTAATGCAAGACAATGCTAGACCTCATGTGGCTGGAGTGTGTCAGCAGTTCCTGCAAGACAAAGGCATTGATGCTATGGACTGGCCCTCCCGTTCCCCAGACCTGAATCCAATTGAGCACATCTGGGACATCATGTCTCGCTCCATCCACCAACTTCACTTTGCACCACAGACTGTCCAGGAGTTGGTGGATGCTTTAGTCCAGGTCTGGGAGGAGATCCCTCAGGAGACCATCCGCCACCTCATCAGGAGCATGCACAGGCGTTGTAGGGAGGTCATACAGGCACGTGGAGGCCACACACACTACTGAGCCTCATTTTGACTTGTTTTAAGGACATTACATCAAAGTTGGATCTGCCTGTAGTGTGTTTTTCCACTTTAATTTTGAGTGTGACTCCAAATCCAGACCTCCATGGGTTGAAAATTTTGATTTCCATTTTTTAATTTTTGTGTGATTTTGTTGTCAGCACATTCAACTATGTAAAGAACAAAGTATTTAATTAGAATATTTTATTCATTCAGATCTAGGATGTGTTATTTTAGTGTTCCCTTTATTTTTTTGAGCAGTGTATATATACACACACATACACACACACATACATAATCACACACACACACACATAAATAAATAAAATTAGTGGTGGTTATTCTGTAAATAAACTATTATTATGAGCTGAGTTTCTCGAGTGATTACAATGCAATATTGTATCAGTAGTAAAAAAAAAAAAAAAAAAAAAAAAAACTTACCGCCACAAACAAGTTTTCAACAGAAAAGTTCCCGAAAAGAACTTCCGAGAGTTAACTGCCAGTTTTCGAAATAGAAACTGGGAGGTCTCCCCAAAACCGCCAAAATAGTCTATTCACAAAGTGCAGAATTATATAACATAATCTTAGCGCCAACTTTATATAACACAGAACGCCACTCCTCGCACCACTGAGCGGGTCTTTTGTTTTCCTAAGCGCATCGCAGCACGCTGTCTAGTCACTGCCAACCCGATCGCGCCATTAAACTGAATGTAGCTCGCTCCCGCTCTGGTAGCGAGTTACATTCAGTTTAATGGCGTGATTGGGCCGGCTGTGACTAGACAGCGTGCCGTGATGCGCTTAGGAAAAAAACAGAGATGCTCAGTAGAGCCAGGTGCGCCGTTCTGAAAAATTCTACTTAGTGAAAAAAAATCTCTGAAATACTTTGTTATATAAAGTTGGCGCTAAGATAATGTTATATAATTCTGCACAATGTGCAGAATTATATAACATTATTGTGTAGGTTTACTGCCCCTTTAAGGTAACAGCAAAGCTCTATTGTTCACTCCGCAAGGAAAAAACTAATTTACATGTGTTATATTCATCTATTGTCATCACAAGACACCGTCGACACTTAGTGTCCGTATGAATGCCATATGTATCTTAGCAGGATAGACATACTTTTATTGGCACCTCTGGACAACAACTACAAATGGAGTGGTTTTATATTTTATATTTGATTGTATTTCTCACTCACACTGGCGTAATTGTTACAAACAGTACAGGTGTTACCAGATAATTTCCTTTCCTTCTGTACAGGGAGAGTCCACAGTTGCATTCCTTACTTGTGGGAAATACTGAACCTGGCCACCAGGAGGAGGCAAAGACGCCCCAGCCAAAGGCTTAAATACCTCCCCCACTTCCCTCATCCCCCAGTCATTCTGCCGAGGGAACAAGGAACAGTAGGAGAAATATCAGGGTGAAAAAGGTGCCAGAAGAACAAAGTTAAAATTTAGGGCCGCCCATCGGAGAACACAGGCGGGAGCTGTGGAATCTCCCTGTACAGAAAGAAAGTAAATTATCTGGTAAAATAATAAATTTATGTTTTCCTTCTTAATACAGGGAGAGTCCACAGCTGCATTCCTTACTTGTGGGAAATTATACACAATCTCTAGAGGACACTGAATGCTAACGGGAGGGCAAAAAGGAGAGGCTGCCTACATCTGAGGGCACCACAGCCTGCAAAACCCTTTCTCCCGAAGGCTGCTTCAAAAGAAGCAAAAACTTGTTAAAATTTTTTTGAAAAAGAATGTAAGGAGGGCCAGGTAACCGCCCTATAAATCTGATCCATAGAGACCTCATTTTAGAAGACCCAAGAGGACATCACTGCTCTCTTAGAATGAGCCGTAATCCTCTGAGGAGGCTTGTGTCCTGCTGTCTCATATGCCAAGCGGATGAGACTCCTCAACTAAAAGATAAGGAAGTCGAAGATGCCTTTTGACCCTTACGCTTCCCAGATAGATAACAGAGAAAAAAAATCTGTCTATTCCTATGTAGCCTGAAGATAGAACTTCAAGGTACGAATCCATATTATGTAGTAAACTTTCCTTCGATGAAGAAGGAATAGGACATAAGAAAGGAACCACAATTACTTGATTGAAGTTTGACACGACCTTAGGAGGAAATCCTAACTAGGTTCGTAGAACAGCCTTATTATTGTGGCACACCAGATAAGGAGGGTCGCACTGCAAGGCCGCCATCTCAGAGACTTCTGCACGCAGAAGAATATTAGATGGAAGGAATCTTCCAAGATAACAACTTAATGTCAACCTCGTGCATAGGTTCAAAAGTAGCCTGATGCAAAACCTTAAGAACAAGATCTAAGCTCCAACGGCCAGATCGTAGTTAGAACCTAAACAAAAACTGTACATCCGGAAGCTCAGTGAGCCTCTTGTGCAGTAAAACAGACAGGGCTAAAACTGTCCCAACAAGGAACTAGCTAAGAGGCCCTTCTCCAGACCATCCTGGAGGAAGGAAAGAATCCTGGCAGACTTGAATAGTGTGCCAGGACAAACCACGGTCTTCACAGAAGAAGGAGGTCCTCCACACCTTATGATAGATGACAAGGAACCGGCTTACTCGCTTGAAGGAGAGGACCATAACCGCTCAGAAAAACCTCTCTTGGCTAATGCTAAGCGTCAATCTCCACACAGTCCGCCTCAGAAAATTAAGATTTGATAAGGTAAAAGGGGCCTTGTTCCAGTATATCCCTGTGACAAGGTAACCCTCATGGATGGGAAGACGACATCCCCACAAAACCACAAACCATGATCATCTCGGTAGCTACGGAGCAATTAGTATCACTGACGCTTGTTCCTGCTAGGTTCGAGCCACCACTTGAGAAAAGAGTGATATGGCAGAACAAGAAAAAAATTGTATTGAACCTCCAAGTCTCCGGTAATGTATACATTAGCTCCACCTGAGGAACCCGAACCACAACCCATCTGTGGGTAACTTGGTATTGAGACGGGACGTCTCGAGACTTTCATCCGGCATCCCCTCCAGTTCCAAATATCTGAAAACCCGTCGGATGAAGACCTAATCCCCAGAAACGGGAATGTCTGTAATGGACATCCGTCCTAACTCATAACTTCACAAGTCCGATAGAAACGTCCTTATGTCTATGAAGGCTAAAATAGCATCCAGAAACCCACCCTGGTGCCTTACACCAGAGAACTCTGGTCTAGATATTCTTCCATCACTGAGGAACGAGGAAGCCAGATGAAATCCCTAATGGTCTTCTATCGAGACAATGACGATTTGAACCAGAATCGTATAGACAAGGGAAGATACCGCTAGATCTGGATTCTGGCAACTGCCAAAGAATCCCTAGATTCCTAAAAGGCTCTAGAAGCAGTAGCAAGACCAAAACGGAGCAGCAATCTACTGGAAATGCTGGTCCAGAAATGTCAACCTTAGGAACTGGAAATGTTCCCTGAGGATGAATGAAAAAGTATGATATCCTTCCTCAACAGTGGTCCTGCACTGCTCTTCCTGTATCAAGGGTAGAGTGGACCATATAGTTTCCCTCTGGAACGAAGAGACATGATCAGCTTGCTTAAGTACTTTAGGACCCAAATAGTACGGGAGTTCCCTCCCTCTGTGGGACCACAAACAAAACAGTTTGAATAATATCTCAAACCTCACTCTGCGATAGGCACCGGGACATGACTCCAAAGGAGAAGAAAACCCGCACCCACCTGAAGTGGCTTCCCTCTCTCTGTCTGGAAGACAGGGTCAAGAGAAGGAAACTGTCCTGGGAGGCTGAGATTTAAAGCCTACCTATTACCTCTAAGACCCATGGATTCTTTACGTCCCTGAAACAAGCGTCTGAAAAAAGCCATAGTCTGTCCCAACGCGATCCAAGATAGGACCTGGGACTGGCCCCTTCTGCCAACCTAGGTTCGGCGTGCCTCAGCTCTGCTTGAACTTATTCCAGGACTGAGTCGGCTTCCAAAAACTCAGGCTTAGCGGAGGTCTCTGACGCTGGGCTTTTACCGCACTAAAAGAATAAGACAAAGAAATTTGTCTCTCAGATTCGATTTTTTTCATCAAACGGTATAACTGCAGAATAGCGGAATCAAATGAAACCTTTCCCTCAAGCAGAAGAAAAGATTAGATTCAGAAGCCATATCTGTCAGAGCCCTGAACAGAAAAAACCTGAAGCCCTAGCCTTGGGGCTGGTAATCTGTGAAAGACACAGATAAAAGAATTATAAGCTCCAAGGTTTTAATTCTTTTTCGAAAATATCGAGGGAACCCTCACCTCGAATCGAGACAGAGATGCTTCAATAGGAAGTCTCTAAGTTGTCAGTACATAAATATCCCACGTGATGAAACATCTTCATAAAAAGAGTTTCCTCTTATAACCAATAGCTCTAAGAATAAACTATCCTTAAACAGAATAGTAAAACGATAGGCAAGCGCACAAAGTGTTGGCCAAGTAGGGATGGGAAACGACACAACCCCCCTAAAGATCCCAGAACTGGGAATCTTAAAAGGGAACAGACGAAAGGGAAGAGGATCTCCATCCTCCAATGGCTGTGGCACTCACCACCTCCTCTGACCCAGACAATATAGAGAAAACTCGCTCCTCTCCGTAGTCACTCGGTCAGGAATAGTGACCACTCCCGGTGCGCCATGCAGGATGGCCCCTGCTAAAGGAAAAGCGTGCCAAGCTTAATAAAACTGTGCAGCTCTCAAAGTAAAGGAGCAACCTGTACATTCCATATCAGCCTATGAGCCCAAAACATCTCACACATTTAAGCAGCATAAATCACATAAACAAATATGATTAATACCCCACTGTTCAACAATTCTCCTCAGGAGATATTAACCCTTGATTCCATAAAGATAAAGAAGTCCCACTGTGACCCTGTATTCTAGCGTTAACATATGTGTAAAAAAAAGAAATTTATATGTACAGTTATGGCCAAAAATATTGGCACCCCTGCATTTCTGTCAGATAATGCACCACTTTGCCCAGAAAATTGTTGCAATTACCAACGTTTAGGCATTCTCATGTTTATTTATTTTGTTTGTATTGGTATGACACAAAAAAGTGGAGAAAAAAAAAAGGCAAAGCTGACACATTCCACGCAAAACTCCAAAAATGGACTGGACAAAATAATTGGTACCTTCTCAAAATTGTAAGAAATAATTGCATTCCAAGTTTGTGATGCTCCTGTAATTTGTAATTAAACTCATCTGTAACAATTAACAGGTGCTGACAATATAGAAATCACACCGGCAACCAGTTAAAATGGTGAAAAATTGACTCATCCTTATTGTTGTGTGTCTCTGTGTGCCACACTGAGCATGGAGAAGAGAAAGAGCAGCAAAGAATTATCTGAGGATTTGAGAACAATTATTGTGGAAAAGCATGGACAATCTCAAGATTACAAGTCCATCTCCAGAGATCTTAATTTTCATGTCCACATTGTCAAGAAGTTTACAGCCCATGGCACTGTAGCCCTTTGCAGTTAGGTAGATGAAAAATCATATTTATGCAATATATTTTCATGTTGTGTTTGCACATATTAGAATGTGTGATCGAGTTAGCACAAATTAGAATATTCGATCGTGTTTGTGTGAGAGTGGGGTGTTAAGTGTCCCCCCCATTTTTTATTCTCCATTGACTTCTATGGGGAATATGTGAACAAGCACGTAAAATTCTAAGTTTGGATTTTTGTACTCGACGGGTTACCGCTAGAGCGAAAAGTTGTTATACGAGCACAGAAATCTTTAATTGAGTGTTAATTAACCCTCCACGTAATCTGGCCCTAAATGTCTCAAAAGCATGTGTTATAAAACCAAATACTATACATAAAAAAGAACAACACGGAAGGGGCGCCAATGGTGCAGATCAATGGAGATTCTGAAGGTGTACCAATATAATATGATCACAGGGTACTCACAATAGGTGAAGGCATTCAATTATGCCAACAGAGGCGGGCTGGATTTTGGCAGCAATCCAGCTGGCTGAGCGAAACGGCAGCTCTCTATCAGCATCCAAACGGAGAGAAACTAAAAATGTAAAACAAAGTATAGAGGCGCCAATGGTGCAGATCAATGGTGATTGAGGACACCACAATACCCCAAAATACACAGGATACTTACATGTGGTGAAGGCAATCAATTATGCCCATAGAGACAGGCTGGATTTCACAGCAATCCAGCTCGCTGTTCCAAGGTAGAATAACGAAAGGGTGGGTGTCAGAGTATTATTACTCTAAAGTAGCATAGCAAAAGGAAGTACCATACATAACACTAGGAGTGGATTTGGTAAAAAAGTAAATTTATTAAAAAATATAAAAAGTAGTACCACTCATCTCAGTGTTAAAAAAGTATATTATACATAAGGAAGACATGCGACGCGTTTCTCAGATATACTGTTTCCTCAGGCATCTCCATATCCCTCGCACCTCCCCACACTCCCACCACATATGTATGTAGGAGCCAATTTCCCCACAACCCCATAGCATAAATTGTTCCCATGTGGGAGGTTCTCACTGGGGTCAAATACCACCTAAATATAGTCTTCATAGTGTTCTCCATTAAGTCTGCATTGACTAGCCCTTTGTCTGCATTTTGAAACATTATCTCCCATTATCTCCCATTTTGAAACATTATCTCCCCATTATGTTTAGCTCTTTTTCCAAAGCTAGCATTATGGAAGATTTGGTCCTATTCGGAGGGGATTGTAGAGCTAAATAGATTCTGGATATGGAGTGTTTGGTTCTAGAAGGACTACTACCACACCACTCCAGAACTGTGGAAGTCTTACTCAGGGATCTTTTTTAGAAATGCCTGCAGAGAGGATCCTAATTGGAGGTAAAGGTACCAGTGTAGTTCGGTTATATTTTAGTCTTTAGCTGGGAGTATGAGATCAGTTTCCCATTATCCGTTATATTCGCCACCCAGTATAACCCTTTGTTTTCCCATTTTTTAATTTGCATGTGCGAGTCGTCAGATAGGAAGTATCTAATTGGTGTTAGTAGGAAATATTCCGGAATAAGGTCCCCTCTTTTCACAGCATTCGTCCATATGTTCACTGTAAAATTTAATGTGTGAGCCCTAGGAGATGTCTTATTAGTGTGTAATACCTGTGCGTCCCATAGTATCGAGTCTCTATCCTCCCATTCCCTCAGTTCCGCCTCTAGGGAGACCCAGATAGCTTCTTCCGATCTCTTCAGAAGCATTGAGTCTTATGACAATCTAGCCGCCCTGTAATATTCCATCAAATTTGGCGGTCATGTGTCCCTGCTCTGTCTCTATCAAGGAATCTCTGATTTTGTGAGCCATGTATTTGTCTGGTTTGTTCGCGTAAACAAAGTATTGTGATTTGAGTCTATGGACCACTCTTGCTGCCTGAGAATTTAGAATTGTTGTCAGCGTGTTCTTTTTATCTTGTAAAGTATGTAGTGTTGTTGTTTTTTTAGTCAATTTGTGCTGTCTCTCTAATATTGCTATTTCCTTGTGTAATTTTTCTATATAATCCCTATTCTTTTTGTTTATTTTGGCTTTCTCCTTAATTAGCAGTCCTCTAAGTACTACTTTTTGTGCGGCCCAAGTGCATATCGGGTTCGACGTGGAATCTGTGTTAATCGTCCAATATTCGATTAGTGAACCAAGTATGTTATTGTGTATCTGCATATTTTTTAAGAGTGTGGGGTCATATGTCCAGGTTCTCCTTCTTTGTGTATATCTCAACCCCTTCTATCTCTAGCGAGATTATAAATTGGTCCGACCACACACATGTATGTAGGTCTGATCTGTGTAGTAATGGTTGGAGCACCTGACTGATGTATATATAATTCAACCTGATATAGGAGTTGTTTGCCATAGAGTAGAATGTAGTGTCCCCCGTCATACCGTATAATGTATGCCATGTATCTAACAGAGAATGGGGCGCAAGTGTATCCTGAATAGATTTAACTATCCGATTGTGCCTGAGGTTCCTATTGGTTAGGGGTCTATTTTTACTCGGTTTAATTGGCGCATGGTGATATTAAAGTCCCCACTGCGTTAATAAATGGGAAATGTGCATAAAGAATGTGTGTTGGTTTTCATTGGGGGCATATATATTGCATAGTGTTACTTCTGAGTCCAGTATGCGCCCTCTCACTATCTAGTATGTCCCTTCCGGGTCCATTAGGGCGCTGTCGGGGGTGAATCCTACAGAGGAGTGAATTAATATTGATACCCCTCTTTTCTTGGTAGTTGCTGTTGCATGGTAGTGCATGTTAAATTGTTTCACCCAATATCTCGGTATTGTTTCTTTGAGAAGGTGGGTTTCTTATAAGAATAGTATATTGGCGTTTAAGGTTCTGTATTGATTCATTGCTACTCTGCGCTTAGTGGGATATCAGCTTTATCCTAGTAGACATTTTTAGATTCACTATACTGATTTACTGTTCCCTGTATGGCAGGTTTGGGGAGAGATTCCCCCTGACCGATAGTCTTACCCCTGAACGGATGTCTCAGCTGGATATTTCTGTCTATGTGGATTAGCATTGTGTTGGAGTCACTGAGTGGAAAAAGGAAAGCTGGGGATATAAAACAAATCAACAACAAACAAACATAGAACTGATCCCTAACATAGGGACAACCATACTGCACTGCAACTCCACCAAGATAAGTACTAAGGCATCCAATGAAAACATTAACTTATAAATGTCTCAAGAGTTCTAGTACAATCCTAGGAAAAAGTAGAGAATCTATAGAAGGTTTCTCTTTCAAATTTTTGACACTTCCGTCTCCTTGGCCCTCTTGGGTACCATTGTGGATCTCTAACTTTCCACCACAATGCCTCATAGACGGGTGAAGAAATCAGCAAGGATGATCTTCCCTGGTCTCCCTTGTCTCCTGCTTTTTGCGATTAACTTTCTGCCAATCCACCTGCCTCAGAGACCGAGCAGTGGTGGTCTTATGTAGAGGAGGGGGGACAGGATACTGGAGAGCTGGGGCTTCCAAACCCAAGATTCTGCACACTTCCGGTATGTCCCCTGATACTGATAGTCTTAGAGTCTCTTGTAATGGATAAAGCAAAGGGGAATCCCCATTTATATGGAATTTGTTGTTTCCTCAGTATAGTGGTCAGGGGTCTCATCGAGCTCCTTCGCTGTAAAGTCCTTAGACTCAGATCTTGATAAAACTGAATTACATTCCCCTGAAAAAAGAAAGTGGTGTTTTTCCTGGAAGCTTGGAGAATCTTCTCTTTATCTGGGAAGAATTTTAATTTTATGACTACATCCCGTGGGTGAAGACCATTTTTTGACTTGGCTTCTAAGGCTCTATGGGCTCTTTCAACATGAAAAACATAATCTGGGGACTGACCCGTTATTTGGCCAAAAAGTTGCGTGATGTATGCGGGTAGCTCTTTGCTGGTTACATCTTCTGGAACTCCCTTTAATCTGATATTATTCCTCCTGCTCCTGTTTTCCAGATCTTCCAGCTTGTCTTGAAACTACCGCATAAGTTGTTGTTGTGACGAGACTGTTTGGGAAATTTCGTCCACATTCTCCACCATTGCATCTTTCTGGTCCTCTAATACATCGATTCTGTTCCCCATGTCTGTCTTGATTTCAGATAGATTGGAGGTCACTGAGGTGTGGATTGAATCTATTTTCTGCCACAATTTTTTTTTTCCACCACGCTTCTCCACCTAGGCCGCAGGTCGCGGGTCCGGGTTGTCAGTGTAGCCGAAAGTTTTTCCCTCTCCTCCTGCTTAGCCCGGAGGGTATTCTTCCTTTAAGGTCACCTTTTACATAGGATCACACCTGGTGAAGTGATCGATATTTTGCCAGTATTTTGGTGGTTTATAGCTAGATTTTATAAATATTTAGAAGGAGCTCAGATCAGGCACGTCTGCTCTCTTCATCAGTTCCAGTGACCCCCCCCCATTATTTATCATTTTAAAATGATTTTACCTTCTATTTATTTTTTATTATTATTATTCATTTGTGCAGTGTCCATTACTTCCTGCCACAGCCCTACAAGGGGAAGGCATATATAGTTTGATGTCATAAATCTGATAGAGCAACTCAAGCTGGCTTACTGTTCAGTGGATGCTAGAGACAGGGAGTCAGTTTCTTGCCAATGCTCAGAATAGTCAGAATGCAATTTAAAGGAACATAAACCCCCCCCCCCCCAAAAAAAAAATCTTTTTAAGGGCTATTAGTGTTAGGTGTTATTGTAACTTAGGTTAGGTTTTATTTTACAGGTAAATTTGAATTTATTTTAGCTAGGTAGTTATTAAATAGTTAATAACTATTTAATAACTATTCTACCTAGTTAAAATAAATACAAACTTGCCTGTAAAATAAAAATAAACCCTAAGCTAGATGCAATGTAACTATTAATTATATTGTAGCTAACTTAGGGTTTATTTTATAGGTAAGTATTTAGTTATAAATAGGAATAATTTAGGTAATGTTAGTAATTTTGTTTAGATTTATTTAAATTATATTTAAGTTAGGGGGTGTTAGGGTTAGACTTAGATTTAGGGGTTAATAACTTTAATATAGTGGTGGCGGCAGATTAGGGGTTAATAAATGTAGGTAGGTGGCATTGATGTTAGGGACGGTAGATTAGGGGTTAATAATATTTAACTAATGTTTGCGAGGCGGGCGTGCGGCAGTTTAGGGGTTAATATGTTTATTATAGTGGCAGCGACATTGGGGGCTGTAGATTAGGGGTTAATAAGTGTAGGTAGGTGGCGGCGACATTGGGGGCAGCAGATTAGGGGTTAATAAATATAATGTAGGTGTCGGCGATGTTGGGGGCAGCAGATTAGGGGTTCATAAATATAATGTAGGTGGTGGCGGTGTCCGGAGCAGCAGATTAGGGGTTAAAAATGTTATTATAGTGTTTGCGATGCGGGAGGGCCTCGGTTTAGGGGTTAATAGGTAGTTTATGGGTGTTAGTGTACTTTTTGGCACTTTAGTTATGAGTTTTATGTTACGGCGTTGTACCATAAAACTCTTAACTACTGACTTTAGAATGCGTTACGGATCTTGACAGGGTAGGGTGTCCCGCTCACTTTTTGGCCTCCCAGGACAGACTCTTAATACCGGCGCTATGGAAGTCCCATAGAAAAAAGACTTTACAAAGTTTACGTAAGTAGTTTTGCGGTAAGGCCAAAGAAGTGTGTGGTGACCCTAAACCTTCAAGACTCGTAAAAGCAGCGGGCGTAAAAAAGCAGCGTTAGGACCTCTTAACGCTGCTTTTTTACCCTAACGCACAACTCGTAATCTAGCCGTCTGTTTTTAGTAAACAAAGAACAGATTTCTCAATCAATTCTGAAACACTACTCCTATATTCCCAACTTAATTTGCCCGTGAGGGATGCAAATGCATTACACATTATTTATATTATTATTATGTTTAAACAAAACTGATATTTTATGCTCCATATTATAAAAGTCCATCCCATACATGTGAGTATAACAAAGTATAAATGTAACCAATAGCTGTATATTATTTTATGAAGATCAAGATGGCTCCCAGAACATGTAAATATGCAGGAATAAGCAACACATAGAGCTAATAATTACTCCTCGATTTGCATGACAGGTTTAAACTGGTTCCTCAGTCCTGTTATCTCTCAATTTTCCCTTTTGAAACCTGAGATCACCCACATACTGACCCTTCATTACCCAAATTTTGGAGCTGGATCATCCAGACCCCATTCACTTGCACCATGTTTTAGGTTTTAATTTTTTTAATTTTATTTGGTAAGCATGACAGAATTTTCACTACTATGAGCTTTATATATGTCTTTAAAGTACAAATCTTTATGAATTCCTCAGTTATGACGTTGCAATATTTTATTCCGCAAGATATTGGTTTAAAGAGACAGTGATATTGTTTTCCCGTTGATGTGTTTTCAATGATTTATTATACCAGTTGCTGAGTATAAATTGTATAACAAATTGTTCATTTGTGTTTATTTTTGTGTATTAAATAGCTATTTCTTTGCTCTTTAAAACCATAACCCATACAAATGGACTGAACTTGTGTGGAGAACAAATCTCATTACCTTATCACTCTATATAAATAATATAAATACAAAGGCTTCTTTATTGTGTTCTGGTCTGAGATAACAAATTAAAATGAACATTTTAGTAAATTTCTCTCACACCCCCCACTGGGGTGTTATTTCTTCTGCTGTTCATATAGCTTTTCTATAAGCAGCACTTAGTACTGAAATCTGCAATATAGGTGGGGATACAAAAAGGCAAAAGCCACCATTTCAAATGACAAAAAAAGTAAATGAGCTATTAGTAAACATTTTAATGCACCCCAGCAGGTTAAATTAATACAGTAATTGAGAACACATTAAAAGGGAGAACAGTTTACAATACACGGTCGTTTAAAACCCAACATTTTCCTTTCATAATTCAGATAGAGCGTGCAATTTTAAGTAACTTTCTAATTTACTCCTATTATCAATTTTTCTTTGTTCTCTTTCTATCTTTATTTGAAAAAGAAGGCATCTAAGCTAAGGAGCATGCCAATTTTTGATTCAGACCCTGGACAGCATTTATCCACCAATAAGCAAGGACAACCCAGGTTGTGAACCAAAAATGCTTCTTCTAAATTTACATTCTTGCTTTTCAAATAAAGATAGCAAGAGAATGAAGAAACATTTATAATAGGAGTAAATTAGAAAGTTGCTTAAAATTGCACGCTCTATCTGAATCTCACTCTTGAGAAAGCCGCCAGAAGTGGCGGAAAAACGCGTTGAGGCTCTAAATGCTTGAACACTAAGTTACGTTTACAGGACGAGGTGGTGACGTCACACGCCGGTTTGGCTAACACTATCACGATCTGAACGCTGGAACCCTCTTCAAAGTTCTACTACAAGTACATACTTGTTACATGCCGTTTTAAATGTGAAACTTGTGAGTAGTTCAAATTGTGTGAATATAATAAATTGTTTATCGGATCTCACACTATACTGTGGTCCTTTCTTTTGCGCTCTAGATCTTGCTGCTCTTGATTCTCTATTTGAATCATGAAAGATAATATTTGGATTCAGTGTCCCTTTTAAGAAACAGGTTTTTATTGAATCTAGAACAGTGAATCAGCTGCCTAGAACAACAAAGAAAATGGCAATGACGGAAAGCCCTCGTGGTAAATTTTGCCATTTGTGTAACATGAACTGCTGCCTTTCTGGGTGAGTATAAATATCAATTTTTTTTTGTAACAAACTACAGAGAAAATGAGCAAAAAATAAATAAATCAATGCACACTTCATATTTTTTTGATTAAATATTAAAGTAATTATGTTGCATCTGAAAAAGAGAAATGTAAAATATATTGCAGCTTAAACCCCCCCACAAAGAACAGATATTCAGTCATATAGAAAATATATTCTTTTTATAATTGTGGCTTGGTCACAAATACAGCACTGGGAGTTTGTTATTATCCTTCTGACCAGTTGTGCACAAGCTTGCGCTTCCTGTTAGTTTTCAAAACCAAACACCTTTTATTTCTGTTTTAAAGGAACATGAAACCCATATTTTTTTCATTCATGATTTAGAAAGAGCATGCCATTTTAAACAACTTTTTAATTTACTTATATTATCTAATTTGCTTCATTCTCTTGATATACATTGCTGAAAAGCATATCTAGATAGGCTCAGTAGTTGCTGATTAGTTGCTGCACATAAATGCCTCGTGTGATTGGCTCACCCATATGCATTGCTATTTCTTCAACAAAGCATATTTAAAGAATGAAGCAAATTAGAAAATAGAAGTTAATTGGAATGTTGATTAAAATTGTATTCTCTATTTGAATCATTACTTTTTTTTTGGGGGGGGGGGTTTAGTGTCCCTTTAAATACTTTTTTTTATGCTAAAAAATGATTTTCCTCCATGTTTAAAGTGAAATTAAACACTAAATATATTTTATAAGCATAGTATTGAGGTTATTCCCTGCTTCCCTCTAGTTTTGAGTGCCACCATTTTAAAATCTAGTTTTCACTACATTCTAGTGCTGACCGGCTTACATAAGTGCAGTAACTCTCCTTAAAATACCTGTAGTATCTAGGTTCCAAAATGGCAGCCCCATGGTTAAAGGGAAGTGCATGAAATGTATTTAAAGGGAAATTAAATACTTTGAGATGGTAATATAAAATGATAACTCGTGTATATAAAAAACCCTATGCAATATACTTTCATTATTTATTTTTACCCCTTTTCCTGTAATTCCATTCTGAAATTGTGAGCTTTTCAGTTCCTGTTAGAAATGGAAGTGCAGAACACTTACAGTGGGGCAAAAAAGTATTTAGTCAGCCACCAATTGTGCAAGTTATCCCACTTAAGAAGATGAGAGAGGCCTGTAATTTTCATCATAGGTATACCTCAACTATGAGAGACAAAATGTGGAAACAAATCCAGTCAATCACATTGTCTAATTTGGAAATAATTTATTTGCAAATTATGGTGGAAAATAAGTATTTGGTCACCTACAAACAAGCAAGATTTCTGGCTCTCACAGACCTGTATCTTCTTCTTTAAGAGGCTCCTCTGTCCTCCACTCATTACCTGTATTAATGGCACCTGTTTGAACTTGTTATCAGTATAAAAGACACCTGTCCACAAACTCAAACAGTCACACTCCAAACTCCACTATGGTGAAGACCAAAGAGCTGTCGAAGGACACCAGAAACAAAATTGTAGACCTGCACCAGGCTGGAAAGACTGAATCTGCAATAGGCAAGCAGCTTAGTGTGAAGAAATCAACTGTGGGAGCAATAATTAGAAAATGGAAGACATACAAGACCACTGATAATCTCCCTCGATCTGGGGCTCCCCGCAAGATCTCACCCGTGGGGTCAAAATGATCACAAGAACGGTGAGCAAACATTCCAGAACCACACGGGGGGACCTAGTGAATGACCTGCAGAGAGCTGGGACCAATGTAACAAAGGCTACCATCAGTAACACACTACGCCGCCAGGGACTCAGATCCTGCAGTGCCAGACGTGTCCCCCTGCTTAAGCCAGTACATGTCCGGGCCCGTCTGAAGTATGCTAGAGAGCATTTGGATGATCCAGAAGCGGATTGGGAGAATGTCATATGGTCAGATGAAACCAAAGTAGAACTGTTTGGTAGAAACACAACTCGTCGTGTTTGGAGGAGAGAGAATGCTGAGTTGAAACCAAAGAACACCATACCTACTGTGAAGCATGGGGGTGGCAACATCATGCTTTGGGGCTGTTTCTCTGCAAAGGGAACAGGACGACTGATCCATGTACATGAAAGAATGAATGGGGCCATGTATCGTGAGATTTTGAGTGCAAACCTCCATCCATCAGCAAGGGCATTGAAGATGAAACGTGGCTGGGTCTTTCAGCATGACAATGATCCCAAACACACAGCCAGGGCAACGAAGGAGTGGCTTCGTAAGAAGCATTTCAATGTCCTGGAGTGGCCTAGCCAGTCTCCAGATCTCAACCCCATAGAAAACCTTTGGAGGGAGTTGAAAGTCCGTGTTGCCCAGCCACAGCCCCAAAACATCACTACTCTAGAGGAGATCTGCATGCAGGAATGGGCCAACATGCCAGCAACAGTGTGTGACAACCTTGTGAAGAATTACAGAAAACGTTTGACCTCTGTCATTGCCAACAAAGGATATATAACAAAGTATTGAGATGAACTTTTGATATTGACCAAATACTTATTTTCCACCATAATTTGCAAATAAATTCTTTCCAAATCAGACAATGTGATTGTCTGGATTTGTTTCCACATTTTGTCTCTCATAGTTGAGGTATACCTATGATGAAAATTACAGGCCTCTCTCATCTTCTTAAGTGGGAGAACTTGCACAATTGGTGGCTGACTAATACTTTTTTGCCCCACTGTATATTCCACACTGCTATTGGCTGCACATTTTAGTGACCTATATTATAACTGTCTCTAATTGGCCACAGAAGAGAAGGTAACCTAAGTTACAACATGGCAGCTTCCATTGTTTTACAGACACTGAAACTTTACACTTATTTTGTTAATATTTAAACAGCTAATGAAACTTTAAAAAATACATCTACATGTCATTCTCAGACTGATCTTTTCTTTGAATGCATCATTCCATATAGCATGTGTTTAACGTCCCTTTAATGTTTAGTGTCCCTTTAAACAGGTTACTTTCATTTTCATGTTGTGAATTTTTTAGTTTAGTATTTATGGCAAACTGGGTACTGGCAGACAGCTGCCAGTACCCAAGATCGCTCACGATGAGGGGGAGGGTTAGAGAGTTGATGGGGGGGATCCTACACAGCAGAATAAGTTTTTTTTTTTTCTAAAAAAAAAACAAAAAAACTTTACTTAAGATGGCGGGGACAATTGTGGGGTGGGGGAGGGTAGAGAGCTGTTTGGGAGGGATTAGGGGATGTGATGTGTCAGATGGGAGGCTGATCTCTACACTAAAGCTAAAATTTAAATTAACCCTGCAAGCTCCCTACAAGCTAGATAATTAACCCCTTCACTGCTGAGCATAATACATGTGTGGTGCACAGCGACATTTAGTGGCCTTCTAATTACCAAAAGCAACCATATAAGTCTGCTATTTCTAAACAAAGGGGATCCCAGAGAAGCATTTACAACCATTTGTGCCGTAATTGCACAAGCTGTTTGTAAATAATTGTAAATAATTTCAGCGAGAAACCTAAAGTTGGTGAAAAAATGTGTGAAAAGTGAACGATTTTTTTTTTTTATCGCATTTGGCGGTGAAATGGTGGCATGAAATATACCAAAATGGGCCTAGATCAATACTTTGGTTTGTCTTCTAGAAAAAAAAATGTATACATGTGTAGGGTATACATGTGTAGGGTTATTCAGGGATTCCTGACAGATATCAGTGTTGCAACGTAACTATCGCTAATTTTGTTTGGTTTGGAAATAGCAAAGTGCTATTTGTACTTATTGCCATATAACTTGGAAAAAAAGCAAAGAACATGTAAACATTGGGTATTTCTAAACTCAGGACAAAATTTAGAAACTATTTAGCATGGGTGTTTTTTGGTGGTTGTAGATGTGTAACAGATTTTGGGGGTCAAAGTTAGAAAAAGTGTGTTTTTTTCCATTTTTTCATCATATTTTATAATTTTTTTTATAGTAAATTATAAGATATGATGAAAATAATGGTATCTTTAGAAAGTCCATTTAATGGCGAGAAAAACTGTATATAATATGTGTGGGTACAGTAAATGAGTAAGAGAAAAATTACAGCTAAACACAAACACCGCAGAAATGTAAAAATAGCCTTGGTCCGAAACGGTCAGAAAATGGAAAAGTGCTGTGGTCCTTAAAGGGACATAATACTCATATGCTAAATCACTTGAAACTGGTGCAGTATAACTGTAAAAAGCTGACAGGAAAATATCACCTGAGCATCTTTATGTAAAAAAAGGAAGATATTTTACCTCACAACTTCCTCAGCTCAGCAGAGTAAGTTCTGTGTAAAAAGTTATACTCAACTGCTGCTCAGCTGCAGGTAAAACAAAAAAAAAAAATTTAAGAAATGAACAGCAGCCAATCAGCATCAGCAGTGCTGTGGTCATGAACTCTTTTACTGTGATCTCATGAGATTTCACGTAACTCTCATGAGATTTCATTTTAAACTTCCTTACACTGAATAGGGAAATAACATGAGAGTGCACGTAAGCTCGCTCCTGGCCCGGGAAAGACATACTGATTTGTTGCTTAGAAGTCCTTTACAATGAAATGTGGCTACTGAGGAATTTTTGAGGTAAAATATCTTTCTTTTTTACATAGAGATGTTCAGGTGATATTTTCTAGTCAGCTTTTTACAGCTATGCTGCATCACTTTCAAGTATTTAAACATTTGGGTATTATGACACTTTAAGGGGTTAAAGGGAAACCAAAGTCAAAATTAAACTTTTGTTATTCAGACAGAGCATGCAATTTTAAACAACTATCCATTTGACTTCTTTTATTTGATTTTCTTGTGCTCTTAGTGGGAGCTAGCTGCTGATAGGTGGCTGCACATATATGCCCCTTGTCATTAGCTCACCCAATGTGTTCAGTTAGAAACCAGTAGTGCTTTGCTCCTTCAACAAAGGATACCAAGAGAATGAAGCAATTTTGATAACAGAAGTAAATCGAAAAGTTGTTTAAAATTGTATGTTAAATTTGTGGGTTTTGTGTCCATTCAAGAGATCTGAAACCATGAAAAAAATGCTAGATATAAAGATATATTCAAAGCAAAGTTTAACCTGAGAATAAAACACAGTTGTGTAAATATTTAAAAGATGATTAAGGTTGGCATTTTAACAACACATAACATGTTTCATTATTAAAAATGAAACATTATTGCATTATACATTTATAATTTATTTTGCTTCTTTTTGCTGTAAAATACATCTGAAATTTGTACTTGTTCCACTTTCTCCCAGGGAGGCTTGGGCTAATAATCTTAGATAATTTAGATGTGAGATTTTGTTTACCCTCTCCGAACCTCACATTCTCTGTACTCATTTGCTGTTTAAGGTGGATTATCAGTTTTGAATCAACAATCATGATAGGAAAAGCATTCCTTGCAATAGTACTGAGCATACAAGGTAGTTTAGGTGTTAATATTATTGTGTATATATAAATGAATATATTTATATTAAGCTATTAGATAAAGATTAAAATGGAATATATATATATATATATATATATATATATATTTAAATACCTGTTAAATATTTTTTAATTAACTAAGCTAAATCAGTGCTAAACCACCTTAAAGGGACAGTGTACACCAATTTTCATATAACTGCATGTAAAAGACACTACTATAAAGACGAATATACACAGATCTAAAAAAACAGTATAAAACCTGTAAATAAATATTTAGAAGCTCCCAGTTTAGCATTGTTGATGAGGTTAGACTAGGACACCCACTGAAATGGGCTGCAGACACTCCCCCCTCCCGAATATTAAAAGACCCATTACACAAACAGAAGCTAGCAGGAGTCTGTAGACTTGGGTCTACATTTGATACTTTGGGGCTTGATTAGGATTTTGAAAATTAGCACAATATTATTAATAAATAAGCAAAACTATACATTGTTACAAAAACACTCCCAGATGGGCTATATAAATGGATCATCTACAAAACATTTATGCAAAGAAAAATCTAATGTACAATGTGCCTTTAAGGGAAGAGAAGAGGGCAGGGCTACTCCAGTCTCTTTCCTTAACTGCACATGAGCAAACAGAGTTCATGCTATATCTGTGTATTAGTTTGATTGGCAAGCAAGGGTTCTTTTGTTCTAGGGGACAGGGAAATCAGAGAAAAGAAAAAAACATAAAATGATGTGCTCATTTGACAAAATAAAGTTACATTATTAGTTTCTGATATGAAGGTACATTGTTATGCAGCTTGCAATTTGTGTTTATTGTCCCTTTAAAGGGACATTAAAGTCAAAATTAAACTTAAAGGGATAGTAAACACCAAAAATATTATTGTTTAAAAAACTAGATAATCCCTTTATTTGCCATTCCCCAGTTTTGCATAACCAACACTGTTATAGAAATATACTTTTTACCTCTGTAATTACCTTGTATCTAAGCCTCTGCTGACTGCCTCCTTATCTTAGATCTTTTGACAGACTTTCATTCCAGGCAATTAGTGCTGACTCTTAAATAACTCCACGTGCGTGAGCACAATGTTATCTATATGAAACACATGAACTAATGCCATCTAGCTGTGAAAAACTGTCAAATGCATTCTCAGAAAAGAGAATAACAAGAGAACCAAGCAAATTTGATGATACAAGTAAATTAGAAAGTTGTTTAAAATGGCATGCCCTATCTGAATCATGAAAGTTTAATTCGGACTTTACAATCCCTTTAAAGGAATACCAAAATTAAACTTTCATGATTCAGAGAGCATCAAATTTTAAACAACTTTCTAAAATACTCCTAATATCAATTTTTTTTTTGTTCTCTTGGTATATTTATTTGAAAAGGCTCCCATGTAAGCAAACCGCTACCCAGTTGCTGAACTAAAAATGGGCCAGCTCCTAAGCCTACATTCAAATGAAGATACCAAGAGAACAAATAAAAATTGACAATAGGAGTAAATTAGAAAGTTGCTTAAAATTCTCTATCTGAATCATGAAAGTTTAATTTTGACTAAACTATTCCTTTAACCCCTTAACGACCAAGGACGTACAGCGTACGTCCTACAAAAACTGTCACTTAATGACCATGGACGTACCCTGTACGTACTCAGGGTTTTCAAGCGCTGGAAGCGATTGTGATCGATTCCAGCCGCTTTCAGGTTATTGCAGTGATGCCTCGATATTGAGGCATCCTGCAATAACCTTTTTTAAGCATCCAATGCAGAGAGACACACTCTGTGGCCCTCTCTGCTTCGGCCAGCGATGGTGCAGATCGTTAGTGGGTGGGAGCCATAGCAGGGAGGCGGGTGGGTGGCCCATCGCTGATACGTGTTCCGGATTCTGTTCCTGAGTGTCCGGGAGCGCGCAAGGAGGCGGTTGGCAGGGCTTGGGAGCACGCACGCGCGTACAGACATCAACATATGCCGAAGGAGGCAGAGGGAAAGAGAAAGGGAATTTTTTTTAAAGGGATCCGGGAGGGGGGTAGCTACACTACAGAAAATGGGGTGTTAATATTTATTTTGGAAAAAAAGGGGCAAATTTGTAAGTAATCTGGGTACTGGCATTTTTTTTTTATAGTAAATTATAAGATATGATGAAAATAATGGTATCTTTAGAAAGTCCATTTAATGGCAAGAAAAACGGTATATAATATGTGTGGGTACAGTAAATGAGTAAGAGGAAAATTACAGCTAAACAGAAACACTTCTTAAGGGTAAGAACATTAAAAAATGGTCTGGTCAAGGGGTTAAATTGACTGGATAGAGCATGACATTTGTAACAACTTTCTAATTTAGTTCTATTATCATTTTTTTTACGTTCTCTTGATATCCTTTGTTAAAGGGATGCTAAAGAGTCTGTTTCATTTTTGTAAAAAAAAAAAAAGCACTAAGCAGTTGCTTATACTTAATGTAAAATCATTGCAATATTTATTATTCATCCATTTAAATGGATTTTACATTATTTTTTTACACTACATTTGTGCTTCCTGTCACAGCCCTACATGATGGAGGAGGACTTTGCAGGAAGTTTTATCTTAGCCTGATGTCATAACTTCTAGGCTAGTGAATAGACTAGATAACTGGGAGTCAAATTTGCTCATGCCCAGAACTGACAGAATAAAAATTTAGGTTTTCAAAATCTTATCACCCTGGGGCTGCACTGAGAATTTCTAAGTGCTAATTTTGCAAGAAAACAAGCAAGTTATTTGCTGTTTTTTTTACACAATCCTTTTCTTTTTATATTTAATTTAGTTTTAATATATTTATTTTTACCAAAGGAGCAGGAGTTTAATATCCCTTTAAAGAGTAATCCTAGGGGAGCTCAGGAGCGTGCACGTGTCTTTAGCCATCTGGCAGCATCGTTTGCAACAATGTTTATAGCAATGTTATACATAGTTACAAACACTGTTGCCATAGAATGCTCAAGACATGAGCACGCTCCTGAGTTTCTTTAAGCCTACCTAGGTTACTCTTCAATAAAGGATACTAAGAGAACAAACACATTTTGATTATAAAAGTAAATTGGAAAGTTGTTTAAACTGGCATGCTCTGTCTAAATCATGAATGCTTAATTTTGACTTTACTACAGTATAGAGAGACATGAGGTAAGAATGCTGCAAAATACATCCACGGTTCAGACCACTGGAAATGTATAGGTTCAGAAGATAACATTGAGGTTCACATTGTGGCCCTAGTCCTTAGGGTGGACAAACCTGCTAGTGTAATACACGTGCGCCACTTACCATACATCTTCCCTTCATCAGAGAGAATGATTTTGCGCCTTCCACAAGGAGGATAGATGGCGAGCGCTTCATGAAAGCTCTGCTCGATATCAGGACTCCAGACGCCCTCAGCGTCATTGTCCAGCCCCTTCTCTGCCCCTTCGGGTCCATCACCGGGCCCTTCCTCAGGGCTGCCATTGGAATTCCAACTGTTGGAAGCTATGGTGAAATCTGAGCCAGGGCCCTGAAGACCCCCGTATCTCAAAATCTGTGTGAGAAAGAAAATACATCTTTATTTAGATCAATAGATCTAAGGTTATTTATTCAGGCATTTTACTACTCCATTAAAATACCACTGCACTTATTCCACTATGGCCATATTCCAATCAATTAGAACTACCTGTGCAAGGGTAAAAATGGCTTACCAAACGTTTTAAGAACAATATTTAGACATTTTCCAACCTTGATACAAACTAAAATGACCTAAATAAAATGCATTTTATTATAACACTATTGCTTGAACATAAATATGTTTACGCCCTGCAAATGGGTTACTCACAAGTCAGCTCAGGAGCCGTAATGCACTACTGGGACCAAGATGAGGAGATCTGGCAAGACTATCATAAGAGGCATATGTGCATATCCACCAATGAGCAGCTAGCTCCCAGTAGTGCATTGCTGCACCGAGCCTACCTGGGTATGTTAAAATTGCATGCTCTATTTGAACTATGAATGTCTAATTTTGACTCATTAAAAATAATCGTCAGAATATTTTTTATATGAATGCAATTAAATGCTCCTTTATATTATCTCTGTCTGTAAATCAAAGCCCAAAAGAGATAATTGAAAATTAACTTTTTATTGCTTATCTCTCCTACCTCCTATTGGGAGTGTAATTTGTTCCGCTGGTTCCGTTTACACAGCTTGAAACTTTCCGTATAGGTAGGGAGGCTACAAGTAAAATCAAGTATTGCAAATGTCAAAATAAAGTTAAACAATTTAATACACTCCGGCAGGTAAAATGAATAATTGGTAACAAATTAAAGGGGGGCAAATGTAGGGTAAAAGTTCCCTTTAATAGCCTAAATTTATAAATACATTAATATAAATAAATTAATTATACTATGTGCCATGTTTTACTTTAGCATTGCTGAAGGTCTTGTGAAGCGAAAATCTTGCAAAAAAACATTTAGAAGCCAAAAAACAGATAAGTGCCCTCTCTATTACAAAACTCCCCAAGTAAATCATGCTACAATTTATTTTTGTCTATACAGACAGATACAAGATAAAGGAGTCTGTGTGTATAGATAATAATAATGCAAGGAGGTCTGCTCTCCCAAGAAGCTTAGCTATTGAGTATACAAAAATAAACTTGAAGGAGCAATTTCCCAGACATTTTACACTCTGTAGCTGGTATAGCAAGTTATTGGAAACACGTTAGAGGGCCACTAGAATAGCATAATCAATAAATTCATAATAAAAAGACAATGCAAAAGCACTTAGATTTTTTGTTTCTGACAAGTTTCAAAGTTAGTTTCATTTTCCTTCCCACTGCATCATGTGACAACCATCAGCCAATCACAAAATGCATATACATATATTCTATGAAGTCTTGCACATGCTCAGTAGGAGTTGGTGCCTCAGAAAGTGTGCATATAAAAAAGATTGTGCGTGCACATTCGGATAATGGAAGGGAGATGGAAAGTTGTTCAAAATGGTGTGCTCTTAAAGGGATAGTCTAGTCAAAATTAAACTTTCATGATTCTGCTAGAGCATGCGATTAAAAGCAATTTTCTAATTGACTCCTATTATCAATTTCTTCATTCTCTTGGTATCTTTATTTGAAAAATCAAGGATGTAAGCAAAGGAGCTGGCCCATTGTTGGTTCAGAACCTGGGTAGCGCTTGCTGATTGGTGTCTAAATGTAGCCTCCAATAAGCAAGCACTACGCAGGTGCTGAACCAAAAATGGTCCGGCTTCTAACCTTACATTCAAATAAAGATACCAAGAGAACGAAGAAAAATTTATAATAGGAGTAAATTAGAATGTTGCTTAAAATTGCATGCTTTATCTGAATCATAAAAGTTTAATTTTAATTTTTTTTGTGTCTCTTTAAAGGGACACTGAACCCGCATTTCTTTCTTTCGTGATTCAGATAGAGCATGCAATTTTAAGCATCTTTCTAATTTACTCCTATTATCATATTTTCTTCATTCTCTTGGTATCTTTATTTGAAAAGCAAGAATGTAAGTTTAGATACCGGCCCATTTTTGGTGAACAACCTGGGTTGTCCTTGCTGATTGGACAACACCAATAACCAAGTGCTGTCCAATGTCTGAACCAAAAATTGCCTGGCTCCTTAGCTTAGATGCCTTCTTTTTCAAATAAAGATAGCAAGAGAATGAAGAAAAATTAATAATAGGAGTAAATTAGAAAGTTGCTTAATATTGCATGTTCTATCTGAATCATGAAAGAAGAAAAAAAATTGGGTTTGGTGTCCCTTTAAGGGGAAACTAATTTCACAGTGCACTGTCCGTTTAAGACAAACTTAATAGGCTTGATGTAGATTTCTGCACTAGACCTTCAAATATAGCTTTGATGATGAAGTCACTGTGGATCTGCTTTTACAACACATGATAATCGTTCTTCACTACTGGGAATCCTGCTGCTCATCGTTTAAGAGACACATCTCCTTTTAAAGAAAAACTGCCTAGCAGAGCTTTCTTAAAGGGTCTGCGTCAATATTTTTAGGAGGAAAAATAAGAATGAACAAAACTAAGTATATGGAGTGGAGAATTGTACATCTTAATAGGGATTATTACTCCAAACACACACAAGCGCTCACACGCACACACGTAACAATAATCACATACTCATTTATAAGGGGAAGGTTTGCTTATATATCTATAAATCTAAATAGATTTCCTCAGTAAATCAGAACTTTTTATCATCAGCTATCATGTAAATACATTTTGTATTTAACTTTATCTGCTTAAAGGGACATGAAACTCAAAAAAAATTTATTTCATTATTAAGGTAGAACATGCAGTTTTAAATAACTTTATAATTTACTTCTATTATCATTTTTTGTTCTCTTGGTATCTTTTGTTGAAAAGCAGGAGCATATGCTCAGGAGCGTGCATGTGACTGGAGCACTATATGGCAGCATTTTTTGCAAGATAACTAGATGGCAGCACTATTTCCTACCACACACCTACCAAGGAATCTCTTCAACAAAGGATACCATAGGAAAACAATGCAAATTTGATAGCAGAAGTAAATTGGAGACTTTTTAAAAATTGTATTTTCTGTCTGAATCACAAAAGCAAATTCTTGAGTTGCATATTCCTTTAATCTGATAAAAACATACAGTGACTAATCCTGTTGAGTTTGTTATGCAGTACTGTATTTACATATCTGTTAGGCTGTCTATCTTTCTATCTATCATCTATTTGTCTGTCTTCCCATATATATCTATCTGTAGGTCTATCTTCATCTATCTATCTCTCTGTCTTCACATATCTATCTGTCTGTCTTCACATATCTATCTATCTATCTATCTGTCTGTCTGTCTTCACATATCTATCTATCTGTCTGTCTGTCTTCACATATCTATCTATCTGTATGTCTGTCTTCACATATCTATCTATCTGTCTGTCTGTCTTCACATATCTATCTATCTGTCTGTCTGTCTTCACATATCTATCTATCTGTCTGTCTGTCTTCACATATCTATCTATCTGTCTGTCTGTCTTCACATATCTATCTATCTATCTATCTATCTTTCTCTCTCTCTTCACATATCTATCTGTCTGTCTTCACATATCTATCTATCTGTCTGTCTGTCTTCACATATCTATCTATCTGTCTGTCTGTCTTCACATATCTATCTATCTGTCTGTCTGTCTTCACATATCTATCTATCTGTCTGTCTGTCTTCACATATCTATCTATCTGTCTGTCTGTCTTCACATATCTATCTATCTATCTATCTATCTATCTTTCTCTCTCTCTTCACATATCTATCTGTCTGCCTTCACATTATCTATCTATCTCTCTATGTCTCTTCACATTATCTATCTCTCTATCTATCTATGTCTTCACATTATCTATCTGGCTGTCTCCACATATCTATCTGGCTGTCTTCACATTATCTATCTCTCTATGTCTCTTCACATTATCTATCTATCTCTCTATGTCTCTTCACATTATCTATCTATCTCTCTATCTATCTAGCTGTCTCCAGCTGTTAAATTAACCTTTTAAATTATACCTACAAATTGCAATAATACAAAAGAATATATAAAACAATCTTCAAAAATATGATAATAAATATTTTTCTATAAAATCCCTAGCAAGGTCAATCAGTCATATATCCAATACAAAACTGAAATTATTCAATATTATTCCAAAAGGTATCTTAGATTTTCCTCTAGAGAGTCCAGATATTGAGCCCAGCATTCCCCTGACTCTATCCAATCTAGTATAATAAATTCTAATACCATTTGTCTCCACAAATATTTTTTAAGGCTTGAAATAGCTGTGGCAGATTATTATTATTATTATTATTATTAGTCAGAATGAAACTTATGATTCAGATAGAGCATGCCCTATTCAACAACTTTCCATTTTCTTCTATTATCAAATCTGCTTCATTCTCTGGGTATCCATTGTTAAAGGGACATTGTACTGTAATATTGGTTTCTAATGACTCGTTATACCAGCTGCAGTTTCAAATGTATGGGAAATTTCTCTTTTAGGTATATTTTTGTATATGTAATATTTGTTACTGCTAAATGAAACCACAACCCAATGAAATGAGCTGAGATTGTATTGAGAGCAGACCTAGTTAGCTTATCTGTCTAGTTATTTACACAAAATATTCCCTATCTTATTTATCGCTGTTTACTCAAACACCAATACATAGAGAGAACAATGGAAAATGAACATTTAAAAGGTATATGAAACCAAATTTTTTTTCTTTCATGATTAAGATAGAGTATGCGAGTTTAAACAACTTTTTAATTTACTTCTATTTGATAACGGAAGTAAATTGGAAACTTTTTAAATTGGTATGCTCTAAATCACAAAAAAAAATATTTTTTGGTTTTCAAATCTCTCTTTCAAGTACCTCTGTCACAGCCCCCCACTGGGAGTATTATTTTATCTAAACCTTCTTGTTGCATGTTTTTTGTAACCAGAACTTAAAAAGATACTGACTAAATGTAGCCACCAAAGACTACCCAGGGTTGTGAACCAAAATGGTCTGGCTCGTAAGCTTACATACCTGCTTTTTCAAATAAAGATACAAAGAGAACTAAGAAAACTTGATAATAGGGGTAAATTAGAAAGTTGTTCAACATTGCATGCTCTATCTGAATCCTGAAAGAAAAAAATTGGGTTGAGTATCCCTTTAAGTTCAGATATTTTCAGTATATGTAGGGATAGAAAAGGCAAACATAAATTATGCTTACCTGATAATTTTATTTCCTTCTGTATGAGGAGAGTCCACAGAATCATTCCTTACTGTTAGGAAATACTGACACCCCAGCCAAAGGCTTAAATACTCCCCCTACTTCCTTGATAGCCCAGTCATTCTGCCAAGGGAACAGTAGGAGAAACATCAGGGTATAAATGGTGCCGGAAGAGAAAAACAAATTTTGGTCCGCCCATCGGAGTATACGGGCGGAGGCCGTGGACTCTCCTCATACAGAAGGAAATGAAATTATCAGGTAAGCATAATTTATGTTTTCCTTCTTAATATGAGGAGAGTCCACGGCATCATTCCTTACTGTTGGGAAAACTATACCGAAGCTCTAGTGGATACTGAATGATAACGGGAGGGGTAAAGGAAAGGCAGACCCTAATCTGAGGGCACTACAGCCTGTAAAACCTTTCTCCCAAAAGCTGCTTCAGCCGAAGCAAAAACATCAAATTTGTAGAATTTTGAAAAAGTATGTAAGGAGGACCAGGTAGCCGCCTTACAAATCGGATCCATAGAGGCCTCGTTCTTAAAGGCCCAAGAGGAAGCCACCTCTCTAGTGGAATGAGCCGTAATCCTCTGAGGAGGTCTAAATCCCGCTGACTCGTAAACTAAGCATATAACACACATTAACCAAAAAGATAAGGAAGTGTAAGAGGCCTTTAGACCCTTACGCTTCCCAGAGTAGAAAACAAACAAGGAAGAAGTTTGTCTAAAATCCTTAGTAGCTTGAAGATAAAACTTAAAAGCTCGAACCACATCCAGATTAAGAAGTAAACATTTTTTCGAAGAAGGATTAGGACATAAGGAAGGAACCACCATCTTCTGACTGATGTTACGATCAGACACCACCTTAGGTAGAAAACCCAAACTGGTACGTAGGACAGCCTTATCAGTGTGGAACACCAGATAAGGAGGCTCACATTGCAAGGCAGCCATTTCAGAAACTCTGCGTGCCGACGCAATAGCCAATAGAAAAAGAACCTTCTAGGACAACAATTTAATGTCAACCGAATGCATAGGCTCACACGGAGCCCGTTGTAAAAACTTAAGAACAAGATTCAAACTCCAAGGTGGAGCGTTCGATCTAAACACAGGTCTGATCCCGATCAGAGCCTTAACGAAAGATTGCACGCCAGGTAGCTCTGCGAGCCTCTTGTGCAGCAAAACAGAAAGGGTCAAAATCTGTCCCCTCAGGGAACTGGTAGAAAGGCCCTTCTCCAGACCCTCCTGGAGAAAGGAAAGAATCCTGGCAGCCTCAACCTTATGCCAGGCAAAAGCACGCTCTTCACACCAGAATAAGTAAGCTCTCCACACCTTATGATAGATGCGACGAGTAACAGGCTTACAATCCTGAATGAGAGTGTCAATAACCCTCTCAGAGAAACCTCTCTTGGCTAAGACTAAGAGTTCAATCTCCACGCAGTCAGCCTCAGAGAATCTAGATTTTGATGAACAAAAGGACCCTGTTCCAGCAGATCCCTGCGACAAGGTAACTTCCACAGAGGAGATGAGGACATCCCCACCAGGTCCGTGAACCACATCCGAACCACATCCTTCACGGCCACAATGGAGCAATCAGTATAACTGATGCCTGCTCCTGCTTGATGCGGGCCACTACACGAGGGAGAAGTGGTAACGGCGGAAAAATGTAAATTAGATTGAACCTCCAAGGCACTGCTAATGCATCTATTAGCTCCGCCTGAGGATCCCTGGACCACAACCCATATCTGGGAAGCTTGGAATTGAGCCGGGACGCCATGAGATCTATCTCTTGCATCCCCCATTTGTTGCAAATCTCCGCAAACACCTTGGGATGGAGAGACCATTCCCCCGGATGAAAAGATTGTCTGCTGAGGAAATCCTCTTCCCAGTTGTCCACACCCGGAATGTGGATCGCTGACAGCGAGCAGATGCGGGCCTCCGCTCACTCCAGAATCCGAAATACTTCCCTCATTGCTAGGGAGCTCCTCGTTCCCCACCAAGGTTATGTTGTCTGATTGGAATCTGATAAACTGGGACGAACCCAGAAGAGGCCAAGCCTTCAGAGCATTGAAGATCGCTCGAAGTTCCAAAATGTTGATTGGGAGGAGGGATTCCTCTCGAGTCCACAGGCCCTGTGCCTTATTGGCACACCAAACAGCTCCCCATCATGATAGACTTGCGTCCCTAGTCACAAACTCCAACGATGGTCTCAAGAAGGATGTCCCTTGGGACAGGTGATCGGGACAGAGCCACCAGGAGAGCGATTCTCTCGACCGGTTGTCCAGAGAAATCTGTTGAGACAGATCTGAATGATCGCCGTTCCACTGTCTCAGTATGCACAGCTGAAGTGGTCTGAGATGGAATCTGGCAAAAGGAATGATGTCCATGCTGGACACCATGAGACCAATCACCTACATACACCAAGCCACATAGGGCCTTAAGGAGGTCTGGAGGGCATGACAAGTGGAAGTTAGCTTGTAACGTCTCTGGTCTGTAAGGAATATCCTCATGGATATGGAGTCTATCATAGTACCCAGGAATTCCACCCTGGTACTGGGAATAAGTTAACTCTTTCCTAAGTTTATCTTTTACCCATGAGATCAAAGAAGAAACACAAGAGATTTTGAATGGTTTTCTGCCAGACCACAGGATGGTGCTTGAACCAAAATATCGTCCAAGTATGGCACTACTGCTATTTCTCTGGTTCTGGCCACTGCAAGCAGAGCCCCTAGAACCTTCGTAAAAACTCTTGGAGCAGTAGATAGACCAAACGAAAGTGCAATATACTGGAAGTGCCCACCTCCTATGACACAGGCCAAAACAGAGAAACCGCTTCTTCATCGATAAACCGCACGGTCAGGAAAGAGGAAACAGTGCGACCACACCCGGTCATGTGGTGTGCAATGCAGAACCGCCCCTGCTATAGGAAAAATCGAGCCAAGCCCTTTCAGCCTACGCAGCTAACAAAAACGAAAGTGAAAACCTGTACATTCCAACATCTGCCTGAGCCTCATCTCACACGTGTTGCAGCACAATCATAATAAAATAAAATATGTGAATAATTCCCCCTGTTCAATAATCCCCCTCCGGAGATATTAACCCTTGAGTCCATACAGATAAAAGGAGCCACACGGTGACCCTGTCTTCTTGCGTTATCATATGTGTATGAAAATTAAAACGATCATACCGGAATCTATGCCATGGAACAGGAACACAGCCTCTCAAGTTTCACAGTCTTGTAAGCATCTCTCCTGACATGGACTTGAGTAATGGAAGCAGGCAGTGAAACTCGTCAACACTGATTGCTTAGGAGCTGTTAATATGAGTCTGGATGGATTTACAGAAAGACTCTCCCTGCATCTCCAGACTTTAACATTCGTCAATGCTCTCACTGAGAGGCTGACAAGACTACTAAAAACTCCAGTCACATTTCGAAGGGCAGATACCCTTCATAAGGAACTACTGTACTCTGTATCTTCTGACACGTCTCTGCCAACCTCCTGTGATGAAAGGCAAAGAATGACTGAGATATGAGGGAAGTAGGGGAAGAATTTAAGCCTTTGGCTGGGATGTCTTTGCCTCCTCCTGGTGGTCAGGTTCAGTATTTCCCAACAGTAAGAAATGATGCCGTGGACTTTCCTCATATTAAGAAGAAAAAGTAAATTTATGCTTACCTGATAAATTAATTTCTTCTATGGTACGACGAGTCCACGGATTCATCCTTTACTTGTGGGATATTATCCTCCTGCTAACAGGAAGTGGCAAAGAGCACCACAGCAGAGCTGTCTATATAGCTCCTCCCTTAGCTCCACCCCCCAATCATTTGACCGAAGGTACAGGAAGAAAAAGGAGAAACTAAAAGGTGCAGAGGTGAAGTTTAAAATAAAAAATATAATCTGTCTTAAAATGACAGGTCGGGCCGTGGATTCGTCATACCATAGAAGAAATTAATTTATCAGGTAAGCATAAATTTACTTTTCTTCTATAAGGTACGACGAGTCCACGTATTCATCCTTTACTTGTGGGATACAATACCAAAGCTACAGGACACGTATGAACGGGAGGGACAAGACAGTTGGTTAAACAGAAGGCACCACTGCTTGAAGAACATTTTTCCCAAAAATAGCCTCCGAAGAAGCAAAAGTATCAAATTTGGAAAATTTGGAAAAGGTATGAAGCGAAGACCAAGTCGCAGCCTTACAAATCTGTTCAACAGAAGCATAATTTTTAAAAGCCCATGTGGAAGCCACCACTCTAGTAGAGTGAGCTGTATTTCTTTTAGGAAGCTGCTGTCCAGCAGTCTCGTATGCCAAACGGATGATGCTTTTCAGCCAAAAAGAAAGAGGTAGCCGTAGCCTTTTGACCTCTACGTCTTCCAGAATAGACAAAAAACAAAGAAGATGTTTGACGGAAATCTTTGGTTGCTTGCAAGTAAAACTTCAAAGCACGAACCACGTCCAAGTTGTGCAACAGACGCTCCTTCTTAGAGGAAGGATTAGGACACAGAGAATGAACAACAATTTCCTGATTGATATTCCTATTAGTAACAACCTTAGGAAGGAATCCAGGTTTGGTTTGCAAAACCACCTTATCAGCATGGAAAACAAGATAAGGCGAGTCGCATTGCAACGCAGACAGTTCAGAAACTCTTCGAGCCGAAGAGATAGCAACTAAATACAGAACTTTCCAATATAGAAGCTTAATATCTATGGAATGCATAGGTTCAAACGGAACCCCTTGAAGAACATTAAGAACTAAATTCAAACTCCAGGGCGGAGCAACAGGTTTAAACACAGGCTTGATTCTAACTAAATCCTGACAGAACGACTGAACGTCTGCCAGACGCTTGTGCAGTAGAATTGATAAAGCAGATATCTGTCCCTTTAAGGAACTAGCTGATAGCCCCTTCTCCAATCCTTCTTGGAGAAAGGACAAAATCCTAGGAATCCTGATCTTACTCCATGAGTAGCCTTTTGATTCGCACCAATAAAGATATTTACGCCATATCTTATGATAAATTTTCCTAGTGACAGGCTTTCGAGCCTGAATCAAGGTATCTATGACCGACTCGGAGAAACCCCGCTTGGATAAAATCAAGCGTTCAATCTCCAGGCAGTCAGCCGCAGAGAAACTAGATTTGGATGCTGGAACGGACCTTGAATCAGAAGGTCCTGTCTCAGTGGCAGAGTCCATGGTGAAAGAGATGACATGTCCACCAGGTCTGCATACCAAGTCCTGCGTGGCCACGCAGGTGCTATCAAAATCACTGAAGCTCTCTCCTGTTTGATTCTGGCAATCAAACGAGGAAGGAGAGGAAATGGAGGAAACGCATAAGCCAGGTTGAACGACCAGGGTACTGCTACAGCATCTATCAGTACTGCCTGAGGATCCCTTGACCTGGACCCTTAACAAGGAAGTTTGGCATTCTGACGAGATGCCATCAGATCCAATTCTGGTGTGCCCCATTGCTGAATCAATTTTGCAAACACCTCCGGATGGAGTTCCCACTCCCCCGGATGAAAAGTCTGACGACTTAGAAAATCTGCTTCCCAGTTCTCCACTCCTGGGATATAGATTGCTGATAGATGGCAAGAGTGAGTCTCTGCCCATCAAATTATTTTGGTAACCTCTATCATCGCTAGAGAACTCTTTGTTCCCCCCTGATGATTGATATATGCTACAGTCGTGATATTGTCCGACTGGAATCTTATGAATCTGGCCGAAGCCAGCTGAGGCCACGCCTGAAGCGCGTTGAATATCGCTCTCAGTTCTAGAATATTTATCGGGAGGATAGTTGCAGTGGTCTGAGATGCAAGCGAGCAAACGGAACTATGTCCATTGCCGCTACCATTAGTCCGATTACCTCCATACACTGAGCCACTGACGGCTGAGGAATGGAATGAAGAGCTCGGCAGGTGGTTAAAATTTTTGATTTCCTGACCTCCGTCAGAAACATTTTCATGTCCACCGAATCTATCAGAGTTCCCAGGAATGGAACTCTTGTGAGAGGGATAAGTGAACTCTTTTTTACGTTCACCTTCCACCCGTGAGATCTTAGAAAAGCCAACACAATGTCCGTGTGAGACTTGGCTATTTGGTAAGTCGACGCCTGAATTAAGATATCGTCCAGATAAGGCGCCACTGCTATGCCCCGCGGCCTTAGAACCACCCGAAGGGAAGAGCCACAAACTGGTAATGCTTGTCCAGAAAGGCGAACCTGAGGAACTGGTGATTATCTTTGTGGATAGGGATGTGTAGATACGCATCCTTTAAGTCCACGGTGGTCATATATTGACCCTCCTGGATCATTGGTAAAATTGTCCGAATGGTCTCCATCTTGAAAGATAGGACTCTGAGGAATTTGTTTAGGATCTTGAGATCTAAAATTGTTCTGAAGGTTCCCTCTTTTTTGGGAACCACAAACAGATTGGAGTAAAACCCCTGCCCCTGTTCTGTTTTCAGAACTGGGCGGATCACTCCCATGGTATATAGGTCTTCTACACAGCGTAAGAACGCCTCTCTTTTTGTCTGGTTTGCAGACAATTGAGAAAGATGGAATCTCCCCCTTGGAGGAAAATCTTTGAAATCTAGAAGATACCCCTGGGTTACGATTTCTAAAACCCAGGAGGTCCTGAACGTCTCTTGCCCAAGCCTGAGCAAAGAGAGAAAGTCTGCCCCCTACTAGATCCGGTCCCGGATCGGGGGCTACCCCTTCATGCTGTCTTGGGGGCATCAGCGGGCTCCTTGGCCTGTTTACCTTTGTTCCAAGTCTGGTTAGGTCTCCAGACTGACTTGGATTGAGCAAAATTCCCCTCTTGTTTTGCAGCAGGGGAAGAGGTAGAGGGACCACCTTTGAAGTTTCGAAAGGAACAAAAATTATTTTGTTTGGTCCTCATCTTATTTGTCTTATCCTGAGGAAGGGCATGGCCTTTCCCTCCAGTGATGTCTGAAATTATCTCTTTCAGTTCAGGCCCGAATAGGGTCTTACCTTTGAAAGGGATGGCTAAAAGCTTAGATTGATGACACATCAGCAGACCAGGACTTAAGCCATAACGCTCTACGTGCTAAAATGGCAAAACCTGAATTCTTTGCCGCTACTTTAGCCAGTTGAAAAGCGGCATCTGTAATGAAAGAATTAGCTAGCTTGAGTGCCCCAATTCTATCCAGAATATCATCTAATGGGGTCTCAACCTGAAGAGCCTCCTCCAGAGCCTCGAACCAAAAAGCAGCTGCAGTAGTTACAGGAACAATGCACGCTATAGGTTGGAGAAGAAAACCCTGATGAACAAATATTTTCTTTAGGATACCCTCTAATTTTTTATCCATAGGATCTTTGAAAGCACAACTGTCCTCAATAGATATAGTTGTACGCTTAGCCAGGGTAGAAATAGCGCCCTCCACCTTAGGGACCATCTGCCAAGAGTCCCTGATATGAGTCTGATATGGGAAAGACATACCTGGTCTATCCCACTCCTTCGTAACAATGTCCGAAATCCTCTTAGGGACCGGAAAAACATCAGTGTAGGCAGGAACCTCTAGAAATCTGTCCATTTTACACAATTTCTCTGGAACTAATATGGGGTCACAATCATCCAGAGTCACTAAAACCTCCCTGAGCAACAAGCGGAGGTGTTCTAGTTTAAATTTAAAAGCCGTCATATCTGAGTCTGTCTGAGGGAACATCTTTCCTGAATCAGAAATCTCTCCCTCAGACAGCAAATCCATCACCCCCAACTCAGAACATTGTGAGGGTACATCGGATATGGCTAATAAAGCGTCAGAGGGCTCAGCATTTGTTCTCACACCAGACCTACTGCGCTTCCCCTGCAACCCAGGCAGCTTAGATAAAACCTCTGTGAGGGTAGTATTCATAACAGCGGCCATATCTTGCAGGGTGAAAGAATTAGACGCACTAGAAGTACTTGGCGTCGCTTGTGCGGGCGTTAATGGTTGTGACACTTAGGGAGAATTAGATGGCATAACCCGATTCCCTTCTGACTGAGAATCATCCTGCGACATACTTTTAGTAGCTAAAATATGTTCTTTGCAATTTATTGACCTTTCAGTGCATGAGGGACACATTCTAAGTGGGGGTTCCACAATGGCTTCTAAACATATTGAACATTGACTTTCCTCAATGTCAGACATGTTGAACAGGCTAGTAATGACTACATACAAGCTTGAAAATACTTTATTTAGTGAAAAAATAACAATCTTAAAAAACGGTACTGCGCCTTTAAGAGAAAAAAAAGCATACACGTTCTGCAAAACTGCTTTAAAATACACCAATCTTTTCAAATTTTTTATATCAGACTCAATTTGTGTAGTTAAGTTTGCCCCACAAGAAAAACAAACATTTAACCCTTTATTGTGCAAACCGGATTGATAACAAGCCCTAAATCCAGAAAAAACACCCCCAGCACCTCGCCACAGCCCTGCTGTGGCGCCTACCTGCCCTCAGGGATTGAAACAATGGGGTTAAAGCTTCGATTTGGCCCAAAACTTCCACAAGGGCCCTCAGGAGTTGGAGCTTGCTAAGTGAATACAACAGCGCATCTGAGACGCGAAAATAGGCCCCACCCATCTCACTCGATGTTTTTACAGCCTCAAAGAACCGCACCAGAGCGGTTTTAAACTAGCCATGTGGGTTCTGAGCCTCAAAAAATAAGCCAAGTGTACCCTCAAAAAAGTTGCCAAAAAAACGTTATTGCCCAAAAAACGTTAAAAGCACTCCCAGTTCACACAATGTTTGCCCACAAACATTCAAAAACTCAGTGTCAACCATTTTTTAATTAGCTAGGCTTGAGGGGAGTGAACACTCACCTCAACAAGAATACACATATAGCACTCCTGAGTTCTCTCACATAAATAATATCATGCAATATAACTATTCACAGTAAACTTTGATAGGGCAGCAGTTCTCATTTATGTCCTAGTAGTGCCATTGGACCCCCTCTTTTTGTTCTCATTTTTTAATTAGCCCCTTATGCAAGCTTAGTAATGCCCTTCTATAGCGCTTAGGATTACTGCTTACCCTCATGGGGATACTGTCAGCCTTTCTGAAATACACAGTCTCTCCAGAAAAAATGACTGAACATACCTCACTGCTATATAGCATGAAAACGTTCCTCACACTGAAGTTTCTTGTACCCCTCAGCCTCTGTGTGAACTGCTCTGGATCTTAGTGACAAATGCTAAGATCATCATCCTCCAGGCAGAAGTCTTCATCCATCTGCTGCCTGAGAGTAAATAGTACACACCGGTACCATTTAAAACAAAAAACTCTTGCTTGAAGAAATTAAAAACTAATATTTTATCACCTCTTTCACTTTACCCTTACTAGTACTTAGAGTAGGCAAAGAGAATGACTGGGGGGTGGAGCTAAGGGAGGAGCTATATAGACAGCTCTGCTGTGGTGCTCTTTGCCACTTCCTGTTAGCAGGAGGATAATATCCCACAAGTAAAGGATGAATCCGTGGACTCGTCATACCTTATAGGAGAAATCAGATATTTCAAATATATAAATATATTTCAAAAAAATAAAGATGAAGGATCTATTTGTAAACAATTTAATACACTCCAGTAGGTATAATGGATAATTGGGAACACATTAAATTGGAGAAAATATTAAGAGTACACTGTCCCGTTAAAGAGCAAAACTAGGTACGTTTATAAGACCTCAGGAGCGTGTCTTCATTAGTCAATGTTAGAAATAAAACAATTATTTTTAACAGAAGTAAATTGGAAAGTTGTTTAAAATTGCATGCTCCGAGTCATGAAAGTTTAATTCGGACTTTACTGTCCCTTTTATAAACTTTCTCGCTTTATTAGGCCAAGTATCCTGGATAAGCAATATAACATCCATTACCTTAATTGTAATGTTAGTTTTTAAGATATGCAATACAAAAATTATATTATATATAAGGGCAAGCTCATAAGAAATGTTTAAAATCTCGGTATGGTAAGTGTCTCTCAAATTCATCGCTATAGTTGTTAAACTGATGGTAAACGTTCCCCTGTGTATTAACAGATCTGCAATGATAGCAATATTTTAGCTGGAGTTTAATTCATCAGTTGTGATGAAGATGTGCTATAACTTACTTTTTATTGCAGCAATGAAATTCAAATACCCAGCATTACGGCCTCCCACTTTAAAAGTAATATTTTTGGGTGAGCTAATGGTTTCAACTGTCCTCCAATCAGCGCTCTAACTACAACAAAATTGCCATAGGGCTAGAGCGGCAATTAGAGAACAGTTCAGACCGTTAGCTCACAAAAATAGTTACTTTTGAAGTGGATGGTCAGAGGGCGGAGTATTTGCCATCAATTTAATTTAATAATTTTGATGCTTATTTTTTTTTTATCCCAAGAGTTTAGTATCAATTTGTCTAAAGGATTTATCCAATATTTCTTTACGTTCATAAAATCATTCTATTATGATTTTCATTAAAGGGACTGTAAACATTATACTAAACCGCTTAATAATTATAATAATGATAAATGAATCTACTGAGCTTTAGTTTAGATTTTGATGGCAGATAAGAACCATAAGCCCAACAAGTCTGCTTAATATTTCCTTAAAGGGACACTGTACCCAAAAATGTTCTCCCTTGATTCAGATTGAGCATGACATTTTAAGCAACTTTCTAATTTACTCCTATTATCAAATTTTCTTTATTCTCTTGGTATCTTTATTTGAAATGCAAGAATGTAAGTTTAGATGCCGGCCCATTTTTGGTAAACAACCTGGGTTGTCCTTGCTGATTGGTGGATAAATTAATCCACCAATAAAAAAACTGCTGTCCAGAGTACTGAAACCAAAAAAAAGCTTAGATGCCTTCTTTTTTAAATAATGATAGCAAGAGAATGAAGAAAAATTGATAATAGGAGTAAATTAGAAAGTTGCTTAAAATTACATGCTCTTTCTGAATTACAAAAGAAAAATTTTGGGTACAGTGTCCCTTTAATGTATAAACGTATCTAGTTCGGTGGATAGCCTTATGCTTACCCCAGGGATTCTTAAAAGGACAGTCAGTTTAAAAATGTTTATTGTTTAAAAAGATAGATAATTACTTTATTACCCATTCACCAGTTTTGCATAACCAACACTGTTATATTAATATACTTTTTACCTCTGTAATTACCTTTTATCTAGGCCTCTTTTGACAGCTCCCTGATCACATGACTTTTTAGATATTATCTATTGACTTGCATTTTAGCTGTGCTGTGCAGAACCCACGGGCGTGAACACAAGGTTATCTATATGGCCCACATGAACCAGCAGTCTCCTGTTGTGAAAAGCAAATAAAAAAACACGTGATTAAGAGGCTGTCTATAGTGGCTTAGAAACTGGCAGAAATTTAGAGGTTCGAATGTTAAGTATATTAATGTAATGTTAGTTGTGCAAAGCTGGGGAATGGGTATTAAAGGCATTAATTAACTTTTTAAACAATAACAATTTTAGCGTTGACTGTCCCTTTAAAGTCCCCCTCAGTGTTTGTCATAACCACCTCTTGTGGAAGTTTATTCCATGAATCAATCGCCCTTCCTGTAAAGTGCTTCTGAAAATTACGCCTGAATCTACTGCCCTTCAGCTTGAGATCATGACCCCTTGTTCTTGATTTTTTCTTTTTATCTAAAATACTCACAGCCTCAGCTGTACTAAGCCCTTTAATATACTTAAAAGTTACCATCATATCTCCTCTTTTCCTTCTCTTTAGTATAACATTCCCTGTCCTGTTAATGTCTTCAAAAAGAATTTGAGGTTGAAAACTTGTTTCTCTTTTAGTCATCCATAACATTGTGAAAAGCTTAATCCAAATCTGAAGATAGGTTCTAATAAGATGATTCACATAGTGTTTAACTATAGTTAAAGGGACATTATACACTCATTTGTCTTTACATAAATGTTTTGTAGATAATCTATTTATATGGCCCATAAATGTATTTATTTTTAAAAAAAATGTATAGCTTTGCTATTTTTTAAATAACATTGCTCTGATTTTGAGACTCCTAACCAAGCCCCCAAGTTTTAGGAGAATACCGTCAGCTACCTTCTCCAGCTTGCTCCTGTTTGTGTAAAGGGTCTTTTCATATGCAAAAGAAGGGGGAGGTGGGAGTGTCTTATTTCCCACTTGCAGTGGGCTTTACAGCTAACAGAGCTAAACTGAGAGCTTTTAAGTTAGTTTTTAAACAGTTTTAGACTGGATTTTTATATCAGTATCTGTGCATCTTATTCTTTATAGTAGTGTCTATTATATGCAGTTATATGAAAATTGGTGTATACAGTCCCTTTAAATATACTATCTTTATTTATTTTTGGGGTCAAAATCAAAAGATATACTAACGTTGATCTGATTAAAGGGATATGAAACCCATTTTTTTTCTTTTAGGATTCAGACAGAGCATGGGATTTTAAACAGTTTCAATTTACTTCTATTGTCTAATTTACTTTGTTCTCTTGCTATCCTTTATTAAAAAAAGAATACCCAAGTAGGTTTAAGACATGCAAAGCACTACTGGGAGTTAGCAGCTAATGGCTGCACATATATGCCTCTTGTCATTGGCTTATCTGATTTGTTCAGCTAGCTCCCAGTAGTAGCCATTTGATAATTGAAATAAATTGGAAAGTTGCTTAAAATTCTAGGATGTTGGGTTTCATGTCCCTTTAAATTCCAAATCCAAATAGTGCTATCTAATCTATCTATCTATTTATCTATCTGTTTTAATATATGTGAGAGACCTCATGACCCTTATAAGTATTAAAACCTTACAGACATAAGTTCATTGCATCTAGCTTGATATTGACCCCATGTTACAACAAAAACATCACATTGTTTCTATACACGACTAATCCTAAAACATCAGTGATTTCTACATTTTTGTCTGTGAGCTCTGTTCTGCAACTTTAAGGAATGTCTCCCCCCCCCATGATGTCATGTTGTCCCCCCCTCCCCATTCCCCACCCTGCTCCTCTCCCCCCTTCTTTCTTTCTGCCTGGGATCAGTGTCCAAATAAGGAGATGAGAACTTAGACAGACAGCCAAAACATTAGGGAGAAGAAATAGGGAAAGAAAGGGGGTAGCGAGAAAGGACAAAAAGGAGACAGAAGAACAGATATAATGCAGAGGGCAGAAGAGGTGGCAAAGTAATACACAGTACTGAGAGAAGAGCCACACCATTTATATAAGTTGTAGCACACATGCTACTGAAGGAGGAGCTACGTAATCTAATAGAAAGCAAAACACAGAGCTGACCCTAGAGATGCTGCAGAGCTGACAGTCTAATACACAGCTGATAACCTAATATACACCCAATAACAAAAGAGCTCATCATCTAATATGGAAACTATACAGAGGAGCAGAAGAGCTGACAATCTGATACACACACAATATAGAGAGAGGAGCAGAAGAGCTGACAATCTGATACACACACAATATAGAGAGAGGAGCAGAAGAGCTGACAATCTGATACACACACAATACAGAGAGAGGAGTAGTACAGCTGACAGTCTGATACACACACAATACAGAGAGAGGAGCAGAAGAGCTGACAATCTGATACACACACAATATAGAGAGAGGAGCAGTACAGCTGACAGTCTGATACACACACAATACAGAGAGAGGAGTAGTACAGCTGACAGTCTGATACACACACAATACAGAGAGAGGAGCAGTACAGCTGACAGTCTGATACACACACAATACAGAGAGAGGTGCAGTACAGCTGACAATCTGATACACACACAATACAGAGAGAGGAGCAGTACAGCTGACAGTCTGATACACACACAATACAGAGAGAGGAGCAGAAGAGCTGACAATCTGATACACACACAATATAGAGAGAGGAGCAGTACAGCTGACAGTCTGATACACACACAATACAGAGAGAGGAGCAGTACAGCTGACAGTCTGATACACACACAATACAGAGAGAGGAGTAGTACAGCTGACAGTCTGATACACACACAATACAGAGAGAGGAGCAGTACAGCTGACAGTCTGATACACACACAATACAGAGAGAGGTGCAGTACAGCTGACAATCTGATACACACACAATACAGAGAGAGGAGCAGTACAGCTGACAGTCTGATACACACACAATACAGAGAGAGGAGCAGTACAGCTGACAGTCTGATACACACACAATACAGAGAGAGGAGCAGTACAGCTGACAGTCTGATACACACACAATACAGAGAGAGGAGCAGTACAGCTGACAGTCTGATACACACACAATACAGAGAGAGGAGCAGTACAGCTGACAGTCTGATACACACACAATACAGAGAGAGGTGCAGTACAGCTGACAGTCTGATACACACACAATACAGAGAGAGGTGCAGTACAGCTGACAATCTGATACACACACAATACAGAGAGAGGAGCAGTACAGCTGACAGTCTGATACACAGAATACAGAGAGAGGAGCAGTACAGCTGACAGTCTGATACACACACAATACAGAGAGAGGAGCAGTACAGCTGACAGTCTGATACACACACAATACCGAGAGAGGAGCAGTACAGCTGACAGTCTGATACACACACAATACAGAGAGAGGAGCAGCAGAGCTGACAGTCTGATACACACACAATACAGAAAGAGGAGCAGCACAGCTGACAGTCTGATACACACACAATACAGAGAGAGGAGCAGCAGAGCTGACAGTCTGATACACACACAATGCAGAGAGAGGAGCAGTGCAGCTGACAGTCTGATACACACACAATACAGAGAGAGGAGCAGCACTGCTGACAGTCTGATACACACACAATACAGAGAGAGGAGCAGTACAGCTGACAGTCTGATACACACACAATACAGAGAGAGGAGCAGTACAGCTGACAGTCTGATACACACACAATACAGAGAGAGGAGCAGTACAGCTGACAGTCTGATACACACACAATACAGAGAGAGGAGCAGTACAGCTGACAGTCTGATACACACACAATACAGAAAGAGGAGCAGCACAGCTGACAGTCTGATACACACACAATACAGAGAGAGGAGCAGCAGAGCTGACAGTCTGATACACACACAATACAGAGAGAGGAGCAGTGCAGCTGACAGTCTAATACACACACAATACAGAGAGAGGAGCAGTACAGCTGACAGTCTGATACACACACAATACAGAGAGAGGAGCAGTACAGCTGACAGTCTGATACACACACAATACAGAGAGAGGAGCAGTACAGCTGACAGTCTGATACACATACACAATACAGAGAGAGGAGCAGTACAGCTGACAGTCTGATACACACACAATACAGAGAGAGGAGCAGTACAGCTGACAGTCTGATACACACACAATACAGAGAGAGGAGCAGTACAGCTGACAGTCTGATACACATACACAATACAGAGAGAGGAGCAGTACAGCTGACAGTCTGATACACACACAATACAGAGAGAGGAGCAGTACAGCTGACAGTCTGATGCACACACACAATACAGAGAGAGGAGCAGTACAGCTGACAGTCTGATACACACACACAATACAGAGAGAGGAGCAGTACAGCTGACAGTCTGATACACACACAATACAGAGAGAGAAGCAGTACAGCTGACAGTCTGATACACACACAATACAGAGAGAGGAGCAGTACAGCTGACAATCTGATACACACACAATACAGAGAGAGGAGCAGTACAGCTGACAGTCTGATACACAGAATACAGAGAGAGGAGCAGTACAGCTGACAGTCTGATACACACACAATACAGAGAGAGGAGCAGTACAGCTGACAGTCTGATACACACACAATACCGAGAGAGGAGCAGTACAGCTGACAGTCTGATACACACACAATACAGAAAGAGGAGCAGCACAGCTGACAGTCTGATACACACACAATACAGAGAGAGGAGCAGCAGAGCTGACAGTCTGATACACACACAATACAGAGAGAGGAGCAGTGCAGCTGACAGTCTGATACACACACAATACAGAGAGAGGAGCAGCACTGCTGACAGTCTGATACACACACAATACAGAGAGAGGAGCAGTACAGCTGACAGTCTGATACACACACAATACAGAGAGAGGAGCAGTACAGCTGACAGTCTGATACACACACAATACAGAGAGAGGAGCAGTACAGCTGACAGTCTGATACACATACACAATACAGAGAGAGGAGCAGTACAGCTGACAGTCTGATACACACACAATACAGAGAGAGGAGCAGTACAGCTGACAGTCTGATACACACACAATACAGAAAGAGGAGCAGCACAGCTGACAGTCTGATACACACACAATACAGAGAGAGGAGCAGTACAGCTGACAGTCTGATACACACACAATACAGAGAGAGGAGCAGTACAGCTGACAATCTGATACACACACAATACAGAGAGAGGAGCAGTACAGCTGACAGTCTGATACACACACAATATAGAGAGAGGAGCAGTACAGCTGACAGTCTGATACACATACACAATACAGAGAGAGGAGCAGTACAGCTGACAGTCTGATACACACACAATACAGAGAGAGGAGCAGTACAGCTGACAGTCTTATACACACACAATACAGAGAGGAGCAGTACAGCTGACAGTCTGATACACACACAATACAGAGAGAGGAGCAGTACAGCTGACAGTCTGATACACACACAATACAGAGAGGAGCAGTATAGCTGACAGTCTGATACACACACAATACAGAGAGAGGAGCAGTACAGCTGACAGTCTGATACACACACAATACAGAGAGAGGAGCAGTACAGCTGACAGTCTGATACACACACACAATACAGAGAGAGGAGCAGTACAGCTGACAGTCTGATACACACGTAATACAGAGAGAGGAGCAGTACAGCTGACAGTCTGATACACACACAATACAGAGAGGAGCAGTATAGCTGACAGTCTGATACACACACAATACAGAGAGAGGAGCAGTACAGCTGACAGTCTGATACACACACAATACAGAGAGAGGAGCAGGACAGCTGACGGTCTGATACACACACAATACAGAGAGAGGAGCAGTATAGCTGACAGTCTGATACACACACAATACAGAGAGAGGAGCAGTAGAGCTGGCAGTCTGATACACACACAATACAGAGAGAGGTGCAGTACAGCTGACAGTCTGATACACACACAATACAGAGAGAAGAGCAGTACAGCTGACAGTCTGATACACACACAATACAGAGAGAAGAGCAGTACAGCTGACAGTCTGATACACACACAATACAGAGAGAGGAGCAGGACAGCTGACAGTCTGATACACACACAATACAGAGAGAGGAGCAGTACAGCTGACAGTCTGATACACACACAATACAGAGAGAGGAGCAGTACAGCTGACAGTCTGATACACACACAATACAGAGAGAGGTTCAGCAGAGCTGACAGTCTGATACACACACAATACAGAGAGAGGAGCAGTACAGCTGACAGTCTGATACACACACAATACAGAGAGAGGTTCAGCAGAGCTGACAGTCTGATACACACACAATACAGAGAGAGGAGCAGTACAGCTGACAGTCTGATACACACACAATACAGAGAGAGGTTCAGCAGAGCTGACAATCTGATACACACACAATACAGAGAGAGGAGTAGTACAGCTGACAGTCTGATACACACACAATACAGAGAGAGGAGCAGTACAGCTGACAGTCTGATACACACACAATACAGAGAGAGGAATAGTAGTGCTGACAGTCTGATACACACACAATACAGAGAGAGGAGCAGTACAGCTGACAGTCTGATACACACACAATACAGAGAGAGGAATAGCAGTGCTGACAGTCTGATACACACACAATACAGAGAGAGGAGCAGTACAGCTGACAGTCTGATACACACACAATACAGAGAGAGGAGCAGTACAGCTGACAGTCTGATACACACACAATACAGAGAGAGGAGTAGTACAGCTGACAGTCTGATACACACACAATACAGAGAGAGGAATAGTAGTGCTGACAGTCTGATACACACACAATACAGAGAGAGAGGTTCAGCAGAGCTGACAGTCTGATACACACACAATACAGAGAGAGGTGCAGTATAGCTGACAGTCTGATACACACACAATACAGAGAGAGGAATAGTAGTGCTGACAGTCTGATGAACACACAATACAGAGAGAGAAGCAGCAGACCCGACAATCTGATACACCCAATAGAGAGAGAGAAGCAGCAGAGCTGACAGTCTAATACACAATACAGAGATTTGTAGCAGCACGGGTGTAACTTGAAACTTCATGTCCCCAGGGCAAAAATCTGAGTCAGCCATTTCAGAACTTTTGACCCTGTGTATGCTCATACAATCTCTCACACACGCGATATCCGTACATTTCAGCTGTAAAACACTTGCACACTCATTTCAATCTCTTCCCATCATACCTCCTGCTGCATCCGTTACCCTCCTCCATCTTTTCCTCTCTCCCTTCTTACCCAAAATCTTCTTTACCAAATTTAGCCAGCACCTTCCCTTTCAACATTATTCCAGCCAGTGTCAACACCTTCAAACTCGCTATCAGTGCATTATAGAGGCTGTCACAGGATTCCCGCTCAGTCACATGACTTCACAACACATCATGTGATCTAAATGGATCCATAAAAATACTCATCCGTTCAATTCTACAACCTCAGAAAGGTGCCAGTCGCATAGGGTAACCCTAGTTAGTAGTTTAGCAAAATCTTTAACTTAGAAGTATTAATGTAATCTAAAATACACAATACCCAGTGAAGCAAAAGAGCTGACAATCTAATAATCTTATGATAGAGAGCACTAGTAAATCACACCATAAAAGTACATTAACAGTAAGCCACCGATGGTCTGAACACTCTTGTAGCATTATCAAAAATAAAAAAACACTTGCACCTAGAGTTAGAGTTTTGCGTTAGCCGTTAAAAGCAGCGTTAAGGGGTCCTAACGCTGCGTTTGGCCGCCTGCTGGTATTTAGAGTCAGCCAGGAAAGGGTCTAACGCTCACTTCCCTACCGCGATTCCAGGCTACCGCAGATCCCCTTACGCCAATTGCGTATCCTATCTTTTCAATGGGATCTGCCTAACGCCGGTATTTGGAGTCTTGGGAGAAGTGAACGGTAGACCCTCTACCGACAAGACTCCTACCGCCAAAAAAAGTCAGTAGTTAAGAGCTTTATGGGCTAACGCCGGAATATAAAGCTCTTAACTACTGTGCTCTAAAGTACACTAACACCCATAAACTACCTATGTACCCCTAAACCGAGGCCCCCCCCCCTGCATCGCCGCCACTATAATAACATTTTTAATCCCTAATCTGCCGAACGGACACCGCCGCCACCTACATTATACCTATAAACCCCTAATCTGCTGCCCCTAACATCGCCGACTCCTATATTATATTTATTAACCCCTAATCTGCCCCCCAACGTCGCCGCCACCTAACTACACTTATTAACCCCTAATCTGCCGACCGGACCTCGCCACCACTATAATAAATGTATTAACCCCTAAACCGCCACACTCCCGCCTCGCAAACACTATAATAAATTTGATTAACCCCTAATCTGCCCTCCCTAACATCGCCGACAGCTACCTACAATTATTAACCCCTAATCTCCCGCCCGCAACGTCGCTGCTACTATAATAAAGTTATTAACCACTAAACCTAACTCTAACCCTAACACCTCCCTAACATAAATATAATTTAAATTAAACGAAATAATATTCCTAAAATTAACTAAATTAATCCTGTTTAAAACTAAATACTTACCTATAAAATAAACCCTAATATAGCTACAATATAAATAATAATTACATTGTAGCTATTTTAGGATTTATATTTATTTTACAGGCAACTTTGTATTTATTTTAACTAGATACAATAGCTATTAAATAGTTAATAACTATTTAATAGCTACCTAGTTAAAATAAAAACAAAATTACCTGTAAAATAAATCCTAACATAAGTTACAAATACACCTAACACTACACTATCATTAAATTAATAAAATAAATTACATACAATTAGCTAAAATAAAATACAATAAAATAAACTAGACTATAATACAAAAAAAAACAACACTAAATTACAAAAAATAAAAAATTACAAGCAGTTTAAACTAATTACACCTAATCTAAGCCCCCTAATAAAATAAAAAAGCCCCCCAAAATAAAAAATTCCCTACCCTATTCTAAAATACAGAAGTAATCAGCTCTTTTACCAGCCCTTAAAAGGGCTTTTTGTGGGGCATTGCCCCAAAGTAATCAGCTCTTTTACCTGAAAAGAAAAATACAATACCCCCCCAACATTACAACCCACCACCCACACACCCCTACTCTAAACCCACCCAAACCCCCCTTTAATAAACCTATCGCTAACCCCCTGAAGATCATCCTACCTTGAGTCGTCTTCACCCAGCCGAGCCGAATTCTTCATCCAAGGTGCGCAGAGGAGGTCCTTGATCCGGTAGAAGTCTTCATCCAAGCGGCAAAGAAGAGGTCCTCCATCCGGTAGAAGTGTTCATCCAGGCGGCGTCTTCAATCTTCATCCATCCGGAGCGGAGCTATCTTCAACAGAGCCGACGCAGAGCCATCCTCTTCAACCGACGGACTAACGACGAATGAAGGTTCCTTTAAGGGACGTCATCCAAGATGGCGTCCCTTCAATTCCGATTGGCTGATAGAATTCTATCAGCCAATCGGAATTAAGGTAGAAAAAATTTGATTGGCTGATGCAATCAGCTAATCAGATTGAAGTTCAATCCGATTGGCTGATCCAATCAGCCAATCGTATTGAACTTGCATTCTATTGGCTGATCCGAACAGCCAATAGAATGCGAGTTCAATACGATTGGCTGATTGGATCAGCCAATCGGATTGAACTTCAATCTGATTAGCTGATTGCATCAGCCAATCAAATTTTTTCTACCTTAATTCCGAATGGCTGATAGAATTCTATCAGCCAATTGGAATTGAAGGGACACCATCTTGGATGACGTCCCTTAAAGGAACCTTCATTCGTTGTTAGTCCGTCGGTTGAAGAGGATGGTGTCAGGGTGCCAGGAATCAGACTGAGACGAGAAGTGCAAAAATAATCACACCTTTATTAATAGCAAAAAATTATAAAAACATAATTTATGCTTACCTGATAAATTCCTTTCTTCTGTTGTGTGATCAGTCCACGGGTCATCATTACTTCTGGGATATAACTCCTCCCCAACAGGAAATGCAAGAGGATTCACCCAGCAGAGCTGCATATAGCTCCTCCCCTCTACGTCAGTCCCAGTCATTCGACCAAGAAACAACGAGAAAGGAGTAACCAAGGGTGAAGTGGTGACTGGAGTATAATTTAAAAGATATTTACCTGCCTTAAAACAGGGCGGGCCGTGGACTGATCACACAACAGAAGAAAGGAATTTATCAGGTAAGCATAAATTATGTTTTCTTCTGTTATGTGTGATCAGTCCACGGGTCATCATTACTTCTGGGATACCAATACCAAAGCAAAAGTACACGGATGACGGGAGGGATAGGCAGGCTCATTATACAGAAGGAACCACTGCCTGAAGAACCTTTCTCCCAAAAATAGCCTCCGAAGAAGCAAAAGTGTCAAATTTGTAAAATTTGGAAAAAGTATGAAGCGAAGACCAAGTTGCAGCCTTGCAAATCTGTTCAACAGAGGCCTCATTCTTAAAGGCCCAAGTGGAAGCCACAGCTCTAGTGGAGTGAGCTGTAATTCTTTCAGGAGGCTGCTGTCCAGCAGTCTCATAGGCTAAACGTATTATGCTACGAAGCCAAAAAGAGAGAGAGGTAGCAGAAGCTTTTTGACCTCTCCTCTGTCCAGAGTAAACGACAAACAAGGAAGAAGTTTGGCGAAAATCTTTAGTTGCCTGCAAGTAGAACTTGAGGGCACGAACTACATCCAGATTGTGTAAAAGACGTTCCTTCTTTGAAGAAGGATTTGGACACAAGGATGGGACAACAATCTCTTGATTGATGTTCCTGTTAGTGACTACCTTAGGTAAGAACCCAGGTTTAGTACGCAGAACTACCTTGTCTGAGTGAAAAATCAGATAAGGGGAATCACAATGTAAGGCTGATAACTCAGAGACTCTTCGAGCCGAGGAAATAGCCATTAAAAACAGAACTTTCCAAGATAACATTTTTATATCAATGGAATGAAGGGGTTCAAACGGAACACCCTGTAAAACGTTAAGAACTAAGTTTAAACTCCATGGTGGAGCAACAGCTTTAAACACAGGCTTGATCCTAGCTAAAGCCTGACAAAAGGACTGGACGTCTGGATTTTCTGACAGACGTCTGTGTAACAAGATGGACAGAGCTGAAATCTGTCCCTTTAATGAACTAGCTGATAAACCCTTTTCTAAACCTTCTTGTAGAAAAGACAATATCCTAGCGATCCTAACCTTACTCCAGGAGTAACCTTTGGATTCGCACCAGTATAGGTATTTCCGCCATATTTTATGGTAAATCCTTCTGGTAACAGGCTTCCTAGCCTGAATCAGGGTATCAATAACCGACTCAGAAAAACCACGTTTTGATAAAATCAAGCGTTCAATTTCCAAGCAGTCAGCTTCAGAGAAGTTAGATTTTGATGTTTGAATGGACCCTGTATCAGAAGGTCCTGTCTCAGAGGTAGAGACCAAGGCGGACAGGATGACATGTCCACTAGATCTGCATACCAAGTCCTGCGTGGCCAAGCAGGTGCTATTAGAATTACTGATGCTCTCTCCTGTTTGATTTTGGCAATCAATCGAGGAAGCAGCGGGAAGGGTGGAAACACATAAGCCATCCTGAAGTTCCAAGGTGCTGTCAAAGCATCTATCAGAACTGCTCCCGGATCCCTGGATCTGGACCCGTAGCGAGGAAGTTTGGCGTTCTGGCGAGACGCCATGAGATCTATCTCTGGTTTGCCCCAACGTCGAAGTATTTGGGCAAAGACCTCCGGATGAAGTTCCCACTCCCCCGGATGAAGAGTCTGGCGACTCAAGAAATCCGCCTCCCAGTTCTCCACTCCCGGGATGTGGATTGCTGACAGGTGGCAAGAGTGAGACTCTGCCCAGCGAATTATCTTTGATACTTCCATCATTGCTAGGGAGCTTCTTGTCCCTCCCTGATGGTTGATGTAAGCTACAGTCGTGATGTTGTCCGACTGAAACCTGATGAACCCCCGAGTTATTAACTGGGGCCAAGCCAGAAGGGCATTGAGAACTGCTCTCAATTCCAGAATGTTTATTGGAAGGAGACTCTCCTCCTGATTCCATAGTCCCTGAGCCTTCAGAGAATTCCAGACAGCGCCCCAACCTAGTAGGCTGGCGTCTGTTGTTACAATTGTCCAGTCTGGCCTGCTGAATGGCATTCCCCTGGACAGGTGTGGCCGATGAAGCCACCATAGAAGAGAATTTCTGGTCTCTTGATTCAGATTCAGAGTAGGGGACAAATCTGAGTAATCCCCATTCCACTGACTTAGCATGCATAGTTGCAGCGGTCTGAGGTGTAGGCGTGCAAAAGGTACTATGTCCATTGCCGCTACCATTAAGCCGATCACCTCCATGCATTGAGCTACTGACGGGTGTTGAATGGAATGAAGGACGCGGCATGCATTTTGAAGTTTTGTTAACCTGTCTTCTGTCAGGTAAATCTTCATTTCTACAGAATCTATAAGAGTCCCCAAGAATGGAACTCTTGTGAGAGGAAAGAGAGAACTCTTCTTTTCGTTCACTTTCCATCCATGCGACCTTAGAAATGCCAGAACTAACTCTGTATGAGACTTGGCAGTTTGAAAGCTTGAAGCTTGTATTAGAATGTCGTCTAGGTACGGAGCTACCGAAATCCCTCGCGGTCTTAGTACCGCTAGAAGGGCACCCAGAACCTTTGTGAAGATTCTTGGAGCCGTAGCCAATCCGAATGGAAGAGCTACAAACTGGTAGTGCCTGTCTAAGAAGGCAAACCTTAGATACCGGTGATGATCTTTGTGGATCGGTATGTGAAGGTAAGCATCCTTTAAATCCACTGTGGTCATGTACTGACCCTCTTGGATCATGGGTAAAATTGTCCGAATAGTTTCCATTTTGAACGATGGAACTCTTAGGAATTTGTTTAGAGTCTTTAAATCTAAGATTGGCCTGAAAGTTCCCTCTTTTTTGGGAACCACAAACAGGTTTGAGTAGAACCCTTGTCCTTGTTCCGACCACGGAACCGGATGGATCACTCCCATTGTTAACAGATCTTGTACGCAGCGTAGAAACGCTTCTTTCTTTATCTGGTTTGTTGACAACCTTGACAGATGAAATCTCCCTCTTGGGGGAGATAATTTGAAGTCTAGAAGGTATCCCTGAGATATGATCTCTAGTGCCCAGGGATCCTGAACATCTCTTGCCCAGGCCTGGGCGAAGAGAGAGAGTCTGCCCCCTACTAGATCCGGTCCCGGATCGGGGGCTCTCGGTTCATGCTGTCTTTGGGGCAGCAGCAGGTTTCCTGGCCTGCTTGCTTTTGTTCCAGGACTGGTTAGGCTTCCAGCCTTGCCTGTAACGAGCAACAGCTCCTTCCTGTTTTGGTGCAGTGGAGGTTGATGCTGCTCCTGTTTTGAAATTCCGAAAGGGACGAAAATTAGACTGTCTAGCCTTAGCTTTGGCCTTGTCTTGAGGTAGGGCGTGGCCCTTACCTCCCGTAATGTCAGCGATAATTTCTTTCAAACCGGGCCCGAATAAGGACTGCCCCTTGAAAGGTATATTAAGTAATTTGGACTTAGAAGTAACATCAGCTGACCAGGATTTTAGCCACAGTGCCCTGCGTGCCTGTATGGCGAATCCTGAGTTCTTAGCCGTAAGTTTGGTTAAATGTACTACGGCCTCCGAAATGAAAGAATTAGCTAGTTTAAGGACTCTAAGCCTGTCCGTAATGTCGTCTAGCGTAGAGGAACTAAGGTTCTCTTCAAGCGACTCAATCCAAAATGCTGCCGCAGCCGTAATCGGCGCGATACATGCAAGGGGTTGTAATATAAAACCTTGTTGAACAAACATTTTCTTAAGGTAACCCTCTAATTTTTTATCCATTGGATCTGAGAAAGCACAGCTATCCTCCACCGGGATAGTGGTACGCTTAGCTAAAGTAGAAACTGCTCCCTCCACCTTGGGGACCGTTTGCCATAAGTCCCGAGTGGTGGCGTCTATTGGAAACATCTTTCTAAATATTGGAGGGGGTGAGAACGGCACACCGGGTCTATCCCACTCCTTAGTAACAATTTCAGTTAGTCTCTTAGGTATAGGAAAAACGTCAGTACTCGCCGGTACCGCAAAGTATTTATCCAACCTACACAGTTTCTCTGGTATTGCAACAGTGTTACAATCGTTGAGAGCTGCTAAGACCTCCCCTAGTAGTACACGGAGGTTCTCCAATTTAAATTTAAAATTTGAAATATCTGAGTCCAATCTGTTTGGATCAGAACCGTCACCCACAGAATGAAGCTCTCCGTCCTCATGCTCTGCGAGCTGTGACGCAGTATCAGACATGGCCCTAGCATTGTCAGCGCACTCTGTTCTCACCCCAGAGTGATCACGCTTGCCTCTTAGTTCAGGTAATTTAGACAAAACTTCAGTCATAACAGTAGCCATATCTTGTAATGTTATCTGTAATGGCCGCCCAGATGTACTAGGCGCCAAAATATCACGCACCTCCCGGGCGGGAGATGCAGGTACTGTCGCGTGAGGCGAGTTAGTCGGCATAACTCTCCCCTCGCTGTTTGGTGAAATTTGTTCACATTGTACAGATTGACTTTTATTTAAAGTAGCATCAATACAGTTAGTACATAAATTTCTATTGGGCTCCACCTTGGCATTGGAACAAATGACACAGATATCTTCCTCTGAGTCAGACATGTTTAACACACTAGCAAAAAACTTACAACTTGGTTATAATCTTTTTTAGCAAAAAACGTACTGTGCCTCAAAGAGGTACTAACGATTAAATGACAGTTGAAATAATGAACTGAAAAACAGTTATTGCATCAAATTTTAAAACAACACAACTTTTAGCAAAGGTTTGTTCCCATTAGTAAAAAACAACACTAATTAAATTTGTACATAAGAAAAACAAAACAACGTTTTTTATACACAGTCACTATAAGAATTCTCACAGCTCTGCTGAGAGAATTTACCTCCCTTCAAAGAAGTTTGAAGACCCCTGAGATCTGTCAGAGATGAACCGGATCATGCAGGACATATAAAAGTAGCTGACTGGAATTTTTTGATGCGTAGCAAAGAGCGCCAAAAACGGCCCCTCCCTCTCCCACACAGCAGTGAAGAGAAACGAAACTGTCACAATTAAAGCAAAAAACTGCCAAGTGGAAAATAATGCCCAAACATTTATTCACACAGTACCTCAGCAATGTAAACGATTCTACATTCCAGCAAAAACGTTTAACATGAGAATAGTTATTAAAAGGATTAGTGACCTTAACACAGTAGTTCCGGTGAAATACCATCCCCAGAATACTGAAGTGTATACATACATGTCATTTTAACGGTATGGCAGGCTTTTCTCATCAATTCCATTCAGAAAATAAAAACTGCCACATACCTCAATGCAGATTCATCTGCCCGCTGTCCCCTGATCTGAAGCCTTTACCTCCCTCAGATGGTCGAGAACAGCAATATGATCTTAACGACTCCGGTTAAAATCATAGTAAAAAATCTCTGTCAGATTCTTCCTCAAACTCTGCCAGAGAAGTAATAACACGCTCCGGTGCTATTTTAAAATAACAAACTTTTGATTGAAGTCATAAAAACTAAGTATAATCACCATAGTCCTCTCACACATCCTATCTAGTCGTTGGGTGCAAGAGAATGACTGGGACTGACGTAGAGGGGAGGAGCTATATGCAGCTCTGCTGGGTGAATCCTCTTGCATTTCCTGTTGGGGAGGAGTTATATCCCAGAAGTAATGATGACCCGTGGACTGATCACACATAACAGAAGAAATGTCCACAAGTCAAATAAGCCAGGAGTCAAAACCAGAGCTGGTAGTCAGACAAGCCGAGTCAGGAGCCAAAGCGAATAGTCAGACGAGCCGGAATCAGGAACAAGGAGAACAACAGAGTCAGGAACAAGCCAGGAATCAGGAACCAGGAAGGACGTCAGGCAGCCAGGTAATACACAGGAACTCTCACAAACAGGTCTCAGACAACGCAAAGGCAAAGCATACTGAACAGAGGCCCTTTAAATACAAAATGATGACATCACAATTCTGAGACTGCATCCTGTCTCACATGGATGATGCACAACAGTCTGGCCATAAAAGGAAGTGCAGGAAGTAAGCAGCATCCCCCACAATGCACCAAGTCAGGAAGAGAGGTGAGTAAAATGGCTGCCAGCAGCACATGGCAAACACAACAGGGAAAAACCCTGACAGATGGCTCTGTGTCGGCTCCGTTAAAGATGGCTCCGCTCGGCTCCGGATGGATGAAGATTGAAGACGCCGCCTGGATGAACACTTCTACCGGATGGAGGACCTCTTCTTTGCCGCTTGGATGAAGACTTCTACCGGATCAAGGACCTCCTCTGCGCACCTTGGATGAAGAATTCGGCTCGGCTGGGTGAAGACGACTCAAGGTAGAATGATCTTCAGGGGGTTAGCGATAGGTTTATTTAAGGGGGGTTTGGGTGGGTTAGAGTAGGGGTGTGTGGGTGGTGGGTTGTAATGTTGGGGGGATACTGTATTTTTCTTTTCAGGTAAAAGAGCTGATTACTTTGGGGCAATGCCCCGCAAAAAGCCCTTTAAAGGGCTGGTAAAAGAGCTGATTACTTTTGTATTTTAGAATAGGGTAGGGAATTTTTTATTTTGGGGGGCTTTTTTATTTTATTAGGGGGCTTAGATTAGGTGTAATTAGTTTAAACTGCTTGTAATTCTTTTTTATTTTTTGTAATTTAGTGTTTTTTTTTTTTTGTATTATAGTATAGTTTATTTTATTGTTTATTTTAGCTAATTGTATGTAATTTATTTTATTAATTTAACGATAGTGTAGTGTTAGGTGTATTTGTAACTTAAGTTAATGTAAATTTTGATGCTAAAGTGCCCGGTTTTTAAAACTTTGATTAAAAACAGGGGCACTTTAATTCATCAATATTTTCATTTCACTCCTGTTGTGAAAATAAACTTACTTTTTAATCTTCACAGCAGCTCCAGCTTCCGCCACCTGTTTCAAAGCCTCTTCCTGGGTCTAAAATTAGGTATCTGGCTTCCTCCAATCACAGCAGTGAATCAGACACTGAATCCCCCGGGGGGAATCTGTGATTGGAGGATGACCTATCAATCATTTCTGACATCAGAAATGGCTTGTGAGACCGGAGGAAGCAGCAGCTGCTGTGAAGTTTAAAAGGTAAGTTTTTTGTCACAATAGGAGTGAAATGTAAATTTTGATGAATTAAAGTGCCCCTGTTTTTAATCAAAGTTTGAAAAACCGGGCACTTAAACATCAAAATTTACATTCACTTTAGGTTAGGATTTATTTTACAGGTAATTTTGCATTTATTTTAACTAGGTAGCTATTAAATAGTTATTAACTATTTAATAGCTATTGTACCTAGTTAAAATAAATATAAATCCTAAAATAGCTACAATGTAATTATTAGTTATATTGTAGCTATATTAGGGTTTATTTTTTAGGTAAGTATTTAGTTTTAAATAGGATTATTTTATTTAATTTTAGGAATATTATTTCGTTTATTTTAAATTATATTTATGTTAGGGGGGGTGTTAGGGTTAGGTTTAGGGGTTAATAAATGTATTATAGTAGCGGCGACGGTGCGGGCGGGAGATTATGGGTTAATAATTGTAGGTAGGTGGCGGCGATGTTAGGGAGGGCAGATTAGGGGTTAATACTATTTATTATAGTGCTTTCGAGGTGGGAGTGCGGCGGTTTAGGGGTTAATACAGTTATTATAGTGGCGGCGATGTCTGGTCGGCAGATTAGGGGTTAATAAGTGTAGGTAAGGTGGCGGCGACATGGGGGGGGCAGATTAGGGGTTAATAATTATAATATAGGGGTCGGCGGTGTTAGGGGCAACAGATTAGGGGTTCATAGGGATAATGTAGGTTGCGGCGGTGTCCGGAGCAGCAGATTAGGGGTTAATGGTATAATGCAGGTGTCAGCGGATTAGGGGTTAATAAGTGTAAGGTTAGGGGTGTTTAGACTCGGGGTTCATATTAGGGTGTTAGGTGTAGACTTAGAGAGTGTTTCCCCATAGGAAACAATGGGGCTGCGTTAGGAGCTGAACGCTGCTTTTTTTGCAGGTGTTTTTCAGCCCAAACTGCCCCATTGTTTCCTATGGGGATATCGTGCATGAGCACGTTTTAGCTGCTTACCGCTACCGTAAGCAACGCTGGTATTGAGGGTTGAAGTGGAGCTAAGTTAGGCTCAACGCACCTTTTTCGAGCCTAACGCAGCCCCTCAGACAACTCTAAATACCAGCGTTGTCTTAAGGGTGCGTTGGGAAAAAAAGCAGCGTTAGCTACGCGGGTCTTTACCGACAAAACTCTAAATCTAGCCGATAGTGTGATAAGACATTGTCACAAGAAACATAAAAGAAAAACACAAAGAAAATACTCCCTATCGAACATATACCTGTGTCCTATTTATATAATAGATTTTTAAGGCTTAAGCAGAGGGAGACTTACTGGATCCACAGGCTTAAGAGACTTCACCCTTTGGGTCTCAATATGAATATCGATTTGGCTGCTTTTTAGCCTCGGGCCTGTGGCTCCGGTGTGTCTCCATCCCTTAGGTCTTGATTGATAATATATAAATATATATATATATATATATATATATATATATATATATATATATATATATATATATATATATTTTGAGATATATGGATAGATTAACAAGGGGGAAGATTGCATATACACCTTTGGTCCTTTATACTCTCCTATACAATATTACATTATTTTACACTATTGTATATTGTCCAATATATATATATATATATATATATATATATACATATACACACATACATACATACATATATACACACACACACATGTATAGATATATTTTATTTAGTTATTATTTGGTTATATGTAGACTACTATTCTATTTATCTGATTGAGCCGTATAGTTATAGATCCTGCATGTGTAGATTAATCTCGATATGTTGTTACTGGTAATTTTGTTATATATATGCCCTTATTGTAATATAGGAAAATATATATATATATTTTTCCCTTAATACACACTGATCTATGTACTGTTTATGATATATGCATTGGGGATATCTTTGTGTTGACTTTTTGTCAAAAAGACTTTTGTAATTGTTGCTTGAATGTTTGTTATATATTTTTAGGTTGTAGACACACCTCTGTGTGATTGGCTCTTTGTACCGACCCCAGAACCCTATCGCTACTTTATTGTTAGCGAGGCAGAAGCCACATATCTAGTATGGGACGCTTTCTAGTATATGAGCGGACGTCACAGGCGGTGGGTGTGTCTGGGAGTCGATTCGGAGACCCAATAGAAGTGTCACTATATATTGGTTATTAGATAGTGTAAGTATATTGGAGTGTGGGTCTAGATTTTATCAAGTTTCATTAATATTATGACTAGCTTTTTACTTCATTTACTACCTTAGAATCGGGGTCATATAACTGTTATACTGTCAGGGCCGATCCTTACTTATAAATTCTAATATACGATTGGCTCATTATATCATCTTTTACATTAGTTTGGCATCAATAGTTTTTAACAACTGGCACTTTAAGATCATTGCATTTAAGATAGTTCAGATTTATTCGATTGTGTCGTTAATGTTTTGGTGCTAGATTTTAGCATAAACAGACTAGCCAATAGATTGCAGTTATAGATGGGTGTGTGAATTTTAAGGATTGTGATTGGGTACTTATTGTTTATAATAAGCAAGGTGAAGTATGAGCGATACAGCCTGATGAAACGGCGTTACCGCTGAGAAACGCGTTGCTGTGCCTGTTACATGTTTTAACTGATTTTAATAAATAATACTTTTTACTGACACCTTGCTCTTGGACTTTTGGATTCCTGGATCCTATCCTCTTGGGACCTTTTGGATTGGTTTGGCAGACGCTTGGAGGCAATCGTTCGTGAGCCGAGTGTGCTGCCCGTTCCAGTGGAGATTGAGTCAGCCGAGCGGCTCTGAAGCCTCGGACTGCTGAATATTGCACTGGATGTGCAACTCATTTTTTGAGTATATAAGAGTACTCTATTGTCGTGCCATTGGCCATTACGTTATTACCCTATTGAGCGCCTCTTTTTTGTTCCTATTTCTAGGATGATGTGCTGCTTCTGAATCTTTCTGAAGAGAGCTGCCACTTTGGGAGAACACTGTTTTCCACAGAGAACAAACATTTTAGCAAACTATCATGCCATTTTTTTGATGAATTTTTTTTAATCAAAGTTACACATTTTATTAATTTGGACACGTAATTGGACACTTTTTATTGACATATTGATTAACTTTTATAAAAGCAAAAATTGGATGAATTTTGTCATCTCATTTAGAGTCACTAATTATTCATTCACTTATGATTAATTTTTTTATTAGATATTACTTTTTAGATTAAATTTATTTAGTATTTGTTTATTTTGTTTTGTCACGGTAGTTGGCGCACCCTTATTTCACTCATATTGGTTTGGGTTGATACATATTTCTCCTATAAAATACCAAATTAAGACAAATATAACAACTGCGCAGTATATAGTCATATTTTGCCTGCTTTTGCTGTAAAATACCTCTGAAAAATATACTAGTAGCATTCCATCCAGTCAAAATAACAAGAGGCTTCAACATTCTACACAGCAATTGGTTACACAAGTTCATTCACACCTGTCCCTGATTGGCTACTGCAAAGTAGACCAAGAACAGGATTTTCATGAGGTGTATTGTGTAGATGCAATGATTTTAAAATATTTATTTTATACAGTTATTTTGCCATGTCATGGTTAACTGATGATATAGGATTATATATATATATATATATATATATATAAACACACATACATACACACATACATATCAATACAATTAACGTTTATGTAATACATTCAGTATTATATATATTCAGAATTCACATTTTAACCCCTCCCGATGTTAGGATGTTCCATGCCTATCTGGCTGTACAGAAACCAACGGCACTTCCTGAATAGGATAGCGGCCTGGAGGGCAGGCCTAGCATCATAGATACTCCCCCGTGACCCGATCCCATCATTGAAATCTCACGAACGCATGCACGATCATGTGATTTCAAATTTGTTTACGATGTAGAAAAATTAGGCCCATCATGAAAGGGTTAATGTACACAGAAGCTCAAACAATAAGATAAGCTCATAACACAGGGAGGTAAAGGTAACAATTTAACCCCCCCGAAATACAGAGATGAGAGGCAGAGCCGAAAAGATGATGCTATTGTAAAAAAAAAAATGGTATAGCAAAGTTGACACTAGTACGCAATGCAGAGAGTAATTGCAGAGCTGACAATGTAATACATACACAAACAATACAGAAAAAGGAATAGCAAACCTGCCAGTGCTTAATTAGGCATAATGGCTAGGGCCCACAAACTTTCAGGGGCGGCACAAAAACATAAATTATGCTTACCTGATTAATTCATTTCCATCTGTGTGGCAAGAGTCCACAGCTGCATTCCATTCATGTGGGAAATACTTAACCTGGCCACCAGGAGGCGGCAAAGACTCCCCAGCCAAATGCTTAATTATCTCCCCCACTTCCTCATAACCCCAGTCATTCTGCCGAGGGAACAAGGAACAGTGGGAGAAATATCAGGGTGAAAAAGGTGCCAGAAGAAAAATATTTAAATTTAGGGCCATCAATCGGAGAACACTGGTGGGAGCTATGGACTCTTCCCATACAGATGGAAATGAAATTATCAGGGAAGCATAATTTATGTTTTCCATCTTTATATGGGAAGAGTGCGAAATATATACCCAAGCTCTAGAATACACGGAATGCTAACGAGAGAGGTGGACCCTAATCTGAGGGCACCACAGCCTGCAAAACCTTTCTCCCGAAGGCTGCTTCAGCAGAAACAAAAACTTCAAACTTGTAAACTTTTGGAAAAAGTATGTAAGGGGAACCAGGTAGCCGCCTTACAAATCTGTTCCATAGAGGCCTCATTTTTGAAGGCACAAGAGGAAACCACTGCTCTCGTAGAATGAGCCGTAATCCTCAGAGGATGCTTATGTCCCGCTGTTTCTTTGACGCATTGCAAGGCAGCAATCACAGATGCGCAGAAGCAATCGCCAGTAGAAAAGGAACCTTCCAAGACAACAATTTAATGTCTACTTCATGCATAGGCTCCAACGTAAACTCTAAGGAGGAGCCGTAGATCTAAACACAGGTCTGATCCCAGCAAAGCCTTAACAAATGACTGCACATCGGGAAGCTCTGCAAACCTCTTGTGCAGTAACACAGACAGGGCCGAAAACTGTCCCTTCAGGGGACTTGCAGAAAAGCGCTTCTCCAGTTCATCCAGGAGAACAGAATAAGTAGGTCCTCCATACCTTATGATAGATGCAACGAGCAACCAGCTTACGAGCTTGAATGAGAGTAAAAATAACTCTCTCAGAAAACCCTCTCTTGGCTAGGATGAAGCATTCAATCTCCAGACTTAAAACTATCTTATAACCCTGAGCTATGACCTCCAGGACCCATGGATCCTGCACGTCCCTGAACCAAGCAACTGAAAAGAGTGACATACTGCCACCTACACAATCCAGAAGAGGACTGGGGACCGCCCATTCATGCCGACGTAGACTTGCCGGGCTTCTTGCTCTGCTTGGATTTATTCCAGGAATGAGCCGGCTTCCAAGAGCTCTTGGTTTGCTCTGGTATAGCGGAGGACTGCTGACATGGGCTTTATCAGAACGAAAAGAATGAAAATCATCCCTTAGATTAGTTCATATATTCTTGCGGTAGGGGGGCACCCTTGCACCCTGTGACCGAGGAGATAATTGAGTCCAGGCCTAGACCAGACAAAATCATTCCCTTAATGGGAGGAAAGAAGTCTAGACTTAGAAATCATATCCACAGACCATGACTTCAGCCAGAGCCCGACGAGCCTGAAAAGAAAAAGCTGAAGCCATAGCATTAAAGCGAATAAACTGCCTAATAGCAGCACAGATAAAAGAATTAACAACCCTCAAGGCCATAAATCTTTTCTGAGTAACTTTGAGGGGATCCTCCACTCCGATCAAATCCTATAAGGAGTCACACCAGAAGGTACTTTCTCCAGTAACAGCGGCAACAGCCGCCGCCGGTTGAAACAAATATCCGTATGTTGAAACATCTTTCTTAATAGAGTTTCCATCTTTTATCCATGGGCTCTTCAAACGAAGAACTATCCACAAGCGGGATAGTAGTATGTTTAGCAAGGGTGAAGATAATGCCATCCCATTTAGGGACGTAACCTCACAACTCCATTGCGAGTCCAGGATCTTTTTTTTTCTTTTTTTTATTCAAAAAAACAGCACCCTTATGCCCCAATGGCTGGGGCACTCACCACCTCCTGTGACCCAAACAGTACAGAGATTTATGACTCCTCTCTGATAGACACCCGGTCAGGAAAAAGGGAATGAATCACATGGTGCACAATGCAGGACCGTCCCTGCTATGAGAAAGCGCACCAAGCTTGTAAGCTGCATGGTTCTCAAAGTGAAAGTGAAACCTGTATATTCCATAACAGCCTATGAGCCCATAACATCTCACACATAAAAGCAGCATAAAATTAAATAACCATATAAGATTATTCCCCCGTTCATGTATCCCCCTAAGGAGATATTAACCCTTGATTCTATACAAATAAAAGGACTCACACTGTGACCCTGTCTTCTTGCATTATCATACATGTATAAAATATGAAACGATCTTACCAAAATCTACGCCGTGGAACAGGAAGATGGCCCTTCAAGTGTGACAGATAGTAGCATCGCTTCTGACATGGACTTGAGTGAAGAAAGCATGCAGTGAAACTCGTCAACGCTGTTTGCCTATGGAGCTGTTAATTAGAGTACTACCCTCCATAAGAGACTACCCTGAAATCTTCTAACACTTCTCTGCCAACCTCCTGTGACAAAAGGCAAAGAATGACTGGGGTTATGAGCAAGTGGGAGAGGTATTTAAGCTTTTGGCTGGGTTGTTTTTGCCTCCTCCTGGTGGCCAGGTTCAGTATTTCTCACAATAAAGGAATGCAGCTGTTGACTCTTCCCATATTAAGATAAAAAATGAGAAAAATAAAAATAAAAAAAACTTTCAGGTTGAAGAATAAATAATTAACATGTGGTAAGTTCCTCATTACTCATGTAAATAGAAACGCTGACTTCTCTTCTTGAGATGTTTGGTCCTGTCTCCATGAAAACACTCTGCTCATATTGGTTAGAGAGTTGACATCATCCAGTCCCATATATAAAACCTTTGGCCTAGATTACAACTGGAGCGTAAAAATGATAGCACTATGGTGCACAAACATCGCTAGAGCTCAATCCATAGGGGCCGGTTTATCAATGTCTGTCAGACATGATACGCTGTAGCATATCATGTCCGACAGACAACGCTGAATGCCGACAGCACACGCTGGTGAACTGCTTGTTCAATGCCTCCCCCTGAAAATTTGCAGCCAATCGGCCACTAGCAGGGGGTGTCAATCAACCGATCGTATAGGATTGGGCGGATTGATGTCCGCAGCCTCAGAAGCAGTTGACCAGTTAAGGAGCAGCGATCTTAAGAACGCTGCTTCATAACTGCTGTTTCCGGCAAGCCTAAAGGCTTGCGTGGAAACAGGGGCATCAGAGGCCATTCTGCCCTTGATAAATCGGCTCCATAGCCTTTAATTTTTGTCCTCATTACAAGCAGAAAGAAAAGATTTTAGAGTTTGAGTGAAACCCTGGGCTAAGCTAACATCTGGAGGTTGGATAGTGAGCCTGGGCTAAACTGAGCCAGTGGCTTCCTGGCGTCTAAGTTTGGCAAGCCCTGCCTGCCTTATATAATAGGCTTCTATGGGGCATACTGAAAAGCTTTGGTCCTGGCAGTCGCGTTAGCGGTAACCTAAAGGTGCGCTAACATATACATACAAATATTTACATACACATACAAATCCCCCCATACAAGTATAATTAAATATATATATATACACATACACAAATCCCCCCACACACATATAATATATATAATACACACATACCTTTGAGCTCTTTACAGCCAAACACCTTCTCATATCCCTTTAAATTATTGTTAAAACATTTTTTTTAATAACACCATGCTTACCCCAAAAGTTCTACCATAGTCACTACCATGTATATTTTTCACAACTGAGCAATCATTTTACCCCTTGGCTGCCAGTAAAACACAAATTAATTATTTTAATCTTTGGCTGCCAGTAACACACGTAAACACAAGTGATGTGGCCTCCTTGACTGACCCTCACATCTTTCTGCTCCATATTTGTAATGTGTTGAGGTGAGGGAGACTGTTTACATTTAGCGACAACACACTGATTTAAAAAAACACAGCATAAAAACAGGACATTTAAGTGTCCAGTATTTTAGCAGTCTGTCCAGTAAAATCTTCACAAAAATACTGAACACCTGGCAGCTCTAGCAGACACGATATCCATTGATAGTATAAGGCAGTGATGACTAACCTTGGCACCCCAGATATTTTGAAACTACATTTTCTATGATGCTTAGGCACTCTGCAGTCTAGCTGAGCATCATGGGAAATGTAGTTCCGAAACATCAGGGGTGTCAAGATTAGCTATAACTGATCTAGGGTGTGCTAAAAAAAATTAGCCACCCTAACATTATCTGGTAAAACTATTTTACCATTCACTTGTAATATCGGATTGTACGCTTTCCTTAGCGCAGGGCCACAATATGGATAGCTCACCCTGCGGTATCAATAGCACTTCATTTGTAATTTGGGCCTTAGTGTGAGCAAGTGCAGAGTTCAGTTAGTGCTGATGGTCAGAAAAGTAAGCGCTGCAAAGTGGTGACCTATCTTCTTACGTTTAGAAAAAGGTGGTCACAAAGGTACCTAGTGCGACCCTGGCAACACCTACAGCACAGCTACAACCCCACAATACAGAGAAGAACATCAGAACCGACAATGTGATCTATTTGGATATACACAAAGCTAAGAGAGGAGCAGCAGAGCTGACAATCTGAAACCAACACAATATAGAGAGTATCAGCTTTGCTGCTCATCTGTTACACACAATACAGAGAGAGGTGCAGTATAGCTGACAGTCTGATACACACACACAATACAGAGAGAGGAGCAGTACAGCTGACAGTCTGATACACACACACAATACAGAGAGAGGAGCAGTACAGCTGACAGTCTGATACACACACACAATACAGAGAGAGGAGCAGTAAAGCTGACAGTCTGATACACACACAATACAGAGAGAGGAGCAGTACAGCTGACAGTCTGATACACACACAATACAGAGAGAGGTGCAGTATAGCTGACAGTCTGATACACACACAATACAGAGAGAGGAACAGCAGTGCTGACAATCTGATACACACACAATACGGAGAGAGGAGCAGTACAGCTGACAGTCTGATACACACACACAATACAGAGAGAGGAGCAGTATAGCTGACAATCTGATACACACACAATACGGAGAGAGGAGCAGTACAGCTGACAGTCTGATACACACACACAATACAGAGAGAGGAGCAGTACAGCTGACAATCTGATACACACACAATACAGAGAGAGGAGCAGTACAGCTGACAGTCTGATACACACACACACACACAATACAGAGAGAGGAGCAGCACAGCTGACAGTCTGATGCACACACAATACAGAGAGAGGTGCAGTATAGCTGACAGCGATACTAATCAGTATCGCTACACATGGAGAGTTATACATTGGATCATATCCATAGAAATCCTAATAAATCTAATGATAGCCCCATATCTGTAACACAAGTTTTTTTGCAGTGATAGGACATTTTTTTGTCCATTGTGTATTAACAAACTTCTAGCATATATTTTTTAGAATTACATGGGGATTTCTTTAGCTTTTTATCCTAGAGTTTTGGACATGATGTTTTAAAGATTTTTACCAGCATGTATGTATGTGTATGTATATTTATGCCCATTATTATTTAATATATGTGGAATAACGAATCCAATCTGATTAGGATTCAGACTTAATATTATGCTTATATGATTGGGACAGATCACACATATATACTATTTAAAGTGGTAATGTAATCAACAGGAATTGTCTAATATTCTAGCACCATTTAAAAAGGCTTTTATTTTGGGATCCATAATAATCCAGTGCGTAACAAAACATAATGATGATAACAAAGATAGAAGTTTTGTTAGATACTTATGTGAAAATCCTTAATCACAATAGTACAGCTTCCTGTGTGCAGTGTTTAGCGTAATTTGGTTTGATATATGGTTGTAAATAATATTGGTGCGGTGAAAGTTTCATAACGTTACAACACTATTGAGCATTGGTATATGGATAATCGTTATATTTGAACCGATCGAGTGCAATATCTCATAACTTTATGGTATCCACGTTTTGAAGAGTCCACGATTGGATAGGATATTTATCCGTTCAATTGATAGATATATATTTTAACATAGCAGTTGTCTCACAAGTGATTCTCTCTATATGCTATCTGTGGATTAATGCGCATGCGCGACACATCAATTGCACTTCTCAGCCACATAGCCCAATCCGGTTAGTAGGCGTCTTCCACCCAGCGTAACCATTGGATACTAAGAAGGCGTTTTCCTGGAAACTCACGCAATTGGCTAACTTTCGGTTTGGTAATGTGTATAAAAGTCCGCGCATCCGGCAGCCTCGGGCTTACTAACTGTCAGTAAAAATATAGCATTGAGAAAGGCTAGGTCATAGCCGAAACGCGTTTGCTCTTAATATTTTGAATCTTGCCGTTCAGTCACTTCAGCCACCTGATGCCGACGTTTCCTGCTATCGGCCAGGAAACAGAGAAGTGACTGTTGGCTTGTTTTTAGTTTCTCTGATATGTTTGTGTTTAACGGTAGGGGTATTTACCCCATGTCTTTTAAATAATTAATTAAAGTATAGTTTTTTAACTAACTTCATACCCATATAAGTAAGTATGAGTGCTATAATAGCCCCTATCTTTCTCTTCTTTTTCTTTGATAACTAATTGTTACTAAGGGGTAGCACCAGAATCCACGGATTCTTTTTCTTACTAAATATTAGTGTAGTGCCAGTTTATCCCAATCCCAATAGTCTGATACACACACAATACAGAGAGAGGTGCAGTACAGCTGACAGTCTGATACACACACAATACAGAGAGAGGAGCAGTATAGCTGACAGTCTGATGCACACACAATACAGAGAGAGGTGCAGTATAGCTGACAATCTGATACACACACAATACAGAGAGAGGAGCAGTACAGCTGACAGTCTGATACACACACAATACAGAGAGAGGAGTAGTACAGCTGACAGTCTGATACACACACAATACAGAGAGAGGAGCAGTACAGCTGACAGTCTGATACACACACAATACAGAGAGAGGAGCAGTACAGCTGACAGTCTGATACACACACAATACAGAGAGAGGAGCAGTACAGCTGACAGTCTGATACACACACAATACAGAGAGAGGTGCAGTACAGCTGACAGTCTGATACACACACAATACAGAGAGAGAGGAGCCGAGCTGATAATATGATACACAATAAAAAGAGAGTATCGATTAGTATACACAAAATACAGCTGACAATATACCACAAGTAATAACAAAATGTAAGTAGAGACTTCTACAAAGATTTGAGATGAAAATATCAGCTAGTGATCTAATCAAAGGCTATATATTAACTCACTTTTTATCCCAGTCATCAGTTAGGAAAGGGTTAATGTAGCATGTTAGTGTAGGTATATGTATACATAAATATATATGGCATGTTAGGAAAGGGTTAATGTAGCATGTTATTGTAGGTATATGTATACATAAATATATATGGCATGTTAGGAAAGGGTTAATGTAGCATGTTATTGTAGGTATATGTATACATAAATATATATGGCATGTTAGGAAAGGGTTAATGTAGCATGTTATTGTAGGTATATGTATACATAAATATATATGACGCATTAGGAAAGGGTTAATGTAGCATGTTATTGTAGGTATATGTATACATAAATATATATATAACGTGTTAGGAAAGGGTTAATGTAGCATGTTATTGTAGGTATATGTATACATAAATATATATATATATAACGTGTTAGGAAAGGGTTAATGTAGCATGTTATTGTAGGTATATGTATACATAAATATATATGATGTGTTAGGAAAGGGTTAATGTAGCATGTTATTGTAGGTATATGTATACATAAATATATATGATGTGTTAGGAAAGGGTTAATGTAGCATGTTATTGTAGGTATATGTATACATAAATATATATGATGTGTTAGGAAAGGGTTAATGTAGCATGTTATTGTAGGTATATGTATACATAAATATATATGGCGTGTTAGGAAAGGGTTAATGTAGCATGTTATTGTAGGTATATGTATACATAAATATATATGGCATGTTAGGAAAGGGTTAATGTAGCATGTTATTGTAGGTATATGTATACATAAATATATATGACGTGTTAGGAAAGGGTTAATGTAGCATGTTATTGTAGGTATATGTATACATAAATATATATATATAACGTGTTAGGAAAGGGTTAATTTAGCATGTTATTGTAGGTATATGTATACATAAATATATATAACGTGTTAGGAAAGGGTTAATGTAGCATGTTATTGTAGGTATATGTATACATAAATATATATGATGTGTTAGGAAAGGGTTAATGTAGCATGTTATTGTAGGTATATGTATACATAAATATATATATATATATATATATATATATATATATATATATATAATGTGTTAGGAAAGGGTTAATGTAGCATGTTATTGTAGGTTTATGTATACATAAATATATATGATGTGTTAAGAAAGGGTTAATGTAGCATGTTATTGTAGGTATATGTATACATAAATATATTTATGACGTGCCTCTTGGATTAACTCGTTTATCCTGAATTTCAAGCTAAGCACAGAACGTCTAGGTGAACTTACTCTGCCCTACATAAGAAGAAGCAACTGACCTAAAAACTAAAAGCTATAATATATTAATAGATCTTTTTATACCTTGTGCTCCTGATAATTAACATGCTATATACTGATGAATAAGCTGTGACATAATGATACTGAGTATCTATACTAAGAGTGATTAACTTTTATGACAGTGTGTATGTACTCAAATTGAGGATAATTTTAAACAAAAAAATTAATTTAAAAAAAAGGAACTCTAATCAACATTACCCCTTTTTGTAAAAGTTTAATGGGACATTAAATAAACACTAACATTATTTTTTTAATTATTATTTTAAATTATTTTTTTCTTTTAAATACTCTATATCTAATCTGTTTGTCTCTATCATCTATGTATGTATGTATGTATGTATGTCTGTCTCACTATCATCTATCTATGTGTGCCTGCCAGTCTATCTATCTATCTATCTATTTAGAGAGAGGTTCATTGATGATATATAATATGGATTCATAAATAAAATAATTTATATATAAATTAAAAAAAAAAAAAATTACCTTTTGCTTTAGTATAAAAACTGTGCCTTGTACCACTCCCTAGAGAGGCCAAAAAGCTAATTCTGTAACCTGAAAATTAATTTTTAAAACCTAGGTTACAGATTTTGCTTTTTGGCTTCTCTTGGGAGTTTCTGAAAAAAGTAAATTTTTACACAAAAAAACAGGTGTTTCATGCCCATTTAAACACCCCTTTATCTATACCCTGATAATGAACAAGCTGAATCATATACTGATATTTAAATATAGATTATAATCATTATACACTGTATAAATGATGCAGAAGCAAAAATGTAGCAAGCGGCATTTGCAGCGTCTCAAATGCTACTGCGCATGCTCACATAAGCTATCCTGCAACCAAGTTCCTCTGAGGTAGCAGAGATTATTTGTTGGAGGTGATTGACAGGCCATGCTCACATAAGCTATCCTGCAACCAAGTTCCTCTGAGATAGCAGACATTATTTGTTGGAGGTGATTGACAGACCATGCTCACATAAGCTATCCTGCAACCAAGTTCCTCTGAGGTAGCAGAGATTATTTGTTGGAGGTGATTGACAGGCCATGCTCTCATGAGAGCAGGGGGTGGGATTTACAAGAGTGCAATGCTAAATGTCACCAAGCGTTCCCTGTTTGAGAACTTGTCCACCTGCAGCTTGATAAATCCTCCTGAGAGTATGCATATTCTGATAATGAATACACTATACTAATTAAAGGGACATAAAACCCAAAATGTTTCTTTCATGATTCAGAAAGAGTATAGAATTTTAAACAAACTTTCCATTTTGCTTCTATTATCACTTTTGCATAATTTTCCTGCTATCCTATATTAAAGAAGCAGCAATGCACTACTGGGGGCGAGCTGAACATATCAGTAAGCTAATGATAAAAGGTTTATATGTGCAGCAACCAATCAGCAGCTATCTCCCAGCTCCTGACTTTACCTTGGTATGCTTTTCAACAAAGGCTACCAAGAAAACAAAGCAAATTAGATAATAGAAGTAAATTGGAAAGTTGTTTAAAATTGTATTCTCTATCTAAATAGTTTTTTAAATTGTACTTCATGACCCTTTAAAGGGACAGTCAAGTCCAAAAAAAAACTTTCATGATTTAAATAGGGCATGTCATTTTAAACAACTTTATTTACTTTTATCACCAATTTTGCTTTGTTCTCTTGGTATTCTTAGTTGAAAGCTAAACCTAGGAGGTTCATATGCTAATTCCTTAGACCTTGAAGACTGCCTCTAATCTCAATGAATTTTGACCACTAGAGGGCATTAGTTCATGTGTTTCATATAGATAACATTGAGCTAATGCATGTGAAGTGACCTAGGAGTAAGCACTGATTGGCTAAAATGCAAGTCTGTCAAAAGAACTGAAATAAGGGGCAGTCAGCAGTAGCTTAGAAACAAGGTTATTACAGAGGTAAAACGTGTATTATATAACCATCTTGGTTATGCAAAACTGGGGAATGGGTAATAAAGGTATTATCTTTCTTTTTAAACAACAAAAATTCTGGTGTTGAATGTCCCTTTAATATCTCTAAATAAATGTAGACTGATCATGAACACACCACAATGCATAATGATAAGTATCTATACTGTGATAAAGAAAATGCTGCACTAAACCATAATAAATATCTATATAGTGATAATACATTGTATGAAGAGTACCTATACATTAATAAATAATACACTATATAAAAATTATGGATTGTCTGTACCAGGACCGTCTTTAACACAGGGCAAAAGGGGCAGCTGCCCTGGGCCCAGTCTCTGTTGAGGGGCCCAAGAGTCCTAAAAAAAAAAAAAAAAAAAAAAAAATTTTTTTATGGTTCATACCAGACTGCTGATGTGACATGGGGAACACACACATTCAGTCCTAATACTGTCACAGTCAAAAGTACTCTGCTTATATTTTTTTTAAAAACTGTGCCAGATCATGCCGGTGTCATGTGACATGCCAAGCTAGTGCCATGTGCTGTTTTAGATGTGCACTGTGCAGCACTGAATGCAAAGCCGTAACTCGGCATCCAGCCATTTCCCACTGCATCAGAAAAGGTCCTACTGGGGTTACCACTGTTACCAGGTAACTGCTCTGGTGGTGGGGATTGTTTCTGGGTAGGGCTGACTGTAGGCGCATGCAGCAGAAAGCTGGAGCGGCAGGCACATGAGGATTTGAACATCTGTGCAGCTGCATACACTGCTCTCTTCAGTCTTGAGGCTGTGTGACTCATCTCACACTGTATCCATGCAGCCTTGGACAGACAGCATCCAGTCTACTGGTCCCCTTAGCCCTGCTCTTTCTGCTGTGGACCTAAGATCAACTAACTGAAGTTTGTTAGGGGAATAGTGCTTTGTAGAAAGGTGTCAGTGGGAAGAATAAGTTAGTGCACACACGCCCCTCCCCATGCAGCATTGTCTAGTTCAGGGTGAGAGGGAAATTGTTCCTAGCAAAGAAGCGACATGTGCTGGTGTGGCTGATGTATAGCGTCATGCTGATACTTCACACATTAATGTAAGGTTTATTTTTATAGTTTTTATTTTCTCTCTGTCTCAGATTTTACAGCTTCCCATAGTAGTTCTGCTGTTCCAGTCAGTAAACTTATATTTGTCTGCACCTCCATGTTTCCTCCTTTACCTTGCTTTGCTCCTGTTGGCTGCCCTAAATCTCTTTAACCAGCTAACCTCACACCAGAATCACATTCAAAAGAATATTAGATGAATCCACAGTGGAGGAATTTATATATTTATTTACTTATTAGTACTGCTTAGGTCCAGTTTCACATATTGCATTTTTTTTTTTTTAAATGATTAGCCCAGCAGTGGATGATCCACCGCTGGGCTAATAATAATAAAAAAAATTGATTTAGTTGTTTTTTGGGATGTTGGGGTGGAGAGCAAAATTGCATGGGGTGGGGGGGCCCAAGAAAATTTTTGCCCAGGGTCCAATCAATATTAAAGACGGCCCTGGTCTGTACACAGATACTGAACATGCTGCACTGTGCTAGAATATTTTATGAGAGTGTAGAGAAAAGTTCAGTACCATGTTAGCCAGTGTATTCAAAGAAAATAAAAATCCTTTCGTAAGAAAATAACAAAAGCGATATACAGGCGATCCCTTTAATAGCTAACTAATAGTGGATACAATTGCAAGCTTTTACAAAGGAAGCTTAGTCATATTTATATACAGTTATACAGTGAAAAGCTTAAAGGGATAGTCAAGTCAAAATTAAACTTTCATGATTCAGATAGAGCTTCCAATTATAAGCAACTTTCTAATTTACTCCTATTTTCAATTTTTCATTGTTCTCTATGTATCTTTCTTTTAAAAAGCTGGAATGTAAGCTTAGGAGCCGGACCATTTTTGGTTTAGAACCTGGGTAGCGCTTGCTGATTGGTGTCTAAATGTAGCCATCCAATCAGCAAGCGCTACCCAGGTGTTGAACTAAAAATGGTCCGGCTCCTAAACTTACTTTCCAGCTTTTTTTAATAAAGATACCAAGAGAATGAAGAAAAATTGATAATAGGAGTAAACTAGAAAGTTGCTTAAAATCGCATGCACTATCTGAATCACCAAAGTTTATTTTTGACTAGACTATTCCTTTAAAGTAGTAAGGTATATGCATTTCAAAATCTCAAAATGTAAAGTTATGTGAGATGTGTTAAAATATTTTATTGTTTCACTATTATTGCATTTAACCCCTGCAATCAGTTAAACACATAGGGAAGCAATACACTACTAGGAGTAAGTGGTTGGTGGCTACACACATATGCTTATTGTCATTAACTCACCAGATGTGTTAATCTTGCTCCCAGTAGTGCATTACTGCTCTTAAGCTAACTTTAATTATATTTATAACCCGTTTGCACATTTATGTCCCTATAACCCTTTGAGTGCTAAGCACTTTCCCACCTTGGTGCTAAGATTTTTTAATGTTATTTTATTTTTTGAACAATTTTTTTTTTACTTTTTCTTTATTTTTTTCAGACCCCCAAGACTTACACTGTTGGAAAGGTTAGGCGATTCCTTTCCAATGGTGGGTCTTGGGGGATCTGTAGCTGCTTAAATACCTGAGATAAGCAGCATGCCCCCTGCTCCTATACTTAACATTGTTAAGTATAAATAAAGTTACGCAGTGACGTCACCACGTTATTGCGCATGACGTCACCACGCAAAACAGGAAGCCCCGGCGATGCCTGTCACTCTACAGGCACGATCGCCGGCGTAGGAGCCCCAGATCTCCCTCAAGGTGGCAGAGTGCTAGTGACGGCTCTGAGCCGTCATTAGCACCAGAGTGGGAAACTCTGTGATGGCTCAGAGCCATCATTAGCACTCAAAGGGTTAAGAGTATCTGTACACTGTCCTTAAAGGTACTTTTATCCAAGTCTAGTCATATTTTAATATATCAAGACATTATCATGTAGACAAACAACAATTTTCAGAGTAACCAATAGTGTTTAATAGATACATACTAGAGTATACAGGTGGCCCTCGTTTTACAACGGTTCAATTTACACCGTTTCAGAATAACAACCTTTTTTTCCAGTCATGTGACTGCTATTGAAAAGCATTGAGAAGCAGTGCATTTATTAAAATAGCCAGTAGGTGGAGCTGTCCGCTTGTGTTGCAGCAAAGCCAAGCAAGCTGAAATTAATCAGTTTAACCAGACCTGAGCTATCAAGCAGATTTCAAAGGAACAAGATCTTCCTGTCTATAAATCAGTCCAGAATGGAATGCATAGAAAGAACTGTTTGCAGAAAAATGCAAGTGAAGTCTGTGTTGTGTGATTATTTTATTAGGTTTATAATGCTGTTTAACATTTAAAGTCTTCATTTCAAAGCTTTAAAAATAATGTATAAGGTGTTATTTATGACAATTTTGAGAGGGGCCTGGAACCTATCTCCCTCACTTCTCATTGACTTACATTATAAACTGGGTTTCAATTTACAACAGTTTCGATTTACAACCATTCCTTCTGGAACCTAACCCCGGCGTAAACTGAGGGCTACCTGTATTCCAACCCTATAGAATAGCCGTGTAGAAAGTCTCATGGCTTTCTGCCCAGAGGCAGAACTTTTCTTCACTTTCTGCGATGAGATTTTTTTTTTTTAGTGAAAAATTTTCTGCAGGTTATTTTTAAATAAAATACAATTATAAATTAGACAGTTACACTAAGGCACCAGTTCAATTGTAATGTGTTGATTAACTGAAGAATAAAGCAATGTTTAACGTTTTATAATATAGTGCAGTAGTTGAAAATTGCATTGCAAGATAGCTGCATTCAAAAAAAAAAGAAAATTTTGAAATGTCTCTTGAATAAATCGGTTTCCTTTTCTCTTGGTCTAACATAGAAATGTAGTAATAAAAAAGATGCAAAGCTCATACTAACGTCTTACATTCAGAATAAACAGCTTTGCAGACTGGGAAAGGCTAGGGTGCGGGTTTGAATTTTTTTTTCTCTGAGAGCAAGTCAACAAGCAATGCGCTTGCTGCTTTGCAGTGCTACTGCATATTTGACTGCTCACTTCAAACAACACTTTGCTCTGGATGCACTGTATTAAGGAAAACTTACACAGTGCAGCCAGAGCACAGCTGTTTGAAGAGAACTGTCTAATGTCGAGCAGCATTACAAAGTTCAAGCGCTAACAGTGCCTGCATGTGTTCTGTTCTTTCTGCAGACATGCTGCATTTTCTGCAATGACATCTAAGATCACTGTATGTTCTGCCTTGGGGGCTTTCTGTAGGGCTTTCAAATGCACAGCAGCTTTTCAAATGATTTTTGAATTTATTTTATTCAAAACAGTTGGCAATTTGAAAACGTATTTGGTCTATTTCACATTGTTTAATCTCTGCTAAAATATGATAATGCGATAATCATAATGTAAATTTATTATTGTAATTATATTTGGATATTGAAAATTGTTAATTATAAAATTACTTAAGGTCATATAAAACTGCATATTACAAACATCATGCAAAAGGTTTAAGACACAGTTAAAATCAGCAATGCACTACTGGGGGTTTGATTATGAGTGGCGTGCTAACAGCTACAAACAATCGATACCGACTTTATCACGGCTGTTTTGCACATTAGAAGAAGCTCTCATATTACAAGTTGAAAGTAAATTGGAACATGAGAGCACAATTGCGTTTAAGGTTAGAATGTTAACTGTTTCGCAAAAAAGAAAAAGGTGTCACAAAACACATCAAATATATATTACAAAGTGCAGTTAGACTCATTGGCCTCTAGTTATCAAGCCGTCAACCGCAAATATGCTGGAATTCCGCAGCGTATTTGTGGCGAGGCTGATTCGCCTTAGTTATCAAGCCCTACACACCGGCAAAAGTAGAATATAGTGACGTAAGCTTCGATCCGCCGGACCCAGTCCGACACAGATCGATTCTTACGTCACTCCAGATGTTCCGAACGCAAGTTCGGCACAATCTGACTACTTTTGCTAGTTATCAAATGACTAGCAGGTACGCTCGGCACTTTTCCGGCCCAGCGTACCTGGTTTTCAATCCGCCGCCCTGGAGGCGGCGGATCCCATAGGAATCAATGGGAGTCTGACCATAGCGAAAGTTCATGTTCGCTGCTGCCCGACATCCCATTGATTCCTATGGGAGATGTCTGCACCTAACATGTACCCCGAGTCTAAACACCCCTAATCTGTCCCCCCCTACACCGCCGCAACTAAATAAATGTATTACCCCCTAAACTGCTGCTCCCGGAGCCCACCGCCACTCTAATAAACTGATTAACCCCTAAACCGCCACTCCCGGACCCCGCCGCCACTATAATAAATGTACCTAGTAACCCCTATCCTACCCCCCCTACACCGCCACCACCTATAATAAATGTATTAACCCCTATCCTGCCAATCCCGGACCCCGCTGCAACTAAATAAATTGTTTAACCCCTAAACCCCCGCTCCTGGACCCCGCCGCCACCTATATTAAACCCTATCCTGCCCCCCTACACCGTCGCCACCTATAATAAAATTATTAACCCCTAAACCTAAGTCTAACCCTAACACCCCCCTAACTTAAATATTAATTAAATACATCTAAATATTATAAATAAATTAATCCTATTTAAAACTAAATACTTACCTTTAAAATAAACCCTAATATAGCTACAATATAAATAATAATTATATTGTAGCTATCTTAGTATTTATTTATATTTTACAGGCAAATTTCAATTTATTTTAACTAGGTACAATAGCTATTAAATAGTTATTAACTATTTAATAGCTACCTAGTTAAAATAAAGACAAATTTACCTGTAAAATAAAAACTAACCTAAGTTACAATTACACCTAACACTACACTATCATTAAATAAATTATTCCTATTTAAACTAAATACTTACTTGTAAAAAAAAAAAACCTAAGATAGCTACAATGTAATTAATAATTACATTGTAGCTATTTTTGGATTTATATTTATTTTACAGGTAACTTTGTATTTATTTTAGCTAGTTAGAATACTTATTAAATAGTTATCAACTATTTAATAACTACCTAGCTAAAAGAAATACAAAAATTACCTGTAAAATAAATCCTAACCTAAGTTACAATTAAACCTAACACTACACTATCATTAAATTAAATAAATTAGCTACAAATAACTACAATTAAATACAATTAAATAAATTAACTAAAGTACAAAAAATAAAAAAAACTAAGTTACAAAAATTAAAAAAAAGTTACAAACATTTAAAAAATATTACAACAATTTTAAGCTACTTACACCTAATCTAAGCCCCCTAATAAAAAAACAAAGCCCCCCAAAATAAAAAAAATGCCCTACCCTATTCTAAATTACGAAAGTTAACAGCTCTATTACCTTACCAGCCCTTAAAAGGGCCTTTTGCGGGGCATGCCCCAAAGTATTCAGCTCTTTTGCCTGTAAAAAAAAAATACAACCCCCCCCCAACATTAAAACCCACCACCCACACATCCCTACTCTAACCCAAAGCCCCCTTAAATAAACCTAACACTACCCCCCTGAAGATCATCCTATCTTTAGCCGTCTTCAGCCAGCCGACCACCGATGGAACAGAAGAGGACATCCGCAGCGGCCGAAGTCATCATCCAAGGGGCGCTGAAGAAGTCTTCCATCCGATTGAAGTCATCATCCAAGGGGCGCTGAAGAGGTCTTCCATCCGATTGAAGTCTTCATCTAGGCGGCGTCTTCAATCTTCATCCATCCGGAGCGGAGCCATCTTCAGACGAGCCGACGCGGAGCCATCTTCTTCCACCGACGACTTCCCGACGAATGACGGTTCCTTTAAGTGACGTCATCCAAGATGGCGTCCCTCGAATTCCGATTGGCTGATAGGATTCTATCAGTCAATCGGAATTAAGGTAGGAAAAATCTGATTGGCTGATCCAATCAGCCAATCAGATTGAGCTCGCATTCTATTGGCTGTTCCGATCAGCCAATAGAATGCAAGCTCAATCTGATTGGCTGATTGAATGAGCCAATCGGATTGAACTTCAATCTGATAGGATGATCTTCAGGGGGGTAGTGTTAGGTTTATTTAAGGGGGGTTTGGGTTAGAGTAGGTGTGTGGGTGGTGGGTTTTAATGTTGGGGGGGTTGTATTTTTTTTTTTTACAGGCAAAAGAGCTGAATACTTTGGGGCATGCCCCGCAAAAGGCCCTTTTAAGGGCTGGTAAGGTAATAGAGCTGTAAACTTTCGTAATTTAGAATAGGGTAGGGCATTTTTTTATTTTGGGGGGGCTTAGATTAGGTGTAAGTAGCTTAAATTTGTTGTAATATTTTTTAAATGTTTGTAACTTTTTTTTTAATTTTTTGTAACTTATTTTTTTTAATTTTTGTACTTTAGTTAGTTTATTTCATTGTATTTAATTGTAGTTATTTGTAGCTAATTTATTTAATTAATTTAATGATAGTGTAGTGTTAGGTTTAATTGCAACTAAGGTTAGGATTTATTTTATAGGTAATTTTGTATTTCTTTTAGCTAGGTAGTTATTAAATAGTTAATAACTATTTAATAACTATTCTAACTAGCTAAAATAAATACAAAGTTACCTGTAAAATAAATATAAATCCTAAAATAGCTACAATATAATTATTATTTATATTGTAGCTATATTAGGGTTTATTTTAAAGGTATTTAGTTTTAAATAGGATTAATTTAGTTAATAAGAGTTATAATATTTAGAGGTATTTAATTAATATTTAAGTTAGGGGGGTGTTAGGGTTAGACTTAGGTTTAGGGGTTAATCATTTTATTATAGGTGGCGACGGTGTAGGGGGGGCAGGATAGGGGTTAATAAATTTATTATAGGTGGCGACGGTGTAGGGGGGGGCAGGATAGGGGTTAATAAATGTATTATAGGTGGCAGTGGGGTCCGGGAGCGGCGGTTTAGGGGTTAAACAATTTATTTAGTTGCGGCGGGGTCCGGGATCGGCAGGATAGGGGTTAATAAATTTATTATAGGTGGCGGTGGTATGGGGGGGGCAGGATAGGGTTGTTACTAGGTATAATGTAGGTGGCGGCGGGGTCCGGGAGCGGCAGTTTAGGGGTTAATACATTTATTATAGTTGCGGCGGGGTCTAGGAGCGGCGGTTTAGGGGTTAATAACTTTATTTAGTTGCGGGGGCTCCGGGGGCGCCAGTATAGGGGGTAGAACAGTGTAGTTTAGTGTGGGTGCTTAGTGACAGGCTAGCAATAAAGCTGTGAAAAAGCCGAAGAGCAGCGAGATCGGATGAGTGATAACTATCACAGTCCACTGCTCATCGCCCCGTACTTGGTGCGCGGCTTTTTGACAGCTTTATTGATAACTTTGGCGAGCGTATTCAAGTCCGCGGCGGCGATGGTAGGCGAGCTTAGGCCGGCGTATTGGGGCCGGCGATGGCAGGTAAATAGACACATTGATAACTAGAGGCCATAATAACACTAATAAAAATTAGATTTATTTACAGACATATATACACATAAATACAAATGTACACATATATAGACATATATAGAAGTGCATTGGAGTCCTTTGCAATTAAGTAGCTTAAAACATGTAAAAACATATTTATGCAATATTTCACATTCCAATGTTCTGCACATAGCAGAATATGTTCTACATATTTTTTTAAAAAAAAAGCTTACTTCTAGCTGAGTTAACGCACGAGCGGGAGCGATAAATACCGCTTCACTCGCAAACTAGCCCTTGGTGAACCAATGGATAAAAGACAAATGTGTGTAATCGCCAATCATCAACCAGTTCCTATTACTGCTGTTCCTGAGCCAATCTAGGTATGCTTTTCAGCAAGAGATCAAAGTAAATTTAATAATAGACGTAAATTTAAAACTCTATTAAAATTGCATGAAAGTTTAATTTTGTCTTTCATGATCCTTTAACTTATAAAAATAGTGGGTATTTAAACGGACTGGAATTGCATAGAAATGGAAGACAAATAGGAGCCATTCATTTCTTCAGTGTAGTATTTCTAATTTTGGTGGGTACGCAAAAGATAAAAATTTGGGTGAAGGCAGGTGACCAAAAGAGAACACTAAATTGGCACAATCCATTAAAACCCCTAGATAATTGAAGGGACAGTTGACCCCCCACATTTATCTCCTTTAATTTGTTCCCAATTATCTATTTTACATTCTGGACTGTATAACATTTTTTTTTACAAATAGCTCCTTAGCCTTTATATTGGCATTTGAAATAGCTGATTTAGCTTGTAGTATCCCTACCTATATATAAAGTTTCTATACCTAGGTACAGGCTATTGACAAAATATGTAAACACAGCCAGCAGAATAAATGGCACTCACAGTGGGTGGTGGAAGAGATAAAACTCTAAAATGTTATTTTTTTAAAAGTATTGTACAGAGATAAGAAAGGGAAACTTTTGAGTGATAAGATAACATCTGATCTGTCAGCAAGCCAAACCTAATTTTATGAGCTGTGGTTTCAAAGAGCAAATCTGGCTATTTCCTTTGCAAAAAGAAGCATAAATAAGCAATTTCTCATACATTTTATACGCTGCAGCTGGTATAACAAGTCCTGGGGAACACATTTAGGGAACAACAACTTTACAGTGAACTGCACAGGAGCTGTGAGAAGTGTTTTTAATAGCCTCACATTGCAGTAGTGATGTAGTTAAATAAGACTACGAATTTGGAAGCATCTGAGCAGAGATGTAAGTAACTAGAGCCAGCATTGATGAGAACCCCAGTGCTTTATATTTGTGATAACAAGGGTTAATAAGATTCAATTCAGATCGCTCACTGTAATTATAAGTCACGTACAGGTTTCTGATTTCAGTTGCAAAACCAGGCAAACTGGCTGATGACAATGACGCAGTTTAGTCCCCACCCCAGGAACAGCCGTAGCCATGACCCCATTTTAACAGGTGACACAGCCACAGGCTAGTGTGCAGATCGGTAAGTGAAGTGGCACTCCCACAACCCCAGGGTTACCCAGAGGCCTTAGCAAAAGCACAGACAACGTCACAACCTGAAGAATTTGAACAGTTGACATCTTCTGAGATATAGTGTATTGGTGGATTCAGAATTTACTTAGATAATTTGAGTTCGGTCTTGTAGCCACTTTTCCTTAAAGGGAAATATAATATATATATTTCATATAAATTTACGCCCTTTGTTGTTGCCAATTAGGGACAATAATTAAATAGTTCCTATACAGGGGTTATATAACAGTAGCCACCAATCACCAGCTCGCTCCCAGTAGTGCATTGCAGCTCTTGAGCCTATGTATGTTTCTCAATAAATCTATAGCAATATTTTGTTCTTATTACACTACAACATTTTTTAAAATTTTTAACACACTGTTTGTTTTCCTGTTTGAGTATTCTTTCCCCTCTTTTACAGTGACGGATTTGATTCCTTTATATGTTCAGTCTCATTGAGATGTCATAGCGTGCCTCTGTGCTAGAAGGAGGCTGACCAATAGAATGTGGTAAGCGGTTTGGAAAATGATTAAACGGTGCCAGTCTACCCTTTATGTAAAGAAAAAAATTGCGTAACATGAAAAAAAAAATCTGCATGGTGTTTTATAAATTTTTAACTATTTTGGGTCGTCCTATAAACACATTTTAAGCAGCATGCCCTATCCAAATCATGAAAGTTAAAATTTGACCTTACTGTCCCTTTAAGGCTATTTACTTGGTCACCTGGTCAGGTGATGCAGCGTTATAATACACAATTCTCTTATTGTTTGTTATAAATTTGGTGTAGCCAATCAGTTCCTTTTTGGAAAAAAACATATTTGCAATCGTGGCCAGACTGTTAGCAGACGGACATTTGGCAGACATACATTTGGCCGACGGATAAAAGTCTGACACACAAGTGGCAGTCAGATAACAGTTCGGCTACGAGATAGATAGGTAGATAGATTTGATAGATAGATTCAATAGATAGATACATACATAGATGGATTTGATAGATAGATAATTTCACAGACATAGAATTACAAGACGTGCGGGCTGGAACCTATGGTTAGGTTCCCAGAGGCGGTTGCGGCGCCCGAGGCTCTGATTAGAACAGAGCACTCCGGAGCGTATCTGCCCTCGGCCAAACTCGGAACATGCTTCAGCATTCTGTCCATCGGCCAAATGTCCGTCTGCATTTTGTCAGAGCACCATTTGCAATGCATGTGTATTAGCAAAAAGAAAAAAATGCTTCAAAAAGGTATCACTGATTCAGTAAGTTATTTTATTGTGCACGAGTGCATGGGACATACGATGTACAAGGTGCACCACCAGCATTTTAAACAGAATGTCTATTTAGAGTTGGCAGTGGCTTGTATTAAAGGGACATAAAAGTACCCTAATAATGCTCTATGTTACAGCATTTTATTATAGCTTACATATAAATATATGGGTTAAAAACAATGTTAAAGGGAATGGATATGAAACACGTGTTTCCAATTTACTTCCATTATCAAATCTGCTTTGTTCCCATGATATTCTGTGTTGAAGAGATACCTAGGTAGGCATCTGGTGCACTACATGGCAAGAAAAAAAATGCAGCCGTCTAATGCTCTTGCAAATGAATAACATTCTAGCAAAACTGCTGCCATATAGTGCTCCAGAAATGGCCTGGCTCCTAAGCTTTACATCTCTGCTTTTTTTTTAACAAAAGATACCAAGAGAACAAAGAAAAATTGATAATAGAAGTAAATTAGAAAAAAATTTAAATTGCTGCTCCATCTGAATAATGAAATAAACAATGTAGGTTTCATAAAAGTCAGCTCTAGAATAGCAATGAATTATAGAGGCAGAGCTCAACACATCTGGTAAACCATTGACAAGAGATGACAAAAGAAAATGTGTTTATACATAAATTATCAGCTAGTTCCCAGTAGTGCATTGCTGCAGTTGAAGTTATTTAGATAAATAGATGGAAAAGATAGATAAATTTGATAGATTCAATAGATAGATACATAAATAGATGGATCCGATAGATAGATAATTTCACAGACAGAGAATTACAAGACATGCGGTCTGGGACCCATGGTTAGGTTCCCAGAGGCGGTTGCGGCGCCCGAGGTTCTGATTAGAATATAGCACTCTGGAGCGTATCTGCCTTTTAACTAAGGATACCAAGAACAAAACCATAAATTTGATAATAGTGATATTAGAAATAAATTGGGGAAAAAAATCTTAAAATTGCATGATCTATATTAGCCATGAATGTTGATTTTGATTTTAACATTCTTTTAAATTATCAGTAACAATCAATGGCAAAATATTTATATTTAAAATTTAAATGACTGGAATATCCCCTGTAAATACCCATCAGAGCATTTCAAATTGTTTTAGCACAAATATAGTGCTGTGACCTGGATTATGTGGTCACTCTGTACTTGACCAATTTGTGATTGCAAATGTATGTATCCTAAACCTATCTGCTCTAAAGGTCGCATGCGCAATAAGATGTCCATAAACTGGTTATAACTTTTAGTTAAACTATTTTAGCAAACACAAGTGTATTTTTTAATACGCTTGGAAATGGACTGGTTTTCAAGTATGCAATCAAACAATATTCAAACACATTAGAAAATGCTATCGTTGTATAATAATGTCCCTTTAAAATCAAAATGTAATGATTATATATATTTAATGGGACATGAAACCCAAACAAAGTATTTAATGATTCAGATACAACATATATAATTTTAAATAATGTTCCAATTTATTTATTTTTTGCTCTGTTTTCTTTGTAACCTTTGTTGAAATTCCTACCTAGGTCAGGAACAGCAATGCACTCCTGGGAGCTAGTCAAAAGCACTGGGTGAGCCAATGACAAGAGAAAGTCATGTGCACATATTAATCAAGCAAATTTGATAATAGATGTACAGTTGTTCAAAATTGTATGTTATATCTGAAGCATGACAGAAAAAAAACCCACCTTCGCAAACCTGTTTTTTGCTTCTTTTTTTTTTTTTTTTGCATAACACATTTGCCGACTTCTGATCTGATCACTTTACATGCTGCATAGGTACCAAATTGTTATATGTACTATCTGTAAAATCACCCTATAAAATTAAACAAACATATCTGCCAGCGTAATCAATCCAACTAGTCAAGTTCATATCTATCATATCTAATAATGTGATTCTGTTACAACAGCAAAATGCTATCAAAATACATATTAACTCTACTCTAGCAGCCAAATTAACAGAATAAGATTAGAAATTAGGGAGAAATAGGTTTTTGCATCAGCTGCAGTGTTCTCCCCTCAGGACCTATTTAGGACAAGATTATGAGTGGAGCACTATTTAGCGCTCCTGCGTTAACTTCACTAGATGGAGATTTTTTGAGTGTGTCAGGTTGCGCTTGTACTACAAGTTAAAAGTAAAAGGTTTTTGCGAGAGCATAAACCTAACACACACAACAATAAAATGTATCGCAAACGCGTTAACTTCTCCCATAGACTTCAATGGAGGGTGAAAACCCATACTTGCACGCTAACCGGACCGCGTATATTCAAGAGCGTTAAACCCAACATGAAATATTAATATTTCACATTCCAATGTTCTTCACATAGCAGAATATGTTCTATTTATTCACATTTAAATACATACATACATATATATATATATATATATATATATATACACCCCTATACCTGTATATCTATTCCTATAGATATAAAAGGTAAAGATATGTATTTTACATTTTTACATGGACAGTATCAGATATATATTTAGAAATATATATGTAATAATAAAAATTACATTATTTTATATGTGAAGAACATTGGAATGTATAAGATGAATTTTGCGCGTCGCAATTTAGATTTAATGCGGTCGGGTTAGTGCACATAAAAACGTAGTAATCTTAAGGCGCGTTATTGAAATACTACATATAAAATATTTTTTTAAAATTATTAAAACATAATGTAAAATAGATATATATTCCATGGATTATTTAAAATATTTTACAGTATGTTTAAGAATTCTTTATATTTTTTGTTAATTTTTAAAAATATTTTATATGTAATATTTCAATTACGCACCTTAAGATTACTATGTTTTCATGTGCGCTAACCCAACTGCTTTAAAATCTAAATCGCGGAACACATATTTTACATTCCAATGTTCTTCACATACAAAATAATGTCATTTTTATTATATATATATATATATATATATATATATATATATATATATATATATATATATATATATATATATATATATATATACACACACATACTGTTCATGTAAAATACATATAGAAATAGATATATAGGTGCAGGTATATCCAGATATATATATATATAGCAATATGTATTTACAATAAAAAGGACGTTTTCCTGTAAGTGAAGAACATTGAAATGTGAAATATGTAAAGTAATTATACAGTAAAACACAGTACAGCTGTACACACACATATACACAGCACATTTCACTGAACACCCAAGTAAAATTGAAGCCAATATTAAGTAAATTAGCTAATATTTTTTTGTTTTCAACATTTGCTGCACAAAACAGAATCAATTTATGATACATTATGAAATTAATGTGTGCTTTGGATGATAAATAACAGAAAATGTTATAATATAACAAAATTACACTGCTCCCATCTGGCTACTTCATAATGCCATACACAAAAATAAAGAAGCACTCAACCAGGGAACAAACAATAGCATAATAGCTTGGGGTAAATGCAACTGCGGTGGTAACTAGCCATAGAACAAGCTATTATGCTATTGTTCGTTCCCAGGTTGATTGCTTCTCTCTTTATTTATGCAAATTATGACACTTAGGGAAGTCTCCCTAAGTTTGATGCGGGAATCCAGACGTGGACCCGTTGCTCATTGTGCCTAGAAAGTTATGGCTGCACCTCACTGATGAAGCCCACACTAGGCCGAAACGTACATCTGGGGTTTTGCCGTTTCTCTCGTTCAGAGAGGGATTGCCTGGTATTTCTGGGCTGGACTGTACTGTTAAGTCAGGATCAGACTGATATGCTTCAGGAAAGTTCTTCTCTGTGAAAGGCACATGTTGAGCTTGTTGGGTGGTAACTAGCCATAGAAACAGCTATTATTCTATTGTTCGTTCCCAGGTTGATCGCTTCTCTCTTTTTGTGTATGCAAATTATGACCCTGGGGAAGTCTCCCTAAGGTTGATGGCGGGAAACCAGACGTGGACCCATTGCCCAATTTGTCTTGAGGGATGTGGCTGCCCCTCACTGACGAGACCTACACTAGGCCGAAATTTACGTCTGGGGTTTTGCTGTTTCTCTTGTTCAGAGAGGGATTGCCTGGTATTTCGGGGCTGGACTGTACTGTGAAGTCAGGGACAGACTGATATGCTACAGGAAAGTTCTTCTCTGTGAAAGGCCCATATTGAGCAAAAAGAGGCTGCTTCTTGGGTGGTAACTAGCCATAGAACAAGCTATTATACTATTGTTCGTTCCCAGGTTGAGCGCTTCTTTCTTTTTATGTTTACTTCATTATACCACCAAGCTGGCAAAATATTCTGTGTAGAACACTGAGCTGAATGGTCAAGCAGGAACATCACTAAGTAATGGTACCTATAGCATTTAGCTTTCTAAACCTCTCCCTTCAAACAAGCCAAGATTTCCTGAATTCCTTAGTTATACCCAGATGGATACAACAACATGACTGAGCTACTCATCAAAGGGATATGAAACCCAAAATTGTTCTCATGATTCAGATAGAGCATGCAATTTTAAACAACTTTCTAATTTACTTCTATTATCAATGTCTCTTTTGTTCTCTTGATATAGTTTGTTGAAAAGCAGGGACGAAAAGGAGGCCCATTTCTGGAGCACTATATGGCAGCTGTTTTGCAAAAATGTTATCCATTTGTAAGAGCACTAAATGGCAGCACTATTTCCTGTCATGTAGATCTCCAGAAACTTACCTGGGTATTTCTTCAACACAGAATATTATGGGAATAAAGCAAACTTGTTAATAGAAGGAAATTGGAAAAAAAATTTAAATTGTATGTTCTATCTGAATCACAAAAGAAAATGTTTGGGTTTTATATCCCTTTAACCATTTGTGATTAAATAAGGATTTGTTTAAGTCACAAATAGTTGGTGTGTCCTAAGGAGTCAGACTAGAAACCACTGTTACCAGAGAAATCTAATGATTGTAGGTAAAATAGCACAGGAAGTTAAAGACAACAACTGAGAGATGATGCATATAAAAGGGATGTGTAATAGATATTAATAATCCTGATGATTACTGGCAAGTCAGATAGGTCTGGTGGAATGATAGATGATTATAGTAAGAATAGAATACACTTAGAAGTGGGTCCCAGCATTTGAGAATATGCCGAGATGCTGAATTACAGATCTGTTGTGCTTGGGATAAGAAAATGACAGATCCTGCAAATGCACATTTAGAAAATTCTTTAAATATCCATCAAAGATAATATTAGTATAAAACTTTGGTTAAAATAAACAACTTGGGGGGAAAAAAATCATATAACCCTTTCCCAGTTTTTACACCACTATTTTTCTGGCAAAAGCAGCCCATAAATATAGGAGCCAGAAACTTTTGGTCATCCCTATGATAGATTATATATATATATATATCTCTCAACAATTAAAATTATGGGGAGGCAAAAAGTGAGTTTAAAATTCTCCACTAAATACAAAATATAGAGAAAATAACTCATTGTGTAAACCATTTACAAATCTAAACAAGTCAGAAGACTTGCTTTAAACCCAGAAACTCTCTGACTACACTGTTTCCAATGCAGCATGCATTTTTACTCGCTGCCTACAATTTCTTACTTGCTCGGACTAGTGAATTTCAAGACCTGTATATACACAAACATTATACAATAACACAATAAAATATGGATTTGTAGTTAACAGCCGTGAACCCTAGAAAGGTTCCAGCCTCACCAGGTATGGCTGGTAGTATGCAGGGGGGGGGCGCAATGGGGTTTTTGGGACTGTTAACCTGTTCCACCTAATGTATTTTCCATGTGTTCCTACGTCATTTGCTTCTGCCCTATACTATAAGATCTTCCCTAGGTGCTCGGTTTGCACATGTTATGGTATGTATTAGATACACTTTTTTTTTTTCTTTCATTATTCATTTGAAGAAAGAATTTGAACAAAATTTTCCCATTTTTCATTAATTAAAAAAAAAAAAAAATACAAATTTTGTTGATTATTTCATTTAAGAAACTGGTGAACAAATTAACAATTAAACTCATTTTGTATTTAGAAAAAAGGAATATCCTGTGATAAAAAAAATCACAGGGCTCCTATAGGAGGCGCTAAAACAAATTAAGATAATGACAATGTGTATGTATAGATAAAATGCATAAAAACAACCAATCAGAAACAATGTATATGTGTGATATATACAAAGTAACAGGTGTATAAAATATGCTGATGCAACCGGCCAAGGAAAAAATAATAAAAAGTCCAGCAGATATCCTCAAAGGTCCAAAGGCAGCACTCTGTCTTCACCCGAAGGGATGATAAACTTCTATAGTAAAAAGACAAAAACAAGAACAGAGGCGCCACATGTGTAGATCAATAAGAACCACTATAATCCAAAATGTGAATAGATGCAGGGTACTCACAAAGGTGATGGCACTCTGTTATGCCAATAGAGACGGGCTGGTATTCTGCAGCAAACCAGCTGGCTGATCAAAGGAATCTCCAATAGATGTAGACAGCGCTGTAGTCCAATGGCACCGAATCACTACGACAGCAGTCTTGATGGCAATGGCTCCCTCAGGCTGGAACTTCTCAAGTTTAGTGCATCAAATTGAACATGGACCGAGTAGAGGATTCTCTGAGCTTGAAATCGTTGATGCTGTAATAAGAGCGATTGCACCAGGCATGCAGCTTCGTAGTTACATCAGAGGCACAGAGCAGGAAAGAGACCACACAAAGCTTTCTTGTCCGATGTCATTTCTTTAGAGGGTTGAGAGGTAGAAGAACACCATTCCCTTGGTTCCAGGTTATTTCAGCAAGTCTTCATTGGTTGTTAATGGAATTGCCCTTGCTGGTGTAATACACTTGTCGTCAGACCACCTCCAAGCATTCCACAGGAGCAGCAGAACTCCAGTTTCACATAACCATATTGCAATAACGAGCTTCGATACAGCTGAGATCCAATTTCTTTAATATCCGGCAGGAGGTTTATACAAAATGGCTTGATATTGAAGCTTGTACGTGAATCCTGTTTGATTTAAAGGGCCATGTCATTTTATTTAAATAAATGTGCATGGTACAAACTGCCAATTAAAAGTGGGGAAGCTGTGCTGTCCCCAGAGTCACAGGCAGTTAACCCCAGACAGGTCTGGGTGCAAGAACCATAGGGGAAATTACAAAACAAAATTAATACAACACACAGAGCACTCACTAGCAAGCTCTCAGCTAAGATTAAAAGCAAAAATGGAAAGGTTAGTTATCACATATGGCCAAATGGGACAAGCCCAGGTACCACGTCAAGGTCCTTTCCAAAAACCTGGGACCCTAAAACAGCCACACAATGCAAGCTCTCAATAAATATATATATATATATATACACACATACATATATACACACACAGTATCTCACAATATATATACACAGTATCTCACCAAAGTGAGTACAACCCTCACATTTTTGTAAATATTTTATTATATCTTTTCATGTGACAACACTGAAGAAATGACACTTTGCTACAATGTAAAGTAGTAAGTGTACAGCCTGTATAACAGTGTAAATTTGCTGTCCCCTCAAAATAGCTCAACACACAGCCATTAATGTCTAAACCGTTGGCAACAAAAGTGAGTACACTCCTAAGTGGAAATGTCCAAATTGGGCCCAAAGTGTCAATATTTTCTGTGGCCACCATTATTTTCCAGCACTGCCTTAACCCTCATGAGCATGAAGTTCACCAGAGCTTCACAGCTTGCCACTGGAGTCCTCTTCTACTCCTCCATGACAACTTCACGGAGCTGGTGGATGTTAGAGACCTTGCGCTCCCCCACCTTCCGTTTGAGGATGCCCCCCAGATGCTCAATAGGGTTTAGGTCTGGAAACATGCTTGGCCAGTCCATCAAATGTACCCTAAGCTTCTTTAGCAAGGCAGTGGTCGTCTTGGAGGTGTGTTTGGGGTCATTATCATGTTGGAATACTGCCCTGCAGCCCAGTTTCCGAAGGGAGGGGATCATGCTCTGCTTCAGTATGTCACAGTACAAGTTGGCATTCATGGTTCCCTCAATGAACTGTAGCTCCCCAGTGCCGGCAGCACTCATGCAGGCCCAGACCATGACACTCCCACCACCATGCTTGACTGTAGGCAAGACACACTTGTCTTTGTACTCCTCACCTGGTTGCCGCCACACACACGCTTGACAACAACTGAACCAAATAAGTTTATCTTGGTCCTATTGGACAACAGGACATGGTTCCAGAAATCCATGTACTTAGTCTGCTTGTCTTCAGCAAACTGTTTGCGGGCTTTCTTGTGCATCATCATTGATGGCTGTGTGTTGAGTTATTTTGAGGGGACAGCAAATTTAAACTGTTATACAGGATGTACACTCACTACTTTACATTGTAGCAAAGTGTAATTTCTTCAGTGTTGTCACATGAAAAGATATAATAAAATATACTAAAATATTTACAAAAATGTGAGGGGTGTATTCACTTTTGTGAGATACTGTATATATACACACATATAGAGATACAAAACCATTTTTCAAAACTGCTTGGGACCGGAAAGGGTTTGAATTTGTTAATTTGCATCTGTAAAATGGGGCAGTTTGGGAAGGGGATGGGACCAAGTGTAACCAACAATATATCTTATGCCATTTAGCAAATATTTATATGTCATAATACAGTTTATACATATGACTTAAGGGTAGTTTCATATCATTTGTAATACTTATATCAGAAAGATAGTATAGTACTGTAATCCAAGGACAACAGTTGTTTTAAATAAATATAGCACTTGCACTTTAGAACACTTTGTACGTGTGTGTGTGTATATATATATATATATATATACATACATATATACACACACACACACACACACTTCAATACAAAGATAACCAGTAAACCTTATCCAGCACTGCACATAAAGTCAAAAAATTTAATATGTAATGGGTCTGTGAACCACTCAGAGCTAGATACTAAACACGGTTGTCAAGATGCAACAAAGTAATTTATTAATGTGAAATGAAACAAAAAATGTGCACATATGAAAACAAAAAACTGATACAATACATCATCCAAGAAATCCTATATTAAACATAGAATCCCTAATTAAGCATATGCAAATACATTCGTTACCCCTCACACAAAACAGAAGAGCTCTATTATTAAGCAAAAAACAGTGCGTCCACTGTAAAAGACAAAAAAGCCGTATTAGCAAATGGTGCCACTGAAGCATAAGCAATTCTCCTCCTAATATGTGTGATTGACTGAATCAAATATCGCGGAAATTTCAAAGTGGTATAGAACGTTTTTAGTTGGTATTCGATAACACTATTGGGGCCAACATTGATATCAAAGTCCCTGTATAGAGTCCCCACCACTCCCTCTAAATGGAGAGAGCTAAACAGATGCCAGAGGGGCCGAGTGTATCACTCAGCAGGGATAGTAATTCGTCTTACTCCAAATCAGGCGTTGCGCTAAATCACAGTGCGCTGCTTATGTGACCTGAATCCTGAGACAAAAAAATTCTTCACCCCCGTGTTAAATACTGGAACAAAGACAACCACAGCTCACCACAAATTCAGAAAGTGTCCTCCTTCACAATGTGACAGATCCAGTCAGAAGTAACTTAAAGATCAAGGCGCTGTAATTCCAAACAGCGTGGAAGTCGGCAGCAAACCGAATTGACTGTTGCTACACGTGTTTCACCCTACGTCATAGAGGGCTTTCTCAAGCTGAATGAATATCCGGTGTAGAGATTCAGCTCCTTTTTAAGCACTAACCACAGGTGAAATAAAACAATATATACAATTGCACATCTTTAGACCGCATATATTATAGCAACCTTGGCCTAAAACATAAATTAATAATCGCTCTTGATTCTTTTGACAACCGTGTTGGGCACATAAATCAAAGTATAGAGTATCTGGCTATCCTCATACATAATAGTGATAATTCAATCTTAAGGGTATACAGGGAGTGCAGAATTATTAGGCAAGTTGTATTTTTGAGGATTAATTTTATTATTGAACAACAACCATGATCTCAATGAACCCAAAAAAAATCATTAATATCAAAGCTGAATAGTTTTGGAAGTAGTTTTTAGTTTGTTTGTAGTTTTAGCTATTTTAGGGGGATATCTGTGTGTGCAGGTGACTATTACTGTGCATAATTATTAGGCAACTTAACAAAAAACAAATATATACCCATTTCAATTATTTATTTTTACCAGTGAAACCAATATAACATCTCAACATTCACAAATATACATTTCTGACATTCAAAAACAAAACAAAAACAAATCAGTGACCAATATAGCCACCTTTCTTTGCAAGGACACTCAAAAGCCTGCCATCCATGGATTCTGTCAGTGTTTTGATCTGTTCACCATCAACATTGCGTGCAGCAGCAACCACAGCCTCCCAGACACTGTTCAGAGAGGTGTACTGTTTTCCCTCCTTGTAAATCTCACATTTGATGATGGACCACAGGTTCTCAATGGGGTTCAGATCAGGTGAACAAGGAGGCCATGTCATTAGATTTTCTTCTTTTATACCCTTTCTTGCCAGCCACGCTATGGAGTACTTGGACGCGTGTGATGGAGCATTGTCCTGCATGAAAATCATGTTTTTCTTGAAGGATGCAGACTTCTTCCTGTACCACTGCTTGAAGAAGGTGTCTTCCAGAAACTGGCAGTAGGACTGGGAGTTGAGCTTGACTCCATCCTCAAACCGAAAAGGCCCCACAAGCTCATCTTTGATGAAACCAGCCCAAACCAGTACTCCACCTCCACCTTGCTGGCGTCTGAGTCAGACTGGAGCTCTCTGCCCTTTACCAATCCAGCCACGGGCCCATCCATCTGGCCCATCAAGACTCACTCTCATTTCATCAGTCCATCAGTCTTGACGTTTCAGCTTGTGTGTCTTGTTCAGTGGTGGTCGTCTTTCAGCCTTTCGTACCTTGGCCATGTCTCTGAGTATTGCACACCTTGTGCTTTTGGGCACCCCAGTGATGTTGCAGCTCTGAAATATGGCCAAACTGGTGGCAAGTGGCATCTTGGCAGCTGCACGCTTGACTTTTCTCAGTTCATGGGCAGTTATTTTGCGCCTTGGTTTTTCCACACGCTTCTTGCGACCCTGTTGACCATTTTGAATGAAACGCTTGATTGTTCGATGATCACGCTTCAGAAGCTTTGCAATTTTAAGAGTGCTGCATCCCTCTGCAAGATTTCTCACTATTTTTTACTTTTCTGAGCCTGTCAAGTCCTTCTTTTGACCCATTTTGCCAAAGGAAAGGAAGTTGCCTAATAATTATGCACACCTGATATAGGGTGTTGATGTCATTAGACCACACCCCTTCTCATTACAGAGATGCACATCACCTAATATGCTTAATTGGTAGTAGGCTTTCGAGCCTATACAGCTTGGAGTAAGATAACATGCATAAAGAGGATGATGTGGTCAAAATACTCATTTGCCTAATAATTCTGCACTCCCTGTATACACATTATTAATAATTGTTCAAAAGTAGGAATATTTGCCTATATGAATACAAATAAGACATCAATACATAACTTGCTTGCTGCCGACTTCCACGCTGTTTGGAATTACAGCGCCTTGATCTTTAAGTTACTTCTGACTGGATCTGTCACATTGTGAAGGAGGACACTTTCTGAATTTGTGGTGAGCGGTGGTTGTCTTTGTCAGTATTTAACACGGGGGTGAAGAATTTTTTTTGTCTCAGGATTCAGGTAACAAAAGCAGCGCACTGTGATTTAGCGCAACACCTGATTTGGAGTAAGACGGGTTACTATCCCTGCTGAGTGATACACTCTGCCCCTCTGGCATATGTTCAGCTCTCTCCATTTAGAGAGAGTGGTGGGGACTCTATACAGGGACTTTGATATCAATGTTGGCCCCAATAGTGTTATCGAATACCAACTAAAAACGCTCTATACCACTTTGAACTTTCTGCTATATGATTCAGTCAATCACACATAATAGGAGGAGAATTGCTTATGCTTCAGTGCATTTCCACACTAATACAGCTATAACGCAACTAACTTTACAGCTTTAACACAGCTTCAGTGGCACCATTTGCTAATACGGCTTTTTTGTCTTTTACAGTGGACGCACTGTTTTATGCTTAATAATAGAGCTCTTCTGTTTGTGTGAGGGGTAACAAATGTATTTGCATATGCTTAATTAGGGATTCTATGTTTAATATAGGATTTCTTGGATGATGTATTGTATCAGTTTTTTATATATAATATCCAAACAAAAGATTGCACTCACAGGACTTCTTAAATAAGTAAATACATATATTTTTAATGGAACGTTTTTGACGATCTCGTCCCCTTCGTCAGTATATATATATATATATATATATATATATATATATACATATACATACACATACACAAGATTAGTGAACCAGTAGAAGAAATCCACTGGATCAATCCTCGGCGCTCACTCTCAGATAAAAGCTATGCCACAAAGTATATACTATATACCCAGCACCTCATATAAAGATTCTAGCAAGATCTTTCTAGCTGCCAAACCCTAAATAACAGAGGAGACCTATCACCCCTCTAAAAGGAAATGAAAGTAGAAAGAAGCAGGGTGGCGCAGAAAACCAAAACAAGAAAACACAACAAATAAAATACAATACACAGTAATAATGTGACAATATAGTAGGAGCAATACAATTATAAATCAGTAGTAAAATAAAATAAAATATTAAAAACAATAAAACAAAATCAATGAAAAGAGAACAGGAATAATCCGGAGCACATCAAAAATAAGGAGAACACAGTCTTGAAGTGTATCCCCTATTAGATGTACACTTACTTCAGGGAACCTCAATCAAATGAGGTAAGAATGTAGCACTTTCATAAATGGGCAAGGCACCTCCTGTAGAAAAGAT